>NC_136270.1:5816413-6151413 GCF_964187855.1 Myxine glutinosa
TATTAGTGTGGAAAAATTACTTTTCGCACTTGTGTTAGTGTTGAAAAACCACTTTTCGCACTTGTGTAAGTGTTGAAAAACCACATTTCGCACTTGTGTTGGTGCAGGAAACCACTTTTGCACTTGTATTAGTGTGGAAAACCCACTTTTCGCACTTGTGTTAGTGTTGAAAAACCACTTTTCGCACTTGTGTTAGTGTTGAAAAACCACTTTTCGCACTTGTGTTAGTGTTGAAAAACAACTTTTCGCACTTGTGTTGGTGCAGGAAACCACTTTTGCACTTGTATTAGTGTGGAAAAAACACTTTTTGCACTTGTGATAGTGTTGAAAAACCACTTTTCGCACTTGTGTTAGTGTTGAAAAACCACTTTTCACACTTGTGTTAGTGTTGAAAAACCACTTTTCGCACTTGTGTTGGTGCAGGCAACCACTTTTGCACTTGTATTAGTGTGGAAAAACCACTTTTCGCACTTGTGTTAGTGTTGAAAAACCACTTTTTGCACTTGTGTTAGTGTTGAAAAACCACTTTTCGCACTTGTGTTGGTGCAGGAAACCACTTTTGCACTTGTATTCGTGTGGAAAAACACATTTTGCACTTGTGATAGTGTTGAAAAACCACTTTTCGCAGTTGTGTTAGTGTTGAAAAACCACTTTTCGCACTTGTGTTAGTGTTGAAAAACCACTTTTCGCACTTGTGTTGGTGCAGGAAACCACTTTTGCACTTGTATTAGTGTGGAAAAAACACTTTTTGCACTTGTGATAGTGTTGAAAAACCACTTTTCGCACTTGTGTTAGTGTTGATAAACCACTTTTCGCACTTGTGTTGGTGCAGGAAACCACTTTTGCACTTGTATTAGTGTGGAAAAACCACTTTTTGCACTGGTGCACTGTTTTCGGTGCCCTCTCTGGCACTGGGCTACCCGGGTCCGTCCTCCGGATCCTCGGGCCCCACTGACACTAACGGCTCCCAGAGCCCACCTGCGGCCTCACCTGGCCGACATCCTCACAGTGGTGGAGTGCCCAAACCAACTACACACACTAACAGGCTACACGCCCAGCCATTTCCACAACACTAATGCACCCATCCAAATACCATTCTGTCACCCGCACCACAGATGCCAATATCCAACCACAATTTACCTGTACCCTCTACCTAACACTTACACTACCCGCCCCGGGTCCCCGTGATGGGGGTCCACTCTTCCCCCATTCACACCTTCGCACCATCCACTCCACTCCACAATTTCCACCATTCTCACTCCACGACCATCCATTCCAATCCTCCAGACCATTTATTCCATACACCTGTCTTTCATTCACCTGTCGTTGCACACCTGTGTAATCCTACCTGGTGCCACCTGCACCCTCCTCCTCTTCCTGGACCATTTGGTCAACACAACACGCAATCACCACTACTCCCTCATACACTGCTCCACACACCTGTTCAGTTGCACACCTGTGCAATCACACCTGTTCAATTCTCACACATATGGCATCATCTCATCTAACTACTCCCCTCTGAAACTTGCGCTTCCCAGTCGTCCCTTTAAACTATTGCGCTCCCTCGTCATTATCATCCACACTAATCTACCTGCGTCCCCCCTACAGGTATCAGTCACTAACTAACCTTAACGTCACCTAATGTCATCTTCGCTAGATCCCTACAATATCCTAACCCACCCGGGCTAGTTTTCACTGCCATCAACCCCATAAGCTATTGCGCATTTGCCCCACTTTTTTTGTGAGGGATGACAGAATTGCCATCCCACCACATCGGGCATCTCCCACTACCAATTTTGCACATCAAATTTCAACAAATTAAAAATTTGCCAATCACTACCCATCATCTGCCAATCACTACTGCCAATCCTTTGCCAATCATCAAATTTTGTTTTTCTCTAATTTTGGGGCCAAAACACTATCCTCATCACCCGTCTACTTATTAGATCCTCTCGGTGCGCCGTGACATCATTAAACTCGGTTCGTAAAGCCGAGCAATGAATTCGGGTGGTTTGGTCGCCTGCAGGTTGAGTCCGTCCGGCTTTCGGTTCAAGGGAGGTGGTTTGGTTGGACCGAGGCTCCACGCACCATCTCGGCGCGGCACCTTGCGGTCCCGGGCCCGATGGCTCAATCTCCCCCGGTCGGAACCCCGTCCCCACGAGGGGGCACCGTTCCGCCTCCTCCCACTCGCCCTTGAACCGGACCGGTCGCCTCGCCCGACAAAGCCCGGACTCGACCGTGCGGGGCGGGGCCAAGCCCGAATCGGCAACGACGCTTCGAAGAGAAGCGACGCAGCATCGACCCGCGCCGGGCCTCGCACCCAACAAAGCACCCCCCCTCGCACCGAGCGCTCGCATCGGCTATCCGTCGCCCTAACCGCTAACCTGGTTACTGTCGATGCTTTACTTGCATGCTCACAAGCATACGCTACCCCTTTCACCCTCACAAAACCTGGCGTTCCAACGCCGTCCGTACATTCCACCAACGCTCTCCCTGTTACACACCACACCTCTCGCGCACACTTTGGTCCACACCTCTCCTCCGTTACGTCCTCCGTAACACTCACCATGGGCGTGCACTCTTGCATCCACCCACTAACGCGCTCACATGGGCTCTCCCACACCCGCGCCATGACCAACTCAGGTGTGCTTCCTCGCATACGTTCCACCACCACCTTACTCTCCGTGTCACACTTCGTACACCCCGACGTGCATTCTCGCTCGCACTCGGTTTCACTCCCACACTTTATAGCACACCCACTCGCCGACGCACACTTTTTTCTCCCACGCGTGCCATTTCCACTCACACGGGACCCTTCACCAACGCCCGGGTGCCATATCGATCCCAATCGCGCGACAATTCTGTTGTCGCTAAACATCCATTTACAAAATCTCCCAGCACAATACACAGCACGTCTCACCTTCGGGGTTCTTCTTCCTCCCTGCACCAAAACCTGCAAACTTCCATTCGGATTAGGCACAGCATCGTGATGTGAACAGGGACTTTGTACATAATCCATTTCTCCCTGCAATTCCCGGGCTACCTCCGTCATCTCTTCAATTTTAATTCCCGCTACTGCTTTTTCTTTATTAACCTCGGCGACCGTTGGCTTTAATAAAACACCCCCCTCCTCTACCTCAGCGGTCGCCGGCTTTTCCAAACCCCGTGTCGCGATTTCTACCCCCGTCATTATACCCGTGCTTTCCTCCGCTTCGCTCAACCAGCGCTTTTCGACCCGCGTTACTTCCTTGTGCACCCATGGGACCCTTTCGCCCAACTTGCGGTCTCTGTCCCTCTGCTCCCGTGCCTCTCTATCGGCCCTCATTCCGTTCGTTGTTGCTTCAATTTGGTTTCCCAATTTGTTCGTTATTGCTTCCATTTGGTTTCCCAATTTGTTCGTTATTGCTTCCATTTGGTTTCCCAATTTGTTTAACAATCGCTCACTGTTCCGCTTCAAATGGGCTTCCATTTCAGCCATAATTAATTGCATGTCTTCCACCGTTGGTACAAAGGGCGCGGCAAAATTTGGTGCCGCTACACCCACATGCGTGAGGACGCCATTTTGTGCACCTGATACACCCTCAACCACATTGCCAATGTTCTCCTCCTCTCTTTCATCCAAATACATTTCCCCGAGGTCCTGGGTCGATTCTACCCCGTCTATCTCTCCCACCGGCATCCCGTCGCCTTGACCAGCCATGGCGCGATTTCAAAATTCGGGTTTTGCTTTACACAAAACAAATTTCGGCAGCTCGTAATTTTGACCAAATTTTTTTTTTTCCTCTATTCGTTTTAAAAATTTGGTTCGGGCCTCGAATCCCACTCCCAGACACCAATTGTTACAGATCGCGGTTTAGGATGTTAGTTACCGAGCGGTTTGGTATTTAACCGCGACCTAACAGGATCCCCGACTCACCCGATTCCACCCAAACGTTGGCCGGGTCGCACCACAGCTAGTCAATAGGGAAAAGACAAAGGCGACGAAGGCAAAGAGGAAAAAGGAATAAAACGAGAAGACGTACAGACGAGTAATGGGGTTTATTATTTACACAAGCAAAACGGAGCAATCAAGGTTTATTTACAACACATAAGACGCAGGTGACACAGTGCAAATACTAGCTTATAGTTATACAGACTTAACTTATTCCCAGGACAGAACAAACAAAGACACTGACTCACGCGGGGAATTGCAGAGTGGATTGCTGGAAGGAGGTGTGTGGCTGGAGGGGGGGGGGCGGCACGGAGCTGGCTGGAGCTTGATCCCGCACGGGACGTCGGGCTGGACCTCGACGGCCGCTGATGCCCCCGGGCCTGTCGTGTGCGCGGGATCACGGGTCGGAGCTGCTTGGTGGAGCCGATGCGCTGGTGGGGGGGTCTGGCGTGACGGGTTCTCTCCTCCTCACGCGCTCTTGCTCTGATGACCCAGCTCTGTTTCGTCCCTCCTTGTCTCAACTCAAAGTGCATCTCTTCCTGGACACGCCCTGCCTTGGGTTATATAGGCCCCCGCCCCTCAACCTTTTTGAACCTCCCCGATCGCTCTTCCTCCGCCCTCTCTAGCCAAACCCCTGGCTCATGGTTGGTCGAGTGGGGCTGGCTCACTCCTCCCCTCTATGACGAGGTGGAGACACGCCTTTCTTCCCCGACTCGAGCCTCGTGGTCAATGGCGGTTATTGGAGGGGAGGTAATATGGGCAATCGAGGCTCGGCAATGACGAGAGGGGATATAATATGAAATGGAGATTTTGGGGGATGGGAAGGAAAGGGGATCTATTCTCTTTCACTGGTGCAATGGAGTATTTCAATTAATGGAAGACACAGCCTTACGCTAATACACATAATAAGGATATAACTGTCAAAAAAGATATATCGTGTCCTGCATGTATGTTTTATGGACTAACTACGGGAACGCCCTTTGACCTTTATACAACCACAACGGAGGGAGGAGGGGTGATATTTTACAACAACCTTTTACAACAACATTTTACCACAACAATAAAATAAAAAAACATTCTCATATCCACAACAATATATATGTATATATATATATTGTTGCGTTCAAAACACACCTGGTCACAAGTGTGCCGCACTGACCGGGTCCTCAGTCGAGGTCCTCAGCATCATCCCGTTTCGGCCCTTCAACCTCGATACGGTCAGCTAAGGTGGGCCAGCAGGGGCACATACACATCCACATGCAGCAACTACACCTAGATGCGTACATAACCCCAGCCAGTGCGAACGCAGACTACAACAACACATATATATATATATACATATATATATACATATATATATATATATATATATATATATATATATATTGTTACAGACGCGGTTTTGGATGTTAGTTTACCGAGCGGTTTGGTATGACCGCGTCTGCACAGTTTACCCGATTCCACTCGAACGTTGGCCAAATCGCGCTATGCTAAATCAATTAAGGAAAGGACACAACGGCTGGGTTAGATGACACGACACCAGGGGTACAGTTCTCAAGACCTCCGGAGGAGGTTATAATATTTGTATGCGGAACGTTTAGATTACAAGGACAAGAGGTACAGCATAGGAAGGTAGGCACTTAGACACACTTATCTTATTCCCGACAGACCACAGATAAACGGGACAAGACTGACTCACACAGGGATTGATGGCAAGGAAGGGCAGGTAGTCGATGGACAGCACAAGGTGCACCTTGGCTCAGGGACAGGATAGCGCGGTCCAAAAGATGCAGGGAGGTCTCTCAGCGCTCGGAGGTGGCGACTTCTCTCTCCAAGCTGGGGGCGCATCTGACGTCACCTCCGGTAAGTGGCTGCGTATATCCAGCGGGGAGTGACACGCCCTCGGCTCGTTAGCTCCGCCCCAGATGGAATCGGCCCGCCGCTTCTTATTGGGTGCGGGGGGGGTTACCGGGCTCCGCCCTTGACGAGGAGCTGACAGTCAGCCCCTTCGTGGTAACCCCGTCGGAGCACATGGGCAATGGCGGCTAACCAAGCCGGAGTGAGGACGCACACTCCCCGCGCGCTGTTGTTGTAGTTGTTGTTGTTGTTGTAGTTTCATGAGGAAGATGGGAGGAGGTATGGGGAGGTCCTAAACTCACTACTGGTGCCATACAATCACATTCTGGTGCAACGAAGAGTCAGAATCAATGGAAACGAGTCCTTAACTGACATAGACTAAGAATAACTAGCAAGATGTCCTATAGTTGTCTACGTGAGATGCGGTGAACCTGGGCACGACATTTAATGGGGGAAAAAGGGGAAGGTCGGTTCTACAGAGTGTTGTTTACAGACAATGGGACTAGGGAATGGGGGATTGGGGATAGTTGGGGAGTATTGGGGAAATAGGGGAATATTTACAAGCGGAGCTGGATGGAGGCCAAATCCCATATCCGCAACAATATATATATATATATATATGAATGAATGATCGTTTTAAGGCCATTTTCCCCGCTAGAGCGGGGGTTAGCCTTGCAGGCCCCATGACAATCATGGTTCCCTGTTTGAGGCAATGTTTTTTTAATGGCCGGATGCCCTTCCTGACGCCAACCCTTAGTCGCCTCTTACGATGCGCAGGGATACGGTGTACCTATTCTAAATCGGGGTACACACCGTGATCATTCATCCCAGCAAGCTGGTACTCAATTTGCCGACCTCGGAAGGATGACAGGCTGAGTCAACCCCCCTGGCGTTAATTCAGCGATCGACCGGGATTCGAACCCAGGATCCTAGGATCCCAAGCCGGCCACCCTAACCGCTAAGCCAACACCAGGCTACATTGCATATGTATGTAATTTTATAAACTTATTGCTGAGGACTGCTCTCTTGAACTAGTTAGAGTCTATCAATTTTATTGGTGGCTAGTAAACTTTGGTTGTATATGCAATGCAGTCACATAACTCTGGGAAAATCTTGTTTGTATTACTGTTGTGCCAGAAGTACTGTTGAGCTGTACCATTGCTGTCCTTTTGAGTATACAGTATTTATGCATGCTTTGATTTTCTGGTTTTTGGTGTCCATGTGTAAGCGTTTCATGATATTGTGGATTTTGTTTGAATTATTGTCCTATTTACCTGGCAGGGCTGCAGCTGACCTTTTTCACGGGGGTATATGGGACGTGTCTTGGTGCAACAAATCACTTGGCAAATGCTAAGAGTCTCATTGGTCTTTCTGGCATACTTATTGGCATTGGAGAAATAACAGGTGAGAATAACAACCATGTGTTTGCCTTTTTACTTATAAAAGTAATATTTTGGCAAATCAGAGTGTATATATATAAGTAAAAAGGCAAATCAGAGTGTTGCGGATCTCCTCGTCGGCCTTCCCCTTTACCAAGAGGGGGTTAATCCCCTTGTCTTTTACTGACGGACGGGATCCGGGGGCTATGACGTCCTTCCCGGACAGCGTTAGGTAGGGTTTTTAGGACTAGGGATTCGCTATTACCTAAGTACTAACGCTGCCCGGAAACGAGGAAATAACTCCCGCCCGAATCACGGATGTTGATGTAATACGCCGAGCGGATAGCGATCCGCGATCCGAGCTGTTAACCAAAAACTAAACCCGATTCTAAGCGGTTGTAATCGTGCCGCGTTTACCCAATGGAGGAAATGACTAAAACGGTCGGACCAAGAGGAAAAGGAATAACACAAGAATTTATTAACAATTTGTACACTAAGAAGAAGAGGAAGAAAAGTAATGTACAGTGAAGAGGAAGAAGCAGATACACAGGGCAGCCTTATACAGTCTTATACTTATTCCCTGGACACGGGCCCGTTCACACTCATACTCACTCTCAGACTCACTCACACGGGGATGTAGATGGTCCGGTTGAGGGTCCAAATATGGCGTCCACAGCTCGTCCGGTCCCCGACTCGTACCGTGCAGGCGATGGAAGACGGCAGGCAACTATCCGCGTGGCGTAGGCGCGAGGCGGACAATTATATATCGGCGGATCGGTTAGCGGTTATGTTGGCTCACGGCCGCGTATGTGATAGGAATGCTGGCGCTTGATATTCGCTTACCGCAAGCCCAAGCCAAATTCCCAACCAGCGATCTCCAACAAGCCCTTCTTTACCGGGCGCCTTTCTCCACGAGTCCTCACAATGCGCTCTCTCCAACAAAGTCCTTTAGCACGCTCGCTCCCTTCGAGTCCTGCCGCAATGAACCTTCCCCAACGAGTCCTTTAGCGTCAGACCTTTCAACGCAGTCCTTCAAACCTCTACTCATACTCGAGTCCTCAATGCGTTTCTCCTCATAACTGAGGTGGGGGCCTCCCGCAAAGGGTTTTATTGCCACGCCCAGCGAACCCTCTGGAATCTCTCGCCACACCCTGTCAGGCGATCTCACCCGAGCCCTGGTTGGTTGATGAGGTCTTACCGGCTCTGCCCTTGATGGCTGCCTGACGTGGCCACACCCCCACCCTTGCGCTCCGCCCCCTTTTCGGGCCTTACCTCGTGGCATTTGGGCTGGTTCGAGCGGAAGCCCAAGGGCAGCGAACGCTACCGGCCCAACGCGTAACAAACCGCGAGGGGCAATGGGGTGCAGACAGGATGGTGCTCAATGGAGTCGATTGGAGGGAGGGTGCAAACTGAACGGGGCCTACTCTTATTTGTTTTAAACAACGCAGGTGCAACTATGGGAAATGGCCTTATCCTAAACACATACTATGAAATAACTTACGTTCTAAGGTGACCTACGTGTTGCTTGTGGCCTAACTATGGGGTGCAACCTTTAACCTTTAATGATGTTACCTGTGTGGGTTCTCAAAACCGCAACACTGCACCCCTCCTTTCGCCAGGCTCGTTCCCGAGCCGAACCACATACCAGTGAGGACGGCTGGCTCTGATAACTGGGTCAGGACTACCTTTTAAATTAGTGCGACACTCAGGTGTGGTTTTCCCTCTACATTTACTCTAACACCCTGTGTGCGACAGTTGTAAACACTAGATATGTCCCACCTGCTGCGTTGTGTACTATCTAACTGACTCACGCCCACAATTAACCGAATTACAGAATTATTTTCAAACTACACATAAAGCCGGTGGGGAGCATGTTATTTACAAGACTACCAATTATTTACAATACTACAACCCAGGACCTGTCTTTTGTGGGAAAAGAGAAGAATGTTTGAAAAGAGGAAACCCCGAATGCACTGCACTGCACCAATACACCATACACCCATATGCACCTAAATATAAAAAATGCACAAAAAGCACCATCGCCAAAAATGCACAATCATCACAATGCACAAAAACATTTCAAAATAAACAGTGATGATGTCTTGTGCTTGGCTGCTGGGCCGATGGATCTTCTTGCTTCGTGTTCTTCGGTGTGCCATCGTTAAACTTAATGTCTTCTTTCCCTGACACACCAAAGGAAATCAATAAAAAGTGCACAAACCGTGTCCGCTTTTTATTTTGGCCAGCAGGGCCAGCTTAGGTGGTCCAACTGCATGGCATTGGGGCCACTTAAACACAGTGGTCCGCAGGGCAAGGTAATGTTTGCCGCGATTGTCTGCCCAGCAAAGGTGCCAGGCCACAGAACGTGTGGTCCATATGGTGTACTGGTGCAAGCAGCAGGGTGCAGCGCAAAGGTGCGGCCGCACCGCTCTGGACACCTGCACACTCCCCTCAACAAAAGGTAATGGGTCCATGGGTGGGGAGGAAAGACAAAGCAGAGGTTAGCGGGGGCAAGGGCGCAAGGGTACACACAATGCAAGGCAATGCGACATGAGGGGCGCGGGAGAGCGAGCGGAGAAAGCTCGTCCCTAGCCGTACGTGACCCCCCATGTCACCTACTCTACCCCTGCCCTTCCCCGTATTTACACAATTTATAAATTTCGTCTCTACTGTCTCGTCTCCCATATCTCCCCCTAATTCCAAATTTGTTGCCAATCCCTCCCAAGAAGGAAGGGATGGAATAAACACAATGTCTCACCCACGTCGTGATACGTCTTTCATCCCAAACATCTGCAAAAACCTGGTGTGGAGTCCTGTCACCTTGGTGAGTGGATGTGTATGGTGCGAAGAGATTTTCATCCTAGTGTTACATATTTATGTGAATGTATGTGAATTACCATTCAGGTCTTTGCTTATCCATGTGAAGTAGATTAAGGGTTGTTGTGGTTGGAGGGTCAGGAGCCCTTCTGAAAAAGTGTCCGGAAACGGAAGTGACCGGAAACGGAAGAAAAAAAGACACGAGGAAGAAAAGCGACGAGTATTCTTCTTCCTCGCCCCGCTCCGACGAAAGGTGGGATCGACCTTGCGCCGCGTGGAAAAGCGGCGTTCCGAAGCCCGTCTGGCGAGAGGAGTTACCGGGACGTGTACCTACCCGGTGGAGACGTCAAGTTGACGTGGGGGCCGTGCATCGACCCCGCGTCTGGCACCGTTCACGGCAACGTCTAAACAGACGCGTACGGGTCGCATGTTGGGGCCTAACACGCCTTGCAAGCGGCGTGGGGCTTTTGGCTTGCTTTACCGTACCCGCTTCGCGTGGCCACGAGGGGCTGCAGCCGCGGTGCCTGGTACGATACCTGCCCGGTGGAAACACGTCCACCCGGGGTTCGTTCAACCGCCCGAGTGCGGCGACGCCGACCAGCATCTTGGTCAGGAGGGGCCCAGAGACATTGTGAGGGGCAGAGACCAAAAGGGGGTCGTGAGTACAGAAGTGGACACACATATATAAGATGGCCATCTTAATCATGTAGGGAATTGATGGTGGATTGGGAATTGTTGATGGTTGTTTGTTGTTGATTGCTCGGGGAATATCCGTGATTGTATCATTGAAATTGTATGATATCCTTACCCTGGAAATATATCATTGAACATCAGTTTCTCTTGGGTGGAATTCATAGGGATTGCGTTGCGAAAGCGCATATATAATACTACTTTCTGGCGAAGGTCCTCTCACGGTCCGGGGGTCACCGAGACCAGGTAGTCACCGAGGGGACCACGTAACAGAATTGGGGGCTCGTCCAAATTACGATTTGCGGATTCGCAATTGGGTCTACGTCCGGGATCTAAAATTGTATAAAATAATAAAATAATATTTTTATTAATTAAAATTTATTAATTAAGTATTAATTGGAAAATTTTTGGGGAAATTGGGGTAAAGTCTTGGGTGAAGGTTAACAGGTGTTAACGATAGTCACCATGGCGTTTGTGGCACAGAACTTTGCGGTAACACCGAGTGAGGCACAGTTCCGAGCGTTACTAAAGTCGGACCTCTTGAAATTGGCCAAACATTTTAACTTGGAGGTCCGAACTAATTTGAGGAAGGCAGAGTTGCAGGCCACGGTGATACAATCTATGGTGGGATTAGGAACATGGGACGAGTTAGCCTGGGAGTGGCTACCCGAAGAACCAGAAGATGTGGAGCTCCGGAAACTGGAGTTGCAATTACGGAGCCAGGAACGGATTAAAGAAGAAGAAAGGAAAGCAGAAAAGGAAAGAGCAGAAGAAGAAAGGAAAGCAGAAAAGGAAAGAGCAGAAGAAGAAAGGAAAGCAGAAAAGGAAAGAGCAGAAGAAGAAAGGAAAGCAGAAAAGGAAAGATCAGAAGAGGAAAGGAAAGCAGAAGAGAGGAGAGAAGAGAAACAAGCAGAGGAAAGGAGAGTGGAACGAGAACTCCAGGAAAGGTTAAAAGAAGAAGAAAGGAAAGCAGAAGCGAGGAGAGAAGAGAAGCAAGCAGAGGAAAGGAGAGTGGAACGAGAACTCCAGGAAAGGTTAAAAGAAGAAGAAAGGAAAGCAGAAGCGAGGAGAGAAGAGAAGCAAGCAGAGGAAAGGAGAGTGGAACGAGAACTCCAGGAAAGGTTAGAAGGGAGAAAAGCAGAGGAGAGGAGAGCTGCAAGGGACCTCGAAGCAGAGGAGAGAAAAGCGGAAAGGGAATTAAAGGAACGTGACATGGAGCTTCAGCAAGAAATCAAATTCAAGGAGCTGGAGTTAATGAGAGAACGGGGAGAGGCACCACCCTTGCTGACGGGGTCGACACCTAACCAGAAAACCTGGGATGTGGGCAGACATGTGAGGCTGGTTCCACCGTTCAGTGAAAAGGAAGTCGCGAAATTTTTTCCACACTTTGAGAAAGTGGCTCGACAATTAAACTGGCCGGAGGAGGCCTGGACCATACTCGTGCAAAGTGTGCTGGTGGGGAAAGCTCAGGAAATTTATTCGGCGCTACCAATGGACCAATGTGCAGATTATGAGGTACTGAAGAAGCACATCCTCAAAGCCTATGAGGTGGTTCCGGAAGCTTACAGGCAAAAATTCAGGAATGCCAGGAAGAGGGAGAGTGAGACCCATGTGGAGTTTGCCAGAGTGAAAGAAAACATGTTTGATCGGTGGTGTGAGTCAAAAGGAGTCGGGAAAGACTTCGAAACATTGCGGGACTTGATCCTGGTGGAGGAATTCCAGCAGTGTGTCCACGAGGACATCAAAGTGTACCTGCAGGAAAAGAAAGTACCAAAGTTGTGGGACGCAGCCACCATGGCAGATGATTATGCCTTAACCCACCGAATAGGGGTCCACAAACCTAACTCCTCGCCTAGACTTCAGCAGGGGAGTTATGGAACACCCGGTGCGGAGAACGACCTTACATGGCGGCGGCCTCGAGATGATTATGGGGACAACTATGATACCCCACCTGTTCGAAATCAGAGGGATGCGGGCCCAAGACAAACTTATAGTTCGGGGGGCCCGAGGCAGACCACGAGTTTTTCCTCCGGGCCTACTTGCGCTTTTTGCAAGAAACCTGGACACTTGATGTCCAGTTGTTACCGCATGAAAAGGGAAGACCCAGAGCGGAGTCCGACTATTACGACTCCAAATGCAATGGCCATTGTGAGAAATCGCCATCAAAAGGGTTACCAACCATTTATTTCAGAGGGGTTTGTGTCACGGGATGGAGCCTCGACTAACCGGAAACCGGTTAGGATATTGAGGGACACAGGGGCACATCAATCTTTAATGCTTGAAGGCATTTTGCCATGGTCCGAGGAGACGGCAACGGGGGATAGTGTTCGTTTACAGGGGATCGGGGGCGGTGTTAGTGCTCCCCTTCAGGTCATCCATTTGGAGTCCGATTTGGTGTCAGGACCGGTCACCGTCGGTTTACAAGCCACGCTTCCTGTAGAGGGTGTATCTGTGGTTATCGGGAATGATTTGGCCGGGGGTCAAGTTTATGGTAACCTGAGGGTTGGTAAAGAGCCCAGCAGGGAAAATAACACCACACCAGCTCGGGATGGCGACAAAAGTGCCAAGTTATTTGTAGGGGGACTGAACTTCAAAACAGAGGAAGAAGTTCTGACCTCTGTCTTCAACAGATATGGGCCGCTGGTGGAAGTGCGGTTGGTAAGAGACTGGGAAACGCAACAGTCAAGAGGGTTCGGCTTTGTCACGTTTGCCAGCACAAAAGACGCCAGAGAGGCAGAGAAGAATTGGAATGGCAAGGATTTGGAGGGTCGGACCATAACAGTAGGGAAGGCATTTCGTAGGCGTCGAGAGGTCTACAGGAGAGGACAACTGGGCGGTAGTTTTGGTGGTGGCCGCAATCAATATTATTATGGAGGCTCCCTGAGTTACGGCCGCTCCCGAAGGAAGGATTGGCAAAGTAGTGGCCGAGAAGGAGACCGCTATTCATGGGACTACAGGGACAAGGGGTCCCACCCTAATTATTAGGGAAGTTCTGAGAAGTTGAAGCACTGAATGCGGCGGAGCCGCCGAGCCAAGATTCCTACACGGATTAACCGTGAACGCCGTTCCTAAAGGCGTCCATGTAGTGAACTTTCATGCACAGACTAACCGTGAACTCCACGTTCCTCAAGGCGCCCATGTAGAGAACTTTCCTGCATGGACTAACCGTGAACTCCACGTTCCTAAAGGCATCCATGTAGTGAATACTCGGCTTGGCCTCCCGGAAAAAGTGCTATCGAGTGGCTTAACTTTGGATCGTTGATCAACCCCTTAACCTTCATTCACAAGAAACTGACGGTCAAAGTCAGAGGGTCATGAGATGGAGTTTGATTTGGCAGGGACAATGTCATTGCTGGTGCTTAGTCCAGAGTGAGTAATCTGGAGGGGTTGTGGTGAAATTTTGGTTGCTTTATTTTTAAGTGATAACTGTGCCCGGGGGGAACTGATAATGTGGGGGGGTTGAGTTATCTGGTTTGCTTCTCCAAATTGGCCGGCAAAGAAAGTTTTCGCTGGGTTCAAACTTTCTTTCTTGAAGGGGGGGAGTGTTACATATTTATGTGAATGTATGTGAATTACCATTCAGGTCTTTGCTTATCCATGTGAAGTAGATTAAGGGTTGTTGTGGTTGGAGGGTCAGGAGCCCTTCTGAAAAAGTGTCCGGAAACGGAAGTGACCGGAAACGGAAGAAAAAAAGACACGAGGAAGAAAAGCGACGAGTATTCTTCTTCCTCGCCCCGCTCCGACGAAAGGTGGGATCGACCTTGCGCCGCGTGGAAAAGCGGCGTTCCGAAGCCCGTCTGGCGAGAGGAGTTACCGGGACGTGTACCTACCCGGTGGAGACGTCAAGTTGACGTGGGGGCCGTGCATCGACCCCGCGTCTGGCACCGTTCGCGGCAACGTCTAAACAGACGCGTACGGGTCGCACGTTGGGGCCTAACACGCCTTGCAAGCGGCGTGGGGCTTTTGGCTTGCTTTACCGTACCCGCTTCGCGTGGCCACGAGGGGCTGCAGCCGCGGTGCCTGGTACGATACCTGCCCGGTGGAAACACGTCCACCCGGGGTTCGTTCAACCGCCCGAGTGCGGCGACGCCGACCAGCATCTTGGTCAGGAGGGGCCCAGAGACATTGTGAGGGGCAGAGACCAAAAGGGGGTCGTGAGTACAGAAGTGGACACACATATATAAGATGGCCATCTTAATCATATAGGGAATTGATGGTGGATTGGGAATTGTTGATGGTTGTTTGTTGTTGATTGCTCGGGGAATATCCGTGATTGTATCATTGAAATTGTATGATATCCTTACCCTGGAAATATATCATTGAACATCAGTTTCTCTTGGGTGGAATTCATAGGGATTGCGTTGCGAAAGCGCATATATAATACTACTTTCTGGCGAAGGTCCTCTCACGGTCCGGGGGTCACCGAGACCAGGTAGTCACCGAGGGGACCACGTAACACTAGCTATACTCCTAAATAACATTAACTCTTTAAAGTACCCGGGGTCACCCTGCCAATTGGCAACTTTACACTATTCGGTTCTAAAAACCAATTCCCATTGACCATCCTGTGGTGCCTCCCAAATTAGGGGTCTCACTCCCCCATTTTGCTCACTGTGCCCTCGCACAATTTCGGGGCTGGGTCGTGTGGCTCTACCAGCAGGTCTACCTACCTGCGCAACTCCGCCACTGAGGTCGCCACCCGAGCTTGCCTCGCTCCTCAACTACCCTAACCTGGGGAAGGCCCTCCTGGCTCTCTCACCCCGTGATGCCCTCTCTGGCATTGGGCTACCCGGGTCCTCTCCTCGGATCCTCGGGCCCCGCTGAATACTACAATGAACTCTACCTGGCTCCCACAGCCTACCTGTGGCCTCACCTGGCCGACAGACTACCAGTGGCGGAGTGCCCCAATAACCATACTTACCAACAGGCTCACACGCCCAGCCATCTCCACAGACGTATGCACCCCTCAAAGCAACAACTTGCTACTATCCGCACCACAGGTGTCAATATCCAAACAATTTACCTACTCCCTCTACCTAACTTTAAACTACCCTCCCCGGGTATTCGTGAAGGGGTCCATCTTCCCCCATCCACTCCTTCGCACCATGCACTCCACACCACTCATTCCACACTCCATTTGCTCCACACCATTTATTCCACACAACTCAGTATTCTCACCATTTATCCACTTGCACCCCATGCAAGTCAATCACTCAATACACTTACACTTGTCCACAATACTCTACTCATACACTTTCACACACACACACATCATTCTCGACCATTGCCTCATTTCCTCATGCTCACCACCAAGACTCTCATTCCCAATTCCTCATTTGTGCCTAAAGCGCATCCTCAAGCAATTTCTCCACACACACACACACACAAGACATAAATTTAACTAACTATTTCCCTCTAATACTTGTGCTTTCCCTGTCTTCCCTTTACACTAAGCACATCCCTCGTCATTATCAACCAACTAATCTGACTACGTCCCCTCTACCGGTACAAAAGTCACTACTTAAATCTCGGTCTCCTATGGTCATTTCTAGATCCCTAACATTTATCCTAGCCCGCCCTCGGCTAGTTCACACTGCCAAACCCCATAGACTACTGCTCCTCTGCCCCAACGAATGGTACAACTGCCATTCGCCAACATCACTGCTAATCGTCCACTATTCTTGAGCCTCGTCGGGTGGGAATGCATTTTCACAGCTCGGCTTCGAAAAGCCGAGCAATGTATGCGGATGGTCAGTGTCTCCTGTTGGTTGGGTCCGTCCGGCATTTTCGATTCTGGGGAGGAGGCATACTCGGACTGAGGTTCCAGGCGCCATCTCTGCGCAGAGCCTTTCGGTCTCCGCCACAATGAACCAACCTCCCCCGGCCGGAGCAACGCGCCCGCCAGGGGGCGAAGGTTTGACCTGGCCTACCTCCCCCGGAATCGTGCCGTTTGCCCCTTGCGCCACGGCATGGCACCGATCATACAGGGCGGAGCCCGGCCCGAATCGTGCACGGCGCTCCTTGCGAGAGCACCGTGGCAACGATCCCCGCCGGCTCCCGCAGCACACAAAGAACACCATGCCCCGAGAGCTCGCGTCGGCTATCCGTCGGCCTAACCGCTGCCCCGGTCTGCGTCGATGCTCGAGTCGCATTCTCACACCACGCGACCCGCTTCTCACTCGCACACCGAGATGCTCCAGCGCCTCCCATACACTCAATACATTCCATTACCACACTCTCCCATGCACACTCTTCCATTCCACACTCAGGTGCACACCACTCAGGCGCACTCACGCCGTTCACACACCATTATTACACACTCTTGCGCACACCCTGGCGCACTCTCTTTTGTTACGTACTCCGTAACACTTATGGGTGTGCACTCTTGCACATACCCAATCACCCGCTCCGGTGTGCATCCCCGCATACGCTCCTCAACACGGTCCGGTGTGCATCCTCACACACTCTTTATCCATCTCACACTCTGTGTCGCACTCACTCTCACTTTCACATTCTGTTTCACACTCCGTTCCACACTCCGTTATACTCTCTTCTTCGCACTCTGTAACACACTCGCGCTCCGGTGCCGTTCGCACACGCGTGCCATTCACCTTCATACACCTCACCATGGACCTTCCACAAGCGCCCGGGTGACGTCGGGATCCCAAGCGCGCAAAAAATCATTTCGCGCCAAACCTTTTCGCGCCATACACAATCCTGCTTACCTTCGGACCTTCCTCTCCTGCACCAACTGCAAACTTCCATTTTGGTTAGGCAGCACGACATCACAATGCGAATGCAGACTTTGAGTACATTCCATTTCTTCCCTCAATCCATGCACTACCTCTGCCATCTCCTCAACCCCAATTTTAACTATAAATTATTTTTCTTTATTAAGCTCGACGACCGCTGGTACACATAAAATAAATTTTTTCCAATTCGGCGGTCGTCGGCTTTTCTATACCCCGTGTCGCGATTTCTACCCTGGTCCACCCGGCTGTGCTTTGCTCCCCCTCGCTTAACCCGCGCTTCTCACATCGCATTACCTTGTCGCGTACCAGTGTGCCTTTCCCGCTCGATCTGCGGTCTATGTCCTCCCCAAATTTTTTTTAATGTGTCCACCCATTCGGTTTTCAAACCCCGTTAACCTGTCCTTCATTCCTTTCATTTGATTCTCTCGGGTGGCCATCCTGTTTTCCAACCCCGTTAACCCCTCGTTCATATCTCCCATTTGGCCACCCACGTCCTTCAATTGGCCCCCCAATTTGCTTTCTAATCCCCCAATTTGATTTCCCATATCATTTTTCAATCTCCCAATTTGGTTTCCCACATCATTTTTCAATCCCCCCATTTGATTTCCCAATTGCTCCCCCATTTTATCCATTTTTGCATCCAGTTGGGTCAGGAATAATCTGAGGTCAAACCCGATTTGCACAGCGGCCCCAGCTGCCACCGCGGGCTCGGCTCCCGCCGCCATGTGCGAGGCGCCGCCATTTTGTTCGCCTGCCACCCCTACTGCTGCACCCTCATCAATGTTCTCTTCCATTTCTCCCAATTGTCCCAATTTTTCCCGGGGGTCCTGTGTTGACTCTATTTCCTCCTCTTCTACCCCCACCGGCATCCGACCGCCTTGGTTATCCATGGCACGATTTAAAATTTAGATGTTAATGCTAAATTTGGGTCGCTCGTAATTTTGACCAAATTTGTCCAAAAGATAAAAAATTTGGTTCGGGTTCCAAATCCCACTCCCCGACACCAATTGTTGCGGCCAATATGCACAATTGGTGTCCAAAATTTGGTCTAAATTTTTTTTAGTCCCGGGTTCCAAATCCCCACTCCTGACTACCAATTGTTGCGGATCTCCTCGTCGACCTTCCCCTTTACCAAGAGGGGGTTAATCCCCTTGTCTTTTACTGACCGACGGGATCCGGGGGCTATGACGTCCTTCCCGGGCAGCGTTAGGTAGGGTTTTTAGGACTAGGGATTCGCTATTACCTAAGTACTAACGCTGGCCGGAAACGAGGAAATAACTCCCGCCCGAATCACGGATGTTGATGTAATATGCCGAGCGGATAGCGATCCGCGATCCGAGCTGTTAACCAAAAACTAAACCCAATTCGAAGCGGTTGTAATCGTGCCGCGTTTACCCAATGGAGGAAATGACTAAAACGGTCGGACCAAGAGGAAAAGGAATAACACAATAATTTATTAACAATTTGTACACTAAGAAGAAGAGGAAGAAAAGTAATGTACAGTGAAGAGGAAGAAGCAGATACACAGGGCAGCCTTATACAGTCTTATACTTATTCCCTGGACACGGGCCCGTTCGCACTCAGACTCACTCTCAGACTCACTCACACGGGGATGTAGATGGCCAAACGGGGATGTAGACGGGTTGAGGGTCCAAAGATGGCGTCCACAGCTCGTCCGGTCCCCGACTCGTACCGTGCAGGCGATGGAAGACGGCAGGCAGCTCTCCGCGTGGCGTAGACGCGAGGCGGACAATTATATATCGGGGGATCGGTAAGCAGTTAGCGGTTATGTTGGCTCACGGCCGCGTATGTGATAGGAATGCTGGCGCTTGATATTCACTCACCGCAAGCCCAAGCCAAATTCCCAACCAGTGATCTCCAACAAGACCTTCTTTACCGGGCGCCTTTCTCCACGAGTCCTCACAATGCGCTCTCTCCAACAAAGTCCTTTAGCATGCTCGCTCCCTTCGAGTCCTGCCGCAATGAACCTTCCCCAACGAGTCCTTTAGCGTCAGACCTTTCAACGCAGTCCTTCAAACCTCTGCTCATACTTGTCCTCAACGCGTTCCTCCTCATAACTGAGGTGGGGGCCCTCGCGCAAAGGGTTTTATTGCCACGACCAGCGAACCCTCTGGAATCTCAAGCCACACCCTGTCAGGCGATCTCACCTGAGCTCTGGTTGGTTGATGAGGTCTTACCGGCTCCGCCCTTGGTGGCTGCCTGACGTGGCCACACCCCCACCCTTTCGCTCCGCTCCCTTTTTGGGCCTTACCTCGTGGCATTTGGGCTGGTTCGAGCGGAAGCCCAAAGGCAGCGAATGCTACCACAGGATGGTGCTCAATGGAGTCGATTGGAGGGAGGGTGCAAACTGAACGGGGCCTACTCTTATTTGTTTTACACAACGCAGATGCAACTATATATATGTGCATATATATATGCATATATATGTATGTATGTTTTTTGGGGGGTTTTTTTTTTGGGGGATACAAGATCGAGGCTCGTGTAAGAGCTAAAAATGTATGTTTGTATGTATGTATTTGAAAATGGTACCTCCTGGCAGTAATGGTGAGTATTGTTACATTTGTGGGGGTAGGTGAAGAAATACCTTCGGAAAGTTAGGAATGTATAGCTTAGAATGGACCGTATGCCGCGAAGAAGAAGAATCTCTGTGTTAAGAAGGTCGGCTGTGCAGGTAAGAGCGTTTGAATGTCGCCATAAGGGGCGTGGCTTTTGTGTTAACTAGTTCTTTGGCGTAAGATTAATAAACCCCAGTGTGTAGTTGGTCCCCTGTGATTTTTCCCTGATGTTCTTACAAAATATCGGCCAGCCAAGCAATTGGTCCCATTGTTACAACAGCCATTATACTGACAAGCCCAGCAGAAACCAGCACATTTGCCAATCTGCAAGTAAATCCCGATGTCATCCGAACATTCCCGAAGAACGGCTAGGCTCCGCCTCGGAGGACTGGAATTGACAGGCCACGCCCCGAGCTTTGCGCCTGGTTAAGGAGCCATAGAGTTATGAACAGAGCTCGGTAATTGGACAGAGTGTGACGTCAGCGTTGGAACATTTGACTGCTAGGGGAGCAAAAAGAATCCGTCTCGCCATCTTGGCCTCTTCTGGTCCTGGCATTTGTTGGAGGCAGTCACATTCTCTTTCGTTCTGGCTCTTGGCTCAAGTGGGCGCTGTTGTCTCAGGTATGCTGGTGAGGAGACATGTCAGAGTTTTTGAAGTTTTGCAACGTTGGAGGCGGGGTTGTTGTTGACTGTGGTGCTCTTCGGGCGAGGAGAGAGCCGCGTCTCGCTTGGCGGTGGAAGCGAGGAAGGGCCGGTTGGCTGCTTGTTCACGCCTGGGGGTTTTCGGTGCCATTTGTTGGTGTGCTTCCCGCACGGTGGTTTGGAGGCGACGAACGCCAACGCCCCTTGTTGAGACCAGAGTTAAGTGCTGGCCGACAGGAAC
Source organism: Myxine glutinosa (assembly GCF_964187855.1). NCBI lineage: Eukaryota > Metazoa > Chordata > Myxini > Myxiniformes > Myxinidae > Myxine > Myxine glutinosa. The sequence goes on from NC_136270.1 coordinate 5,837,299, forward strand.
ATCATTTATTTTTATTTCATCTTTTCCCTTGTTTTTATGCAAGTCTGAGTGGAGACGTCTCAATTAGGAATTATCGTTTTTATTTCGCCTTTCATTTTTGTCTCTTGCATTTATTTTCATTAAATCCTTTATTTTTGCATTTCATTCTTGTATTGTGGATTTTGCTTGTCCCGTATTTGTGTTTGTGGGTTCGGATTAAACCAGTGTCGGCCATCTGATCAGATAAGGCTTCGGGCCTTTCCCGCGCGTGCCAAAGACAATCCCGCCAAGGTTCGAAGTACGCCTCTGAGTTAAAGCTCGTTTCGATCATCCGTCACCCATGGGTCTTAACCCCGGGGACGCGACAGTATTATCCATGGATTAAGTCTCACACAGTGCAAACCGCATACTCAGCATTGAACCTGTCTGCTACCCAGACCATCGTTGCTGTCAATACAAACTAAATCAGAAGGCACTGTGCGATCAGCAGAGATAAAATCAATTGTATTTAGCATGACGAGCGCTACCCTGATCTCCAATGGACGTCTGATACCTGATCTTCTCTGGACCTGATCTCCTCTGGTGATGCCGTGCTATGTAGTAGTAGGGATTAAGGTTAATTTCCCCTGTTCGTAATACCCTCTGTGGCCATTCTTAACATTTATAACATCGCCTGGCCAAGTTATGCACGCTCCAATGGACACGATAAGGCAAAAAACCGCCTCGGAGAAGCAGAGCTAGAATGGTTCGATGGGCGGGGGACGGGCCTGACAGGCCACCCCCCCCCCCCGCACCCCCCCCCCCATACCCCCCTTCCGGAGTGACGCAGCCCGATGATGTGGGTGGAGAGAGCGCGAGCAAAATGCGAGGCTTCGGAGAGAGGAGGTTCGAGAGTCTCTGAGAGGATTTTGGTGGTGTGACTGTGTAGAGGTCTGCTACTGTCGCTGGTGTGCTGAAGGCCACGCTGTCCTTCCCCAGGAGTAGGATCTCGTTGATCACACACAAAAAGTGATTGTGGAACTTTGAGAGACTGGAGAGAAAGAGGGCCATCTACGCCACTCACCTTTATCCCGGGCTCCACAGCGTTCGACGTTGCCGCCATTTTGCAACGACGTTGCTGAGTTTTTCAGAGGCAACGTCCGTCACAATATAATAGAGCAAGTATATGTATGTAAGGTTCCTAAGGCCGGTATGTGTTTATGTATGTATTGTCGTGTCCGCAGCTTGTTATCGCCAGCCTTGGACGGATGAACCGAAACAGCTTTAACTCCTGAGGCAATCTCCAATTTGGCCGTTATGACACGCGCAGGATAGAAGAACCACGAAGGCTTTATTCTTGCGAAAACACGTGTCGAAAAAGCCAGCTAATATTCACGACCACAACAAAAAAGAAAAACAAAAAAGACCACAAAAATGTACCAATAATTATTTACAATAAAATGAGGCGCAGAATGAAAATAAAGGAAATAAATGCTGAGGTAAAAAATGCGACGGTGAGGATCCTCCATACAGACACACAAAACACACACAGGGTCATGTAATAAAGTAAAATTCACGTTCTGCAACTAGCTGGCCCCAATATGGATCCTGTGGTAAGTTTGGCCGCTGTTGAAGCCCGCAGCCACCAGGCGGGAAGCCTGGCAATATGGCGGCAACGCTGGTATCTGGGCCCTCGTTCCCTTCTTTTTCTGTCCACGCTTCGCACTCCTTCGGCGTGGGCAAGGACAGCATGGCCTTCAGCTCCCTGAAGAGCCCAGCAGCCAAAGCGTCCTTGTGATCGCCATAGAACAACGCAAACGCTCTCCTCAGCAAAACACAAAATGCCAAAGCTCCTTCTTGCCGCGCGCGCTCTGCTCAAATCATCTGGCTGCGTCACTCGGGGAGGGGGTGGGGGGCGTGGCCTGCAGGCCCTGTTTCCCCACGCCCATCGTACCACTGTAGCTCCGCCTCTCCTGGGCGAGTCTTCACTGTATCGTGTCCATGGAGCGTGAATACTAGCTGGCTGATGTTTTGTTTGGCTGGCGGTTATTATAAATGTTAGGGATGGCCACAGAGGGTATCACAAATCGTGGAATTAGCCTTAAACCCTATTACTAATTAACACCCCATCATCCCTCTTATGATGCCATTTAAACACAACCTTAAGCTACATTTTTCCTACTTATGCACATTGGGATGCTCCTACATGTCACACGGTCCATACTACACAACATGATCAAAAGTATGTGGACACCCCTTCTAATTAGTGGATTCGGCTGTTTCAGCTACACCCATTGTTGACAGGTATATAAAATCAAGCACACAGCCATGCAATCTCCATAGACAAACATTGGCAGTAGAATGGGCCATACTGAAGAGCTCAGTGACTTTCAACGTGGCACCGTCAATGGATGCCACAATTCCAACAAGTCAGTTCGTCAAATTTCTGCCCTGCTAGAGCTGCCCCGGTCAACTGTAAGTGCTGTTATTGTGAAGTGGAAACGTCTAGGAGCAACAACAGCTCAGCCGCGAAGTGGTAGGCCACACAAGCCCACAGAACGGGACCGCCGAGTGCTGAAGCTCGTAGTGCATAAAAATCATCTGTCCTCAGTTGCAACACTCACTACTGAATTAAAAAATTCCTCTTGAAGCAACGTCAGCACAACAACTGTTCGTCGGTAGCTTCATTAAATGGGTTTCCATGGCCGAGCAGCCACACACAAGCCTAAGATCACCATGCGCAATGCCAAGCGTCGGCTGGAGTGGTGTAAAGCTTGCCGCCATTGGACTGGAGCAGGGGAAACGCGTTCTCTGGAGTGATGCATCACGCTTCACCATCTGGCAGTCCAACGGACGAATTTGGGTTTGGCGGATGCCAGGAGAACGCTACCTGCCCGAATGTATAGTGCCAACTGTAAAGTTTGGTGGAGGAGGAATAATGGACTGGGGCTGTTTTTCATGGTTTGGGCTAGGTCCCTTAGTTCCGGTGAAGGGAAATCTTAACGCTACAGCATACAATGACCTTCTAGAGTCCAGACGATTGTGTGCCTCCAACACTGTGGCAACAGCTTGGGGAAGGCCCTTTCCAGTTTCAGCATGACAATGGCCCCATGCACAAAGCGAGGTCCATATAGAAATGGTTTGTCGAGATTGGTATGGATAAATTTGACTGGCCTGCACAGAGCCCTGACCTCAACCCCATTGGACACCTTGTATGTACGTACATACGTATGTATCATCTACTCCTCGGAGAGGATATGACCGAGGAAGCTTAATTTTTTATGGATTAATAAGAGCACCCTGAAGTTGTGCATGTGCAAGTTTTGTTTGATTCCATCAACTTTTAATTTTCACCCATCTTAGCATTCCTTTGGGGGAGAGAGGGGTGGGCGAGTGGGGGTGGGGGGAGTGACAAATCTTCAAAATGGTGAAAAGGTGGCTTATTTCATGAAAAGTCACAGAAATGGCTGATTTAGTGGGGGTGGAGCTATTCAGACATTGGAAATATTGACTACTTTGGCTGGAATCCCTCAATTTGCTCTGGATGCAACGCAGCTTGTCCTGGACCTAGCGCCGTTCATCCTGGATATAGCACAGTTGGTCCCGGCAGGCGATCCCTCAAGCAGACATTTTTCTTCTTGACGTGTCCCCGGCACACATACAACAGCCTTGAACCGAGCTGTATCCTGGCTTTTATATGTGCCACACCGGGCGTGGCTTTGAGGGACAAAAGTTCATATTAAGCACCAAAAGTGGGGATGGCGGGGAGTGATGAGTTTGTCCCTCTCCAGACAGATGTAGCTCCTGCTCTTGAGGAGCTGCTGCGGATCATCAAGTACAACTGCCAGACCGACTGCAGCAGCTTGAGGTGCACATGCAAGAAGCATGACGTTGAGTGTACTCCTGCTTGTGGAAACTGCAGAGGATCTGGTTGTACAAACACAACACAGCCGGCATTTGGTGAAGATGAAGATGAAGATGAAGATTGTCATGCGAATCCCTCAAGGTTAACACCAGGGACCGCGGAAGACCGAACGGCTTTAACGGAGGCGACGATCAAACACGGATTTTGCTATCAACCGCGGGAAGAAGAAGGGAAGAGGAAGAAGGGGCAAAAGCGCGTACCTGTAGAGGGAATGAACTTGAATGAAAATGCAGGGTAAAATGTACAAAAAGAAACACGTTTATTCCGGAACCCGAGAACAAGGAACGCGACAGTAAATAAATAATGATCCTAAATTGGGACGTCCCCACACAGATTTGGGATATGAGACGCGGGAATGAATTACGAAAAGAAATGTCTCGTGTACTTGTGAAATGTTCTGTGGGTGCGGCCTTATCTGTCTGTAGTCTTGTCCATCGTCCAACGCGGCCCCAAGCTCCTGCGCGAAGAAACCCTTCGTCCGCCTCGTTTGCATGCTTTGCCAGGCCCCGCGCGGCCCGCACCGCTCCAAGCTCTGAGTCGATCACCCACGAGGCCCCAGCCCCACTCCAAACTCCGGAAGCACCAAGCACCGCTCCAAGCACCACGCAGATGGCGAACCAACGATCACCAGGACCTCTCAGGACGAAAAAGAGTAGCGCAGAGACCAAAAAGAAGGGCAAGAGCTTCAAGCACAGAGAGACCATGCAGCGCCAAGAGAGCCAAGAGAAAGAGAGACAAAATGTCATGCAGCGTGCCCTTTTATATCCCTGCCTCTGACGTCAGTCCTCGCGCGCTACCAACCAGGGCCTCGTAGCCCGAACTCTCGAATCTTCTCCAATGTTCTCTTTCGCTGGTGCCCTGTCATTGGCCGAGTGCTTCCCGCACTGTGGTGTTGCTCGCCCCACCCCCTGGCCAATCAACAGTCCTCCTGGGCATGGCTCCCAGCCTTGCTCGATGTCTGATGCCCACGCCGGTGTTGTACGTGGCCCTTGCCTGCTTGTCTTCCACAGTCTTTGTAAGGGAGGGGAATTTAATTACTGTTGCGCACTAAGGACCTATCTAAGTGTTTATATGAGTGCGTTGCCATAAGGTACAAAGGAATGATTTCCAGGTCTGACACACAGGGGTTTATCTTAGTCCCGACACTATTTAACACCTGAACATCCTTGTATGTTCACAGGTATACTCTTATCCCGACAAACCGCCTAAAAACACAGAACTTATTACAAGGTAGATTCCGTATCGCGATAACAGCAGCAGGAAATTGGGGTGTGAAGAGAATGACAGAGATCTTCAATCTGGTGGTGAAAGAAGGCTGCATTCCAGTGGATTGGGAACTGAGTACCCTTGTCCCTCTATACAAGGGGAAAGGTGACCCTCTGGACTGTGGCTCGTATCGAGCGATAGTTATTGGAGCATGAAATGAAAGTATTGGAAAGGGTGTTGGAGAGGAGGTTAAGGAAGAAAGTGAAGATAGACGAAATGCAGTTTGGATTTATGCCAGGAAGAGGAACGACAGACGCGCTTTTTATTGTGAGGCACTTGCAGGAGAAGTACATGGAGAAGAGGAAGAAGTTGTTTCTTGGGTTTGTTGATGTGGAGAAAGCATTCGATAGGGTTCCACGTGAAGTAGTGACATGGGCATTGAGGAAGTTAGGAGTGGAGGAATGGTTGATCAGAGTAGTGATGGCAATGTACAAAAGAGCGCGCACAGCTGTAAGGACGAAGGACAAGAACAGTGGTGAGTTTGAGGTGAAGGTGGGAGTGCATCAGGGGTCGGTACTAAGTCCACTACTATTTGTAGCTGTGATGGAGGTGCTGGCTCGGAACGTAAAGGAGGGTTTACCGTGGGAGTTGTTGTATGCAGATGATCTGGTGTTGATTGCAGAAAGTATGGATGGACTGAAGGAGAAGATGAACAAGTGGAAGGAATGTATGGAGACAAAAGGTCTGAAGGTGAATATCGGAAAAACAAAGGTGATGGCAAGTGGTAAAGCACGTGGGGAGGTGGAAAGAACTGGGAAGTGGCCATGTGCTGTGTGCAGGAAGGGTGTCGGAGTGAATTCCATTCAATGTACAATGTGCGTTGAGTGGGTTCATCAAAAATGTAGTGGTTTGAGAGGGTCATTAACCAGTGTGGCAGCTACGTTCAAGTGTAAGGTGTGCACAGAGGGAGCTGCAGATGGAGGAAATGTTGAGTTGGATCTTGGAGACGGCGTGAAGCTGGAAGGTGTGAAAACATTTTGTTACCTAGGACACATGCTGAATGGAAAAGGTGGATCAGACTCAGCAACGGTTGCTAGAGTGAGATGTGCATGGAAGAAGTTTCGGGAACTGAGTGGCGTGCTGACGAGGAGGGGAGTGTCATTGAAGCTGAAGGGAAAGGTGTATGCTGCATGTGTGAGAAGTGTTATGATTTATGGGAGCGAGACATGGGTAATGAACGTATAGCAGCAACAAAGGCTGGAAAGGGTGGAAATGCGAATGGTTCGGTGGATGTGTGGAGTATCGTCGAGAGAGAGGAAGACAAATGATGAATTGCGAAAGATGATGGGAATAGAACCTGTGATGGATGCTGTGAAGAGAAACAGTTTGAGATGTTTTGGTCATGTGTTGAGGAAGGATGAAAGTGGCTGGTTGAGAAGAGTGATGGAAATGAATGTGGAAGGAAGTAGAGGACGGGGAAGACCAAGAAAGACTTGGCTAAAGATGGTCGAAAAAGAAATGCGGGCAAGGGGGTTAACAAGGGGAGATGCAGAAAATCGGGCAAAATCGAGAAGATTGTCATGGGGACTGCAAGGCTAACCCCCACTCTTGCAGGGAAAATGGCCTTAAAATGCCTGTTGTTGTTGTTGTTGTTGTTGTGTTCCCTATCGCGACAGTCGAAGCATGTTACCTATCCAGATCGACCTGGCTCTCGATATTCCTTTACCCCCCGACATAACAATATGATAACATTGTTGGTTTCTGAATGCATCTTGTACATTGGCACAGGTTACCCATAGTGGGGAGATGCTGGCAATATGGTAAACTACTTGTCTTCTATGCAGATCTGTGCTCTCTTGCATAATATAACATGTACACGTTCACTGTCAGGTTCTCTGCAGACTCTTTTTATTCTGAAAGCTCTCAGTTGTGGGACGTTTATCAGTATTTATTATGCTTGCAACTTGGTATTTATTATGTTTACCATTACTGGTCCTGCCAGTTGATGTTGTTCAATATTTGTATTTTCATTTTTTAATTAGTTTGTGCAGTGGCAATCTGCAATAATTGCAAATGGTCTTCAGTGTTTTATTTCATCATTTGTAACATAATTATGCAAGCATCATTCCCAACATGTTGAGTTTTGTTATTATGTGGCAAGAACAGTACGTACTCAGTATGTATCTCAGGATTGCTTTTTATTTTAGTATTTTTTTTTAGCTATCGGCTGGGACTGCCTCTTAACCCTTCAAACCCTAACTGCTTGTCAACAGTTTGAATAAAAATCAGTGTCTAACAGTCCACTGAATCCTTCAAGTTTAAAGAAGGCTAAAATACAGAAAAATGACATTTTTGGGTTGGGTCATATTCCAGTGATTTTCACAGATTTCCACTTCTAGGATCCCTTAAGACATTTTATATGTGATAGAGGACATATTCACGAGTATAAAACAGCAGAGATACTTTTGTTGCAATTTGTTCAATGTTGACCAAAGATTTCTCATAATATACCTATACTACATGAAGCATACAGCACTTTGGCCTACAGTACTAAAGTTAAAAATAACATGTTTGTACTAAATGTCAACTTCATTTTTAGGTGGCGCACTCTTTGGAGTGGTTAGTCAGTGGCTAAAGCGTTGCCGGACTAGGCTGAATCACAGTGCTGTTGTGGTACTTGGTCTGTTGACCCACTTGACAGCTTTTGTCTTAGTCTTCCTCAACCTGCCGCCTGAGGCTCCTATTGCTGGAGGAATTGGCACCGACAAACTGTCTTATCTCCATCCCAGGTGTGCACACAGCCAGGATGAGAATGCCGAGGGTGGACGATGTTATTTGGATGGTTCATTCATTGTATTTTTCCAATTCAAGAATTCCAAATTAGATATGGTCTCATTCACTTGCTCTTTCCTCATTCCTATGCAGTGTTGCAGTTGCTTTGCTGTGCAGTTTCCTCCTGGGCTTTGGGGACAGCTGTTACAACACACAGCTGTACAATGTGCTTGGCAACTGTTATGCCAGTGACAGTGCCCCAGCCTTTGCCATTTTCAAGTTTGTACAGGTAAGGTCAAGGTTATACATCATCTTTCGTGTGCATGACGTTACCCTTACTCATATGCTTGACATTATCCTTATCTGTGTATAAAGCTGAAACAACAGGTCTCACCAAATAACCTTTTGAGCTGTGAATTACATCAGAAATGTATTGTGTCAAACCAGGGAGGTGGCTTGGTCTTGAGGTTCAATTTATTTTCTCAAGGAAAGATGCATCATGGCCATAGTGGTCCCATGACTCACTCGATGGAGTCCAATCACAGGAATGGTCTAGTGGATTTACCCTTATACTGATATTTCAATTTACACTGGTTGTTCCTGAACCCAGTAGTTCATGTATTATAATTTATCTTTGCATATAATCACAGATCCAAGAAACAACTTTGAACAGATTCTGCAGCGAGTCTCCTTTGCTTTTTCTGCTCTTGCTGTCTACCCATGCTTATCTCAGCCTCTCCGATACTCTCATATTCTACCCATGCTTATCTCAGCCTCTCCGATACTCTCATATTCACTGATCTCTGTTCTATGTGCTTCTCTCATCTTTTATTGTCCCCCGTCGCACCGCGGAGCGAAAGGGGGACTATGGTTTTACCCTCCGTCCGTGTGTGCGTCCATGCGTGCTTCCGTCCCTCTGTGCGTGCGTGCATGCGTACGTGCACTGCAATATCTTTACAAAAGTAAGCGAAGGACCGAATTCTAATTTGGTGTGTGGGTGCAACTAGGCATATGGAAGAACCCTATTGAAAATTAGGTCGCCACGTCAAAATCCAAGATGGCTGTCACCATATCTAAACCTTGTGAGCGCGATATCTTGAAAAGTAAATGTCTGAACATTGTGAGCAGAATATCTTGAAAAATAAATGAACTATTAACTTCTAATCTGGTGTGTGTGTGTATCTACGCATAAGGAAGAAGGTTATTGAAAATTGGGCCGCCACGTCAAAATCCAAGATGGCCACCGCCATGTATGTCTGAACCTTGTGAGCGAAATATCTTGAAAAATAAACGAACTACTAACTTCTAATCTGGTGTGTCGGTGTATCTAGGCATAAGGAAGAACGCTATTGAAAATTGGATCGCCACGTCAAAATCCAAGATGGCCACCGCCATGTATGTCTGAACCTTGTGAGCGGAATATCTTGAAAAATAAGCGAAGTACCAACTTCTAATCTGGTGTGTCGGTGTATCTAGGCATAAGGAAGAACGTTATTGAAAATTGGGTCGCTATGTCAAAATCCAAGTTGGCCACCACCATATATGTCTGAACCTTGTGAGCGGAATATCTTGGAAAATAAACCAACTACTCACTTCTAATCTGGTGCGCGACTGTATCTAGGCATAAGGAAGAACGCTATTGAAAATTGGGTCGCCACGTCAAAATCCAAGATGGCCACCACCATATATGTCTGAACCTTGTGAGCGGAATATCCTTAAAAATAAACGAACTACTAACTTCTAATCTGGTGTGTGGGTGTGTCTCCAACCCACTCGCAAATATTATCGACTCTTCCATGTTTTCTACGTCTTCCACTTTGTCAACTCACATCACTTCACCGACGGGGGACCTAGGCGTAACGCTTGTTGTTCCTCGCAGAGCTTTTAAAATTTAAATTGTCTCTGGCTACCCCCAGAACTGTTGTGTGTACCACAGACAGGTTAATGTGGGGCATGCTGTTCCTGTTTGTCACGATGCATGCAGCAATAGCTGGTGTGACACTTGCTTTCTGGTAACCACAACAGTAATGGGGTCTGATCTCGACTTGATGTATTGTTGGGATTGATCGGTTCACTCTGGGGAGGAACCTCTTGCTGTAATGTGGATCTAATTCTTTTGAAGAGTGGTCCATCTGCAAGACCGTGCATTCTGACCCTTTGGGCAGTGATAGGTAAACGATGTCTCAATGAAGCGTTGGGGGTCCTTCCTTATTGTGCCGGAAAAAGATCCGAAGCTTCAGAGCATTGAAAACGGAGTGCACAGTGACATCTGGTGGTTTGCAGAAATTATAGCAGCCATTTAAATTTGAGACTGCGGACGAGGCACACTGGTATGCCTCGCTGATTTCATTTTCAATATGTGCACAATAAAAGCCTATAAGAAGCCTACGTGTGTTGATTTTGATCTTGTGATATTCATGGTCACTTTTTAAAGTGTTGCAATAAATGTATTTATAATTATGTGTGTCAATATGCCACTATGAAATAATATTCGTTGTAGAAAATTGTAGAAGTTGTAGAAAATATTAGTAGTATAAAAAAATAATTGTGCAACGTGGCAAGGAGAAAGGGACAATGTGTTTGGGGAATGTGCTTGTGCAACAGGGCAAATGGGTTTTTTTATTTCAAATTTTAGTGGAATTGTAAAAAGCAAGCGTCAGGAAGCTTCTTGGGGTTATCCTGTGTTTCTTCAGTCAGGTGAAGGATGCTGAATAACAAAGCATTTTTATTTATCTTACCCTGGTAAACTGAGGGTAGTGTCACCATGCTTCATCACCGTAGCCATGTGAAGCTGTGCTCCTGAGGTCTTCACTGAGGAGAGGGGACTTCTCTCCGTATACGGTTCACTGTACCCACAATACTTGGATCTTTCAATTTCAACTTCTCTGCCAACGTTAGAGAAGTGAAAAAGTTGTCCGTGGTGACATTTCTTCCTTTGTTGAGGAAAGGATCCAAAAGTTGTAGTACCACATTTTCAGACAACGTCTGGTCTGCTCATCCTTGCTGAGGTATGGAAAGCCATTTAGCAGATATTTGGAAGAAACATCAACTGCCAGCCAAAACTTTATACCAAATTTGTCTGGTTTACTGGCCACATATTGAGTGAAACGACACTGGGCCTTCGTGGGTAATAGCTGCTCATCCACGGTGATGTTTTCCCCAACCTTATAGCAGCGGATACAATTATCTATAAACCGATTCCAGACCTCGGATACCAGCACAAATTTGTCCGTCTGCAAACGCTGAGATCTCGTTGCCTTTTCGTCAAATCGCAATAATCTCATTATTTCACAAAATCTATTTTGTGGCATGGTATTGCGAAAGAATGGTGGGCCCCATGTAACAGACCACAGACTGTTTACTTGGACTCCTTTCTCGCAGTACATACCTCGGGCATACAGCACAGCAATAAATGTATCAATTTCAGGCAGAGAAATGTACCATTCATCATTAACGAGTTGTCTCATGGCCTCCGTCTCGGTACATTTCTTTATGTGGGTGGGCTCATCAATAAGGGCTCATCAACATGGGCTCATCAATAAGCAGCCGCCAGGAACTCACACCACTCTCCTTTGTGATGCTGTGCCTCGCATGTGGCGTTGGCCCTTGTGCCTCTCTCAGCACTTTATGATGTGGCAGTCTACCTGGAGCATTCGTACTGTCAGCAATTTCCCAGACAGTTCCATCTTTCGCAGTTTCCTTGGGCTTGTAGCCTGATCGACCCGGAGTTATAGGTTGTACTTTTGGTTTTGGACTTGTTGAACCGCCATGCTCTCGTGCTTTTCCACATGTGGACACTGTTTGCTGTTGTGGCTTTGCTTCCGATTTCTTTTCAGCCGAGTCACTTTCAGTGGAATGGTCCTACTCAGGAATGTATTCGTCATCGTCTTCATCACTTTCTATATAATCTTCCTCTGACTCATTCTCAGAAAGCTGCTGAAGCGTTTAATGCTGTGTTGCGTTTATCGAGTTGGAGGGGCTTTGTTTTGAATTGAATATATATTTATATACACACTATGCATATTATACTGCTATATTTTGAAATTATTAGAAGAAAAAAACTTGCTCTGTGATGTCTTCCACCCTGCTTTCTTATTGCAGTCAATCATGGCATCCATTGCTTTTTTCTACAGCAACTACCTGTTTCTGCAATGGCAGCTCCTGATTCTTGGTGTGGTCGCTATCCTTGGTGCAATGTCCTTCATTCTTGCCGAGACGTTTGCTGCACATTTGGAGCCACTAACAGCTGTAATGTTCACAAACTGAGTGCTATTCTTGTCTGTAAACACCATTATTGTTGGAAGACCGTTACTTTACAAACTTTACAAAGAAAATGCGACAACATAGTTTTAGTCAATTTTAAGGAGCTAGTTTTGTATGTGTCAAGTTCTATTGAGTATTGGCTCTACAATATTGAAAAGGGTCTGTTAAAGGTATTCTTTGTTCTCTACAGATGTGCATGTTTATAATCTTCTGTAAAGAGACTTCTTTATGAAACGCTGTGTAGTCCAGTTTTCTATCAGTTTCTTCTGTGAATAATCTCCCTAAAATAACCTTGTTAAGACTGTGATGGATAAAGTTTATACTGAACTGAACTGAACTTTTACGCCATGTGGATGCAAGACATCCCTTTTGTATGAGTTGTCTTTTGAGCCTGTGCCCTGCCCCACATAGTACAGATTTTTTTAGAGGATCTATATTTTAAGTTGAACATTTAAACAGACTATTTATTCAAGTAGAGTTGACACCTTAGGTTAAGCAAATAGATAATGCTGATGCAGATATAAAACACACAATGTGCCAAATTGTGTTCCTTTGTCCAATTTCTTTTGTACATGAATTGCTGTGGAGAGATAAGAAGATGCAAAAAAAAGCGCAACCCATGTTCGGTTTGTGGTGGACCTCATTGGTATCATTTTGATTCCAATGGCTGCTCAGAAACGTGGGCCCTATAGCAGGTGGGCACCACGGTGCATTTTCCGATTAAAAACGTCATTACGGTGTATCGCCGACCCCCGCAGAGTTATGGAACCAGCACCACAATTTCTGGTATGTCCACCTGCAGAGATGGGACGCAATTTGTGCCTCGCTTTGGCATTTCTACAGTCAAATGAATTTCTATCATTAGGATTTAAAAATATTGTGGAGTATTTGTTGTACATCAAAATGGCCCCTTGTGCAAAATCTAACTGCACCAACAAAACCTCAATAGATTTGTCAGTGTGGCTTAATTTTTATTTTCCGCTAAGGAAAAGTAGAAAGTAATGTTAGAGGTAGTACTGCTAAATTAACGAAAAGGTCGCATTATTGATTCTCCTGGTCGGCTTCCCATGATAGCAAGAAAAACCCTTTCAAAAGTGTCTTGATATTTTTTAAAACGTCTTTCGCAGGTCTTCAATGTTTAGAGCAAAACACCAATTGCATTTACACAAAAAACAAGAACAAGTTCTGATGTACCACACATTCTGATGGTCTTGATTAAACCTTACTAATACTTTTTATTCGACATTGATTCGTTTTTTCGGGGTACCTCATCATGAGTAGCACTCGACCGAAATAAAGCCAATATAAATCTGATGCAACAAACATGTGGTGGACCTCATTGGTATTGACAAAGGGCAGTGTATTAATCAGGAGAGACCTGGTGGGCCTCAGAAACAAGTGTTAGGCCCACCAGAAAATCAGGATGGTGGCCATTTTTTTTTTTTTTGGGTGCCTTGGTGGGTGGAGTCTAGTGTCAAATGTGGATGGGTCTGGCAGCTGTCTGACCAATGGGTGCACATTTCAAAAATCGACCCCCAACAATAACCACAACAACAACATCCAAGCAGAGCTCCTGTAGACCTGTAACATGTTGCAGGTAATAAAGATCAAAGGCTAAAGTGTCTTTTATATACCAGGGTCTAGACTCATTGTGGAGCTGAATGACAAAGGGCAGCAGGCTCATCAACTACGGAAGGGTATATGATTGGATGGAGGGGCTATGGGTATGAACAATGAGTGAAGAAGGAATAACAAAAACGAGTAATGGTCAAGAGAGGAACAGAATGGGAAAGAAGCAGCATGTGGAGAAGAGATCACAAATGTGCATGAGATGGGAATGGGCATTGCATTTGAGAGACTAACGAGGATGAAACAATGGACAAGGAGATGATTTCACAATCGCAAAAATAAGGGGCCGGGTAGTCTGGAGATAATGATTCCACACTCAAGATAATTAATGTTCAGGTTTGTCTGTGTGCATACATTTTTTATATACAGGGTGAGTCAAAAGTAGTGCCCGATTTCTGTATATATATATATATAACAACAACACAACAACATGCATTTTAAGGCCATTTTCCCTGCTAGAGCGGGGGTTAGCCTTGCGGTCCCCATGACAATCTTCTCCATTTTGCCCTATTTTCTGTATCTCTAATTGTTAACCCCCTTGCCCGCATATCTTCTTCCACCGTCTTTAGCCAAGTCTTTCTCGGTCTTCCCCGTTCTCTACTTCCTTCGACATTCATTTCCATCACTTCTCAACCAGTCACTTTCATCCTTCCTCAACACATGACCAAACCATCTCAACCTGTTCCTCTTTACAGCATCAATCACAGGCTCTATTCCCATCATCTTTCGCAATTCATCATTTGTCTTCCTCTCTCTCAACGATACTCCGCACATCCACCGAACCATTCGCATTTCCACCCTTCGTTGCTGCTCTATGTTCATTACCCATGTCTCGCTCCCATAAATCATAACACTTCTCACACATGCAGCATACACCTTTCCCTTCAGCTTCAACGACACTTCCCTCCTCATCAGCACGCCACTCAATTCACGAAACTTCTTCCATGCACATCTCACTCTTGCAACCGTTGCCGAGTCTGATCCACCTTCTCCATTCAGCATGTCTCCGAGGTAGCAAAATGTTTTCACACCTTCCAGCTTCACGCCGTCTCCAAGATCCAACTCAACATTTCCTCCATCTGCAGCTCCATCTGTGCACACCTTACATTTGAATGTAGCTGCCACACTGGTTAATGACCCTCTCAGACCACTACATTTTTGATGAACCCACTCAGCGCACATTGTACATTGAATGGAGTTCACTCCGACACCCTTCCTGCACACAGCACATGGCCACTTCCCAGTTCTTTCCACCTCACCACATGCTTTACCACTTGCCATCACCTTCGTCTTTCCTATATTCACCTTCAGACCTTTTGTCTCCATACATTCCTTCCACTTGTTCATCTTTTCCTTCAGTCCATCCATACTTTCCGCAATCAACACCAGATCATCTGCATGCAACAACTCCCACGGTAAACCCTCCTTTACGTTCTGAGCCAGCACATCAATCACAGCTACAAATAGTAGTGGACTTAGTACCGACCCCTGATGCACTCCCACCTTCACCTCAAACTCACCACTGTTCCCGTCCTTCGTCCTTACAGCTGTGCACGCTCTTTTGTACATTGCCATCACTACTCTGATCAACCATTCCTCCACTCCTAACTTCCTCAATGCCCATGTCACTACTTCATGTGGAACCCTATCAAATGCTTTCTCCAGATCAACAAACCCAAGAAACAACTTCTTCCTCTTCTCCATGTACTTCTCCTGCAACTGCCTCACAATAAAGAGCGCGTCTGTCGTTCCTCTTCCTGGCATAAATCCAAACTGAATTTCGTCGATCTTCACCTTCTTCCTTATCCTCCTCCAACACCCTTTCCAATACCTTCATTCCATGCTCCAATAACTTTATCGCTCGGTACAAGCCACACTCCAGAAGGTCACCTTTCCCCTTGTATAGAGGGACGAGGGTACTTAGTTCCCAATCCACTGGAATGTGGCCTTCTTTCACCACCAGATTACAGATCTGTCAATGTCTTCACACCCCAACTTCCTGCTGCCTTCAACATATCTCCCACAACTCCCGTCGGCCCTCCCGCTTTTCTACTCTTCATTGCTTTTATCGCTTCCTCAACTTCCTTCTCAGTTATCTTCTCTGCCGGTCCTAAAACTGGGTTACTCTCTATGTTGCCATCCCATTCATTCTCTGTATTCAACAGCATTTCCATATAACTTTTCCATCCTCCTTTAATTCCATCTGGGTCCACAACGATTTGTCCCACTTCATCCTTCAAGCAACTCACCCCCATCACATCACATCTCCCTTTCTCTATCTGCTTTGCAATCCTGAATACCGCTCTCTGACCCTCTTCTGAATCCAAGCTTTCTCCGAACATTTTCCTACATGCCTACTGCACCTTTGTTACCTCTTTCTTTGCAGCCTTCTTGGCTGCCTTATAACTTTCATGCTCTGCTGTTTCTGCTCCCGTACCCTTCGCCTTCTGCCACTCCTTGAACTTCTTCTTCTTGTCGATCCTTTTTCCAACTTCATCATCCCACCACCATGTTTCCGAGTGCCTCGGTGGTGCTTTTGTCCATCCACATACCTCACCAACGGCTCCCAACAGACTATCTTTCATTGACATCCAACCACGTTCAAGTTCAACCACATCATCGCTCCAAAACCACACCTGCCAGCGATCTCATCTCAGCCCTGGTTGGTTGGTGATGGCTTACCGGCCACGCCTTTGACGGCTGGTTGACAGGCCACACCTTGTTCTTGGCGTTCCGCCCCCTTCTTCCTCGAGCCTGACCGCATGGTTAATGGCGTCGTTTGAGCGAGTTTCAGCAGCAAGGCAGCGAACGCTGCTAACAAAGGCGTGTAATGGCGTCGCTTGGAGAGGGAGGTCGCAAAATGGACGAAAGGGCCTACTCCTTATTTGATTGATGCAACGCAGATTCAATTATTGGAAACACGGCCTTAACTAAAACACTTAATAATGAAATAACTGAGTTCCTATGGTAACCTACGTGTTGCTTGTGGACTAACTAAGGGTGCAACTTTAACCTTTAATGTCATATTTACAAGTGATTATTTATTTACAAAAGTGTGGGTTCTAAAATCGCAACAATATATATATATATATATATATATATATATATATATATATATATATATATATATATATATATATATATATATATATATATATATATATATACATACATACAGAAATCGGGCACTACTTTTGACTCACCCTGTATATATTATATTTTCCCGGTGTGTACCCTGGTTAGAATAGGTACACCGTATCCCTGCGTGTCGTAAGAGGCGACAAAGAGGGTTGGCGTCAGGAAGGGCATCCGGCCATAAAAACATTGCCTCAAACAGAGAACCTTGACAATTACAACTACATATGGGCAGGGTATAGCCCGAAGTGGAGATCGGTTTCTGAGGTTTGGGACATGGAATGTCGGGACAATGACAGGGAGATCAGGAGAAGTGGTGGAAGTATTGGTCAGAAGAAGAGTGGACATATGTTGTGTGCAGGAGACGAGATGGAAGGGAAGTGGTGTGAGAATGGTGAAGGGTAGGCAGGGACAGAAATACAAGTTTGTGTGGCAAGGGTGCCCTGAGGGCGTGAATGGTGTTGGTGTCCTGTTTTCTGAGGAGTGACAGTGTGGTGAGTGTGACTAGAGTGAGTGATAGGTTGATGATGGTGAAAATGATGATTGGAAAGCTCTAGATGAACGTCATCTCGGGATATGCTCCGCAGGTTGGTCGGAGCGATGAAGAGAAGGACAGGTTCTGGTGTGTGATAGAGAAGCTGATGGAAAACGTGAAAGATGAGGAAGTTTTTGTGGTAGGAGGAGACCTAAATGGACATGTGGGAAGGAGTATGGACGGTTTTGAGGGAGTTAATGGGGGTTACCGATATGGTGTGAGAAATGGAGAAGGTGAAAGGATTTTGGAGTTTGCTGATGGAGCTGATTTGTTGATTTGTAATACTCGGTTCCAGAAAGGGGATAATAAGCTTGTTACATACACGTCAGGTGGGTCGACGACAACCGTGGACTACCTGATGGGGCGTAGGCGAGATAGGGGGCACCTCCGGGACACAAAGGTGATCCCGGGGGAGGAGGCTGTTTCACAGCACCACTGGGTTGTCTGCGACATTAGGGTGAAAGGTGCGAGGAGAGCTCGGCGGGTGAAGTACCAACCGAGAATGAAGGTGTGGAGGTTGAAAGAGGTGACAGTAAGGGAGGCATTAAAAGAGAGGCTGAGTCGGGTCGAGGATGATGTGGTTGAGCTTGAACGTGGTTGGATGTCAATGAAAGATAGTCTGTTGGGAGCCGTTGGTGAGGTATGTGGATGGACAAAAGGACCACCGAGGCACTTGGAAACATGGTGGTGGGATGATGAAGTTGGAAAGAGGATTGATGAGAAGAGGAAGAAGTTCAAGGAGTGGCAGAAGGCGAAGGGTACGGGAGCAGAAAAAGCAGAGCATGAAAGTTATAAGGCAGCCAAGAAGGCTGCAAAGAAAGAGGGAGCAAAGGCGCAGGAGGCATGAAGGAAAATGTTCGGAGAACGCTTGGGTTCGGAAGAGGGTCAGAGAGCGGTATTCAGGATTGAAAAGCAGATAGCGAAAGAGAGGTGTGATGTGATGGGGGTGAGTTGCTTGAAGGATGAAGTGGGACAAATCATGGACCCAGATGGAATTAAAGGAAGATGGAAAAGATATATGGAAATGTTGTTGAATACAGAGAATGTATGGGATGGCCACATATAGAGTAACCCAGTTTTAGGACCGGCAGAGAAGATAACTGAGAAGGAAGTTGAGGAAGCGATAAAAGCAATGAAGAGTAGAAAAGCGGGAGGGCCAACGGGAGTTGTGGGAGATATGTTGAAGGCAGCAGGAAGTTGGGGTGTGAAGAGAATGACAGAGATCTGTAATCTCGTGGTGAAAGAGGCCGCATTCCAGGGGATTGGGAACTGAGTACCCTCGTCCCTCTATACAAGGGGAAAGGTGACCCTCTGGAGTGTGGCTCGTACCGAGCGATAAAGTTATTGGAGCATGGAATGAAGGTATTGGAAAGGGTGTTGGAGAGGAGGATAAGGAAAAAGGTGAAGATCGACGAAATGCAGTTTGGATTTATGCCAGGAAGAGGAACGACAGACGCGCTCTTTATTGTGAGGCAGTTGCAGGAGAAGTACATGGAGAAGAGGAAGAAGTTGTTTCTTGGGTTTGTTGATCTGGAGAAATCATTCGATAGGGTTCCACGCGAAGTATTGACATGGGCATTGAGGAAGTTAGAAGTGGAGGAATGGTTGATCAGAGTCGTGATGGCAATGTACAAAAGAGCACGCACAGCTGTAAGGATGAACGATGGGAACAGTGGTGAGTTTGAGGTGAAGGTGGGAGTGCATCAGGGGTCGATACTAAGTCCACTACTATTTGTAGCTGTGATGGAGGTGCTGGCTCAGAACGTAAAGGAGGGTTTACCGTGGGAGTTGTATGCAGATGATCTGGTGTTGATTGCGGAAAGTATGGATGGACTGAAGAAAAAGATGAACAAGTGGAAGGAATGTATGGAGACAAAAGGTCTGAAGGTGAATATAGGAAAGATGAAGGTGATGGCAAGTGGTAAAGTATGTGGTGAGGTGGAAAGAACTGGGAAGTGGCCGTGTGCAGGAAGGGTGTCGGAGTGAACTCCATTCAATGTATAATGTGTGCTGAGTGGGTTCATCAAAAATGTAGTGGTCTGAGAGGGTCATTAACCAGTGTGGCAGCTACATTCAAATGTAAGGTGTGCACAGAGGGAGCTGCAGATGGAGGAAATGTTGAGGTGGATCTTGGAGACGGCGTGAAGCTGGAAGGTGTGAAAACATTTTGCTACCTCGGAGACATGCTGAATGGAGAAGGTGGATCAGACTCGGCAACGGATGCTAGAGTGAGATGTGCATGGAAGAAGTTTCGGGAACTGAGTGGCGTGCTGATGAGGAGGGGAGTGTCGTTGAAGCTGAAGGGAAAGGTGTATGCTGCATCTGTGAGAAGTGTTATGATTTATGGGAGCGAGACATGGGTCTTGAATGTAGAGCAGCAACAAAGGGTGGAAATGCGAATGGTTTGGTGGATGTGCGGAGTATCGTTTAGAGAGAGGAAGACAAATGATGAATTGCGAAAGATGATGGGAATAGAGCCTGTGATTGATGCTGTGAAGAGGAACAGGTTGAGATGGTTTGGTCGTGTGTTGAGGAAGGATGATAGTGACTGGTTGAGAAGAGTGATGGAAATGAATGTAGAAGAAAGTAGAGGACGGGGAAGACCGAGAAAGACTTGGCTAAAGATGGTGGAAGAAGAAATGCGGGCAAGGGGGTTAACAAGGGGAGATGCAGAAAATAGGGCAAATGGAGAAGATTGTCATGGGGACCGTAAGGCTAACCCCCGCTCTAGCAGGGAAAATGGCCTTAAAATGCATGTTGTTGTTGTATTTATATATATATAAGCAAAGATTTGTGGTTGGGAGTAAATCCAAATGACTCCATGGTAAGATCTCCAACCTTTCATTGAACAAACAATGACAACGTTTCGATTAACAACATGTGACAAAGCCACACGCCTCCGTTTATCTTCCTCAAGAGTGATAAAATCATCTCAACATCCCCCTATATGCAAAGTGGGTGGGGTATAAGCAAAGTGGGCGGGGTATAAGCAAAGTGGGGTGGGCAAAGCTGGACAGCCAATTAAACCGTATCACACCGCTCTTGTGAACTGAGAACGTTACTGACCAAATTAAAAAAATCAACCGCATATTGAATGAATGGATGAACCGCATATTAACGGTTCAAAATAATCCTGTAAGCAATGCTGGATTATAACTGAAGTGTTTAGAAAATCCAGAACAATCATTACATTTAATTAGAAGTTTAACTTGTAAATAATAAAATTGTAAATTAAATGAAAACTGTAAATATATTAAAGCAAAATTTTTAAAGATAAAATAAAATTGCCATTATATCAAGATCATCACATGTGGCCCTATGCGGTCAAGGGAAATGCGGGACGGGGATGTTATAAGGGGGATAAAAATGGGGGGGGGGGGACCGGAGGGGGGGGGGGCGGAAGCGGAGGGAAGGTTTGGGACAGGAGTGTTTGGGGGGGGGGCAGGAGACAAATTGTCCGAATAAAAACCTTGTGTGACATATTATGTGGACTCGTTCAAAGTATGGAATGCCTGCTTCGTTTACACAAGAGTGGATCAAACGCTACCGGTAAGTCAAGCACCTCTTGTGTGATCGAGGTAACAGCTTCTTCCGTGTGCCAAGCCTCCAAAACACGTCTTCTGTTTCTGTTAGGTGTAGAACCCAAAATATTAACCCTATCCCATAAAGGTGTGTGGCCTTCCTTAAGGCCGTGTTTGGCAATAGCAGATCTGCTGGGATAATTACATGCAAATGCTTTTTGGTGTTCAGCAATACGTTGGCCTGAAGTCCTCCTGGTTTCACCCACATACTCAGCTCCACAACCACAGGGCACTACGTATACCACCCCTGACCTATCCTTCCTCGGAAGCTTGTCCTTGACCCTCATAAGGGCTTGGCGAAGGGTGAAAAGCGGTGTGAAACTCACCCTCACTCCTGCCGATTTCAAAATTCTGCCGACCCTCTGTGAAACCCCCGGTACAAAAGGCAGAACACACAAACCCTTTGGTTGTTCTCTCGGTCTCAGCCTGTTGTGTGGGTAAGCCCTTATCGTTTTCCTGTTGGGTAACAACCTATCAGGATAACCATTTGCCTTCAAAGGGCCGCTACCTGCCTCCGAAACATCACGTTACCTCCTCACAATTGTGGACGAGTACTCGAGATTCCCTTTTGCCTTCCCGTGCAGCGATATGTATATTGTGAGAAACCACCGGTGAAACCACCTGTTCTCACGACCGATTTGGTGCCCCGCCCACCGCGTGACGTGGCATCCTTGGAGCCTCACGCGATCGGGGGGGAATTCGGCACGTGATTGGTGGAGGGGTCAGAGAGCGCGGTCGCCATCTTATGCGACGCACACGGCTCGAAGGCTCCGAGTGGGAAATATCATAAGGGTTTTCCTTGAAGCCTCCGGACAGCCGAGTTGGGCTGGTCGAATACCGTTCTGTATTTTACGAGCGAGGAACTCCAGAAGAGAACGAGTGATTCCCGGCTTCGTGTTGGAGCTACTGGCCGACCGTTCCTGGCGGCCTTGTGCGGTATTCCATCCTGGTATCCTCCGAGTCCCGGAGCCCGTCGATTGGAGCCGCGAGTGATCTTACCTGCGTCCTGTTGGAGCGTCTGTTGCCGACAGTTCCTGCAGGCTTGTGCAGCATATTCCCTTTTGTTACCTTTCATGGGTTTTGTGATCGAGCCAATAAATAATCGTGCCTTACCCCTAGAAGGCCGATTAAAACACAATTGTGTTTATTGCGTCTCTTTTGGTTCACTACGTGGATTACTTGAAGCCCGGACATTCACGTCCGTATTCCGTGCTGGGATACATTCCACAGACGGGATCGCGACAAATGGGGGCTCGTCCGGGATCATTCAAGTAAGAGCCATTCGATTGAGACGGGAATTCTGCAGTGGACGACATCTTCTGGCATCTGTTCATCGCCTTCTCACCAGCGGACGCCGTCTCGGAGGAACTTTCTCGCCGTAGGACGCTGTCTTGGGCAGAGAAGTGAATAGCCTCGGATCCCTCCAAACAACCGACAAAGGATAAGCGAATAGCCTCGGATCCCTCCAAACAACCGAAAAAAAAAAAAAAACGTGAGTATTTGTACGTGGTATTTTTCTCATTGGCAATTTGATGTGCGGGTGATATTGCGTAGTTTGTGTCGTATTTCCCCAACAGAGCGTTGTGTTTGAGCGTTGTGTTTGAGGTTGTGTTTTGTGCCTGGTCGTATGATAACTCGTAGCCAAGCTATGTCGACCAGGGAAGTGAGAGTTCAACCTGATCATGTTGACAGTCACGTGGGTGGCGAGGTGAGCGACGCAAGCAGCCTTGACCCGGTCACTCAACCCGAGATGTTAGGAAGCGATCCCATCATGACTAAATGCATGCGTTCGCCCTTCTGGACCGGGCTGACTCCGGTTCAACAACTTGACATGTATAACAGGGAGAATGACAGGGCAGAGGCAGAGCGTGCGGCAGCAGCAGAGAGAGAGCGTGCAGCAGCAGAGAGAGAGCATGCGGCAGCAGAGACAGCAGCAGAGAGAGAGCGTGCGGCAGCAGCAGAGAGAGAGCGTGCAGCAGCAGAGAGAGAGCGTGCAGCAGCAGAGGGAGAGCTTGCGGCAGCAGAGAGAGAGCATGCGGCAGCAGAGAGAGAGCGTGCGGCAGCAGCAGAGGGAGAGCGTGCGGCAGCAGCGAGAGAGCATGCGGCAGCAGAGAGAGAGCGTGCGGCGGCAGCAGAGAGAGAGCATGCGGCAGCAGAAGCTGAACGCGTCAGAGAGCATGAGTTGCGAATGTTGACTGAACGACTGCGGGCAGAGGGGTCTGCTGCAAGAGTCCCGGAAACTGTTCATGTTCGTTTGCCGGACTGGACGGGAGACACGAAGCCAGAAGCGTATCTGGAGATGGCGGAGAAGTTGTTGGCTGCCGGTGGCATTGATGAGAGCTTGTGGGTCGGCCATCTTGTGAGCCATCTATCTGAGAAGGCGAGGGAGGTATATGCGAGGATGGCAACCGAGGACGCAAACAGATACAGGGCATTGAAGGCCGAGATTTTGAACGCCTATGCGGTGTCCGCATGTATTTATAGGAGAAATTTTTTCAGCTGGACTCGTGAGTCCAGTCAAACCTATGAGGAACATTCGCGGGCCTTGTTGGAACAGCTGCAGAGATGGTTCAAGGGGAGCAAGGTTGAGTTACCTCAAGCGGTGGCGGAACTCCTGGTGCGTTACCGTATCGATCAACAGCTTCCGCCTGACTTAGCATTGTTTCTTGTCGACAAAGACACTGCTTCCTTGGCAGACTGCGTCAACCTTATTGATAAACATGTTTTGGCGTGCAAAATGCTGCAAGTCACGCAGTCGCGTCGTAAGACGGAGGAGTCTGCGATCAAGACCGCCCCCCGTCTGCCCGGCGGCTGGATCGAGGGGAGGGGTTCTCCGATGCCCTCCACTGGTGGCGGTCGCGAGCCGCAGACCAGGGCAGGGCCCTGGTGCGATTTCTGCAAACGCGTGGGGCACGGTGAAAACCGCTGCTTCTCTAATCCCGCTAGTCCGGCCTACCGAGGCAACCCTCCTGTTAAGTCGGAGGGAGATCAGTGGAGCTCATCCGCCGGGCCCTCGCACACGACGGTGGCATCGGTGACCGAGGTCACTGCCACCGAGGCTAATTCCATTCATCCACTGTACCAGGATTATTCAGGGACAGCCTTAGTGGGTGGCCCTGATTCGATGCTGAAGTTTGAGGCCCAATACCTTCGGGATACTGGGGCGACACGGTGTGTTCTCCGGGCGGGGGTAGTTCCGGCCTCTCAGATGCGTTATACCGGCGAGTATACCCTCCTTCGGGGCATTGACCGGGTTCTTGGCCGGTATCCCCTTGCCCTCCTCGAGGTCCGGAGTGACATTTTTAAGGGTCCAGTGACCTGTGTGGTGGTACCCTACTACCCGATACCCGGGGTCTCCTTGCTGATTGGCAATGATGCCATGGCCAGGGAGGAGTCATTGACTCTGACCTGTGGGGGGGTCACTAGATTCCAGAGTAAACAGGCGGAGAGAGTGGCGGAGTCAGACATATCTTCACTCTGGCCCGAGGAGCCTAGCGCCTCGACTCCAGTTCCCGACGGTGACGTTGCGTCAGCTGAAGTCCACCCGAGCCTCCCGTCCAGCCACCCTCAGGTGCCGTGCTCCTCAGGGACCGCTCCCGCCATGTCGCGATTCAGCAGGAACGCTAATGCTAAGGTATATGTGGGAAACCTGGGCAATGGAGCAGCGAAGGCCGAGCTAGGGAGGGTCTTCGAACATTACGGACCACTCCGCCACGTATGGGTGGCTCGAAACCCACCTGGATTTGCAGTTGTTGAGTTTGAGGAGCCACGAGATGCTGAAGATTCGGTCAGAGCCCTTGATGGAAGGTTAATTTGCGGATCGCGTGTGTGCGTCGAGATGTCGAATGGCATGTCGCGGCGGCCTCGTTTCAGACGCCCTTTGGTCCGCAGGCCTTTCGACCCGAACGATCGATGTTACCAGTGCGGTGAAAGGGGTCATTACGCATATGACTGTTGTTCTCGACACCGGAGGAGTACCCGCCGCTCTAGGTCTCGGCCCGTTCCCTTCCTGTCAACGCTTCCCCCAACTTGAGTTTGGCCCCCTTGCCTCTCTATTGTGCTTGTGTGAAGTGTAACTCTTGTAGGGTAGATATTAATGTGGTGTATGGTGTTAACTATTGTGTGTGGAAAAAAAAACCAAACTGGTTCATTGTTAACCTGTTAATGCCTGTTAATGGCCTGTGCGTTAATAATTGCGTTATTGTTGCGCTATTGCGTTGCGTTGTATTGTGGCGTTGTTGCGTTATTGTTGTTAATAAGTGTTAATACTTGTTAATGGCGTTAATTGCCTGTTAGCGATTACCGCCATCATCTTGCCATGTGACTTGCACCTACTACAAATACTGGTTTTTAAAAAACGCCGTCTATTCGACGGGGTTTTTACTTAGGGGGGGAGGACTGTGAGAAACCACCGGTGAAACCACCTGTTCTCACGACCGATTTGGTGCCCCGCCCACCGCGTGACGTGGCATCCTTGGAGCCTCACGCGATCGGGGGGGAATTCGGCACGTGATTGGTGGAGGGGTCAGAGAGCGCGGTCGCCATCTTATGCGACGCACACGGCTCGAAGGCTCCGAGTGGGAAATATCATAAGGGTTTTCCTTGAAGCCTCCGGACAGCCGAGTTGGGCTGGTCGAATACCGTTCTGTATTTTACGAGCGAGGAACTCCAGAAGAGAACGAGTGATTCCCGGCTTCGTGTTGGAGCTACTGGCCGACCGTTCCTGGCGGCCTTGTGCGGTATTCCATCCTGGTATCCTCCGAGTCCCGGAGCCCGTCGATTGGAGCCGCGAGTGATCTTACCTGCGTCCTGTTGGAGCGTCTGTTGCCGACAGTTCCTGCAGGCTTGTGCAGCATATTCCCTTTTGTTACCTTTCATGGGTTTTGTGATCGAGCCAATAAATAATCGTGCCTTACCCCTAGAAGGCCGATTAAAACACAATTGTGTTTATTGCGTCTCTTTTGGTTCACTACGTGGATTACTTGAAGCCCGGACATTCACGTCCGTATTCCGTGCTGGGATACATTCCACAGACGGGATCGCGACAATATATATTGCAGCGATATGTAGCGATATATATTTCTGCACTGTCACATGTTGTTAATCGAAACGTTGAGTCATTGTTTGTTCAATTAAAAGTTGGAGATCTTACCATGGAGTCATTTGGATTTACTCCCAACCGCAAATCTTTGCTTATAAATTATTGGCGAAAGCCATGGGCAGGACATTGCCAAGAGATGCCGTCATTACACCAGCCTTGTGGAGCGGACCGAAGTAACGAAGGCACATCTTCGGTTTAACCATCTCTGTTTGGAACAGAACATTCTTCCGAAGCCTCTTCGTTTCAGACCTCCCATGCCGGGTTTGAAAGCTAAGCAGATCATGCAGGCAACAGGACGGAGGTTTCTTCGTTTGCGCATTTCAAACTGCCACCATCGCCTCGCTAAACGGTATGACCAGGTGCAACAGTTGGCTCCTACTATTGCGCGGAGACTACCTGGCGAGTTCTGGGATCGAGTCCAACGGAGAGCTCACACTTTCGCGGAGCGCACTCGGACATCGGTGGGGAAACGGCATCAACGAAAGTTCACAGCATTGGTTGATGAAACCACACATCGCATGACTCCCGTCGTTGACGTTAACATTCTTCGGAACCGGTGGGTGGTTAACCGGTCGAGTACGCAGCTCTCGGAGACACAAACCAGCTTCTTGCAGAAGGGCCTTAATTTTGCCATCACTCCCCGATTTGTTCCGAAAGACACCATTGTATCACGGGTGGAATCTGCGATGATGAATCTTGATAACGCCACCAAGAACGAAATCAGATCACGTGTGGCTGCTTAATACACTTGATACTCTTCGCCCTCCGCAATTTTCACGCAACAATTTCAATTTGGACCCGAAAGAACAACAAGCTTTACGAGAGTTACGCAACATGGACGATGTGGTGTTCTTACCAGCGGACAAAGGACGGGCAACTGTGCTCATGGATCCTTTTGTATACACGAACAAAATGCAGGATATGTTGGCGGACCAAAGTACTTATGAACGGTTAACCGCAGATCCAACTAAGGAGGAACGAAGGTTAAACTCAATGCTTGCCAGATTAAAAGCGACTGGCAGACTATCAGCTGAGGCGTACAAACGTCTATACAGCAGTAAGGGAGTGGCTCCCAGGGCCGACGGGCTACTGAAAGTGCACAAAGAGGGATTTCCGCTACGGTTCATCGTTTCCTGTATTAATGGTCCGTCATATGCTCCATCCAAGTTTTTGGCAAACATTTTGAAGCATTTGGTGGGGACAACAGAGCGAACCGTGCACAATAGCACAGCATTTGCTGAAAGAGTGAAGCAGCTCACCATCGCAGCACACGAGACCATGGTTTCGTTTGATGTTGTGTCTTTATTTACCAACGTGCCCGTAGCCCTGGCGATTGAGGTGGCAAACCGGCGTTTGATGGAAGATGATCGATGGAAAGAGACTGCGGGAGCTTTAAGCCCGATGGACACGTGTGTGGCATGCTTTCTACCTGCCTCTCTTCCACCTACTTTGTATTTAATGAGGTATATTACAAGCAGGTTTATGGCACCGCCATGGGTTCCCCGGTATCGGCTGTGATTTCTAACATGGTGATGGAGGATTTGGAGGAACGCACCATTCCAGCCCTGTTAGTGCAACTACGTGTTTGGTTCCGGTACGTGGATGACACATTTGTCACCTGTCGCTCTGATGAAGTGGGCATCATACATGAGGCCATAAATAAAACTTTTTCCTCCATTAATTTCACCATTGAAGAGGAGAAAAATGGAGCCCTTCCCTTCCTGGATACACTCGTAACGAGGGATCCCAAAGGAGCCTTAAAGGTAACAGTGTACAGAAAACCAACACACACTGATCGCCACCTTGATTTCAATTCTTGCCATCCAATGGAACACTAAAGATCGGTTGTGCACACCCTCTCAAAAAGAGCACGTGAGTTACCATCTACCTTTGAAGACAAGATGAGTGAGGTGTTGAGGAACGAAGGTCTTCAAATCTTCAACACAACACATCTTCAAAATGTGTTGAGGGCAAATGGTTATCCTGATAGCTTGTTACCCAACAGGAAAACGATAAGGGCTTCTCCACACAACAGGCTGAGACCGAGAGAACAACCAAAGGGTTTGTGTGTTCTGCCTTTTGTACCGGGGGTTTCACAAAGGGTCGGCAGAATTTTGAAATCGGCAGGAGTGAGGGTTAGTTTCACACCGGTTTTCACCCTTCGCCAAGCCCTTATGAGGGTCGAGGACAAGCTTCCGGGGAAGGATAGGTCAGGGGTGGTATACGTAGTGCCCTGTGGTTGTGGAGCTGAGTATGTGGGTGAAACCGGGAGGACCTTAGGTCAACGTATTGCTGAACACCAAAAAGCATTTGCATGTAATTTTCCCAGCAGATCTGCTATTGCCAAACACGGCCTTAAGGAAGGCCACACACCTTTATGGGATAGGGTTAATATTTTGGGTTCTACACCTAACAGAAACAGAAGCCGTGTTTTGGAGGCTTGGCACACGGAAGAAGCTGTTACCTCGATCACACAAGAGGTGGTTAACTTACCGGTAGCGTTTGATCCACTCTTGTGTAAACGAAGCACGCATTCCATACTTTGAACAACGAGTCCACATAATATGTCACACAAGGTTTTTATTTGGACAATTTGCCCCCTTCCCCTCCCCCCCCCAAACACGCCTCTCCCAAATCCCCTCTCCCAATCTTCCACCCCCTCCGGTTCCCCCCCCCCCCCATTTTTATCCCCCCTATGACCTCCCCTTCCCGCATTCCCCTTGACCGCATAGGGCCACACGTGATGATCTTGATATTATGGCAATTTTATTTCATCTTAAAAATTTTTGCTTTAATATATTTAGAGTTTTAATTTAATTTACAATTTTATTATTTACAAGTTAAACTTCTAATTAAATGTAGTGATTATTCTGGATTTTCTAAACACGAGTTATAATCCAGCATTGCTTACAGGATTGTTTTGAGCCGTTAATATGCGGTTGATTTTTGAATTTGGTCAGTAACGTTCTCAGTTGCGAGAGCGGGGTGATATGGTTTAATTGGCTGTCCAGCTTTGCCCACCCCACTTTGCATATACCCCGCCCACTTTGCATATAGGGGGATGTTGAGATGATTTTATCACTCTTGAGGAAGACTAACGGAGGCGTGTGGCTTTGTCACATGTTGTTAATCGAAACGTTGAGTCATTGTTTGTTCAATTAAAGGTTGGAGATCTTACCATGGAGATATATATATATATATATATATATATATATATATATATATATATATATATATATATATATATATATATATATACAGTCACGTGAAAAAGTAAGTACACCCCATGTAAAGTTTTGACTTTTTCAACATTTTCAACATACAGCTATTTGATCTTCATTTCAACAATATTGATAGATAAAGGTGATATAATACAACAAATATCATGAAACATTTACATTTTGTAGTCCATTGTATAATTTAAATAAACATAAATGCAAATTTCGCATGTGTAAAAAGTAAGTACACCCCTACATTTATCACTACTTAAAATACCTAAAATTATAATCAGGTGCACCAGCTAAGGTGCAAATGATTAGAACATCGTTAGAGAGGATGTTGGAGGAACCTGTCTTATTTAAACCTCAGACATTTAGTTTGGTTTGCTCTTTGTTGTTGAAGTGTGCGGCGTCACCATGCCTATATCAAAAGAGCTCTCTGAGGCCTTCAGAAAGAAGGTTATAGACGCCTTCGAGTCTGGGAAGGGATTTAAAAAGATCTCCAAACAATTTGAAATCAATCATTCGACTGTCCGGAAGATCATCTACAAATGGAGAAGATTCCAAACAACTGCCAACTTGTTCAGGCAAGGCCGCCCCAGCAAGTTCAGCCCGAGAGCAGACCGCAAGATGCTGAAAAGTCTCTAAGAACCCCAGAATGTCATCACGGGACTTACAGGTAGCTCTTCCCACTGTTGATGTCAAAGTGCACGAGTCCACCATTAGAAAGAGGCTGCACAAATTTGACCTACATGGGAGGTGTGCCAGGAGGAAACCTTTGCTGTCCAGAAAGAACATCAGGGCAAGACGAAAGTTTGCCAATGAACACCTAGGCAAAGACCAGCACTTCTGAAACAATGTGCTCTGGACAGATGAGTCAAAGGTAGAGCTATTTGGCCACAGTACCAGAAGACATGTTTGGCGAAAACCAAAGACAGCATTTGACCACAATAACCTGATACCAACTGTAAAGCATGGTGGTGGAAATATTATGGTTTGGGGCAGCTTTGCTGCATCAGGGCCTGGGCAGCTCACCATCATAGAATCCATTATGAATTCTTCATTGTACCAGAGGGTGCTTGAGGATAATGTGAGGCCATCTGTCGGAAAGTTGAAGCTCACCCGAAGGTGGATCTTGCAACATGACAATGACCCTAAACATACCAGTAAATCCACCAAGGAATGGCTGAAAAGAAAGAAATGGAGGGTTCTGGAATGGCCAAGTCAAAGCCCAGATCTAAATCCCATCGAGATATTGTGGGGGGATTTGAAACGAGCTGTGCATGCAAGAAACCCCTCAAACATCGCACAGCTGAAAGAATTCTGCATGGAGGAGTGGGCAAAAATTTCTCCCAGTCGATGTCAGAGACTGGTAGACAGTTATCAGAAACGCCTACTTGAGGTTGTTTCTGCCAAAGGGGGCAATACCACCTACTAGAGCCAAGGGTGTACTTACTTTTTCCACATGCGAAATTTGCATTTATGTTTATTTAAATTATACAATGGGCTACAAAATGTAAATGTTTCATGATATTTGTTGTATTATATCACCTTTATCTATCAATATTGTTGAAATGAAGATCAAACAGCTGTATGTTGAAATATGTTGAAAAAGTCAAAACTTTACATGGGGTGTACTTACTTTTTGACGTGACTGTACGTACATACACATATATTGTTACCTATCCTTGTCTTCTATCACCAGGAGTACAGATTATGTGAAAGACAATACTGCCATGGCAAAAGAATTGTAGAAAAAGCTGAAAAACAAAAAGCCCTGAGATTCCTTTGTTTGCATGTGTTTTCAGCAAGTTTCCCATCCAGGAGCTTAACTTAAAGCTTTGCTTTAGCAATATAGGAGCTATAATTATCCATATTATAAAACAGGAGTGTTTGTCTGTCCTTCCTTCCCCAAACTACTCCCTCAGTTTTGGGGCGAGCCCCGCCAAACCTCTGTGGAACGTTTTGGGGTCTCAGCGGATGTTGTCAGGTTGGTAGGAGGTTTCATTAATTCCTCAATAAAATTATGATTTTCAAATTAACTTGATACAAACCTGCTCCGAATCCGGAAGTGAACACATGACGTTAATGAGCTGGTTTGATGATATCTCAATACAATCGTCATTTAACACAATTAGTTGTTATAGTATCAATTTATGATTGGGGTTATGCTGTTTGGAATTAAGTGAATACAATTATGATTTTGAATTTCCAATCGTACGGAACGCCTCCATATCCGGAAGTAACGTCAGCACGGATTTACTTATTTGTTTGTCACGAGTGTTGGTAAAAGTTTATTTTTTATATTAATGCTATTTAATTTGTGATTTGAGTTATGCTGTTTGGAATGAAAATAAAGATATGGTGTTCAAATGAATGAGGAAATGATGTGAGGGTTTCTACTTTCTAACTGTGACATTCGTGGATTCGCCATATGCAGATTCGCCATTGACAGGGTATAGAACCATTCAAACGGTACTTTTTTGTGCAAGTCTTTCACCAACCTGCTGTCCATGCTTGATCTTCGACTACAGGTGGCACAGGAATGTGGAATTTATTGGTTCACGGTTTCCCATTCACCGTTTTTTTTTTTTTTTTTAACCTAAGTGTCTCATGAACATGCTGTCCATGTCTGATGTGTGACTGAAGGTGGCATAGGAATTTGGAATGTATTGGTTCCATGTTTTAGCATTCACCATTTCCGCATTGTTTTGCTTTCGGCTCCCCACCCGTGCATAGCCATGGGTACCTCGCTAGTGGTCTAATATAATGATCGGAGGGCTCTTATAATTCTGTTATATGCATGAAATGTCATATGCATATTATATTAAAGTCATATGCATGAAATGGTGTATTCATGTATTATGTGTGTCCATATTTGGATACATGGAAAAAGTAGCCTAACAATTCTATAAAACTTAAATTTTAAAGCAATGTAGCCGTTTCATTATCTGGCTACGTTTTCCTTCCATCCGTCCATCAAAAACGAAGAACCTTTCCAACCCACCGTGTTTAACTCTAAAGGGTTCTAAAGTGCAATTCTAAAGAGGGCTAAAGAGTAATTCTAATGGGTTTGTAAAGAGTAATTCTTAGGGGTTATAAAGGGTAATTTTAATACGCGTCGTTCGTTTCTAGACTTTGCCTATTTTATATTTAAAATGTCAAACTGAACCGCTTCCTTCGGACATGGGTGCGATTTTTTTTTTCTTTCAAGAAATAGGATGATCTTGACAAATAATTCCCAGAATTCCACCAAATCCCAGTGAGCATGAAGTGACTAAAACCACACAACCCATGCAAATCAATTAAAACTTCAATTTTAATATTTTAAGGATTTCCTGCAAACGTTAAGAAAAGCAATATCAAGAGTCCATAATTTAGACGGCTCGATAGAATCATTTTATCCGTTGCTGACATGTGCCCATCTTAATAACAGTCAGCCCCATCTCCTTGAAGTTTCTCCGCAGAGGCAAGAATATCCTGGAGAAGAGCCACTGCAGCATCAGTTGCCTCCATTTCAGGTGGCAATTCCAACGTTTCCAGAACGGCTTGCAGGCTGCAGGAAATGGCTTTTGGTTTAGCCTGTCCATGTCTATCATGTTGTGCAATCTGTGCAATATTACAGATGTTCTCTCCACATGCTTCTGCATCAAGATCTTCTATACCCTTTAAATTGGAGTTTTGAAATGCCATATTGCTCTCTGGTTTGTTTGAATTGTCAAAAATTGTGTTCCTGAAAGTTTCTCCGACAGAAATAGTATTTCTACCGTTTACACTGCAATGGGAATTCATCTTAACATTCTCTTTTACCGACAGAACAAATTCTTCTGTTGAACTTTTTCCTGCAGCTATTTCCATCGTTTCTACTTTCTCTATTTCTTTTATGGAACGATTTCGAGTGGAAATTGTCGAGTTCATGCTTGTGTGCTTGTGGGACAATGTAATCTCTTTCAAACTTGATAGAACTTCTTGTGCCTTGCGAGCCACTAGCCGGTCACAGTCATGCAAAGCAACCAGCAGCACTTTAACTGCAATCTCTCCACAATTGCTGCCATCTATTTTCAGTGACAACGTCGCTACTAGTTCCCAGAATGCCACCATGCAAATTTTGACCTCCCAGTCGTGGTCACACATTGCACGTTGTAACTCGGCACCGACGGCGTTATCATCTGCAGAAGCCAAGAGGAGAAGCTGTGATTGAAGAGATGGATGTTTCTGGAGCCAGTCAGTGAGCAGTGCAGCGACAGCTCGTCGGGGGAAGCATTCGATGTCTTTGATGAGAAGGTGCAGCAGGTTTTCCAAGATGTCATCCTATGTTTACGGCAGGGCAAAGCATATGGATGGGAACGGTATAAAGGAGCATTAGGAACTAGTGCATAACCTGTGGATGAATCAATTTGACAATTCCAAATAAAACGAATGATTTTAATGGCAATCCGTTCTCACCATATTGAAAAAGATGTAAATCATGTATGCCATAAATTGGCAATCAAGACTCCAGTCATATACCTATTACCAAATAAGGACCAAAATCCATTCTTAGTATTGTCATTTGATCTAATTTAAATATCTCAACACATGCAGCTGTCAGGTAATACGCCAGGAAACGGTTATTACTATGCTCGACCCAAAAGGAATTTGCAGTTAGGCCAGACACAATGTTCTATTCCTATATAAGAAACATAAGATGTGAAATAAAAGTAATTTTTTTTTTTTTAAATACTGAGAATTACAGGTACTACACCTTATCATTATCAACATTTACTTTCCATCCCTGCATTTATATACAATGCATTATTAAGCAGTAATTGCAAATTCACTAAATGTAACAGTTATTTCTGCAAAGGAAGCCATGCTTTACTCACAATTTGCCGAAATATGATGTATATTCCGCAACCAATGAATTGCCCACTAATATGTAAAACATTTAGGGCCGAATTTACGAAAGTCGATTCGCGAGTGTCTTGCTAATACACACCTAACCCTCATATGCTGACAAAAAACATCGTTGTACATGCACAGCTAATCGTCTGTCGAAATAGCAATTTACACTTCAGTAACTTGTGAAGTAGCAAAAATAGCAAATCACATGTGATTCGGATTTGATCGTGAATTGGATAATCACTCTTCAGCGATTGGTGACTAACTTTGAACGGGTGATCATCACACACAACAACAACAACAGCATGCATTTTAAGGCCATGTTCCCTGCTAGAGCGGGGGTTAGCCTTGCGGTCCCCATGACAATCTTCTCCATTTTGCCCTATTTTCTGCATCTCTCCTTGTTAACCCCCTTGCCCGCATTTCTTCTTCCACCATCTTTAGCCAAGTCTTTCTCGGTCTTCCCCGTCCTCTACTTCCTTCTACATTAACTTCCATCACTCTTCTCAACCAGTCACTTTCATCCTTCCTCAATACATGACCAAACCATCTCAACCTGTTCCTCTTCACAGCATCAATCACAGGCAATATTCCCATCATCTTTCGCAATTCATCATTTGTCTTCCTCTCTCTCAACGATACTCCGCACATCCATCGAACCATTCGCATTTCCACCCTTTCCAGCCTTCGTTGCTGCTCTACGTTCATTACCCATGTCTCGCTCCCATAAATCATAACACTTCTCACACATGCAACATACACCTTTCCCTTCAGCTTCAGCGACACTCTCCTCCTCATCAGCACGCCACTCAGTTCCCGAAACTTCTTCCATGCACATCTCACTCGAGCAACCGTTGCCGAGTCTGATCCACCTTCTCCATTCAGCATGTCTCCGAGGTAGCAAAATGTTTTCACACCTTCCAGCT
Source organism: Myxine glutinosa (assembly GCF_964187855.1). NCBI lineage: Eukaryota > Metazoa > Chordata > Myxini > Myxiniformes > Myxinidae > Myxine > Myxine glutinosa. The sequence continues at coordinate 5,872,429 of NC_136270.1, forward strand.
TCACGCCGTCTCCAAGATCCAACTCAACATTTCCTCCATCTGCAGCTCCCTCTGTGTCATCGCACAATTAACATAAATTTGGCCTCACTTGTTTGATGGTAAATCATGGACTGCTTCCTCCACAAAAATGTGGGGAGATTGACAGGAGTTGCATTTGCTGTCCAATGGTGCTTTTTAATAAATAAATAAATGCAAGAGTTTGACGATCAGATGAAGTCATTTGTTTTTGAAATTATTAGTTTGTTTTTCTTTACCATTCAGGATGCAAATGAGGTATCATTAGCATAGGCATTATCATTAGCAGGAATCATTAACAGCAATAGTAATGCTACATTTAATTGGAGCAATCCAGAAAAGCCATACATTTGTGAGTGAGAGCTGATTCTGTAGATAGGCCCAGGCACGAGGCAGATAGGCAAGGTGGCTGAGGGTTTTGACTGCACTTGCTCTTACGTAGGCTTCGGGGTCAGCCAAGAGCTGCCAGGTACGTTTAGCCAGGTCATGATGCACGCACCAATCTCCCACACCTGGCACTGTTGTGACAGGTTTTGGGGAAAGAAAAAAAAGCTTGTAATTGGCTATGACAACACAAATTAACTAGAGCTTTCATAGAAGTTTGTTGTGTTTTTCACAAACAAACAGTTTTTTTCACAAATTTTATTTTATTTTTTTCACAACAAATTTCACAAAATTTCACACAAACAAACAAATGTTGTGTTTGTGTCCTTCCCCCTCTTCCCCCTCTCTTTTGTGTCCTTCCCCCTCTCTCCCCATCTTGTCTGCCGCTCCCCTTGTTTTTTGTGTTTTGTGTGTCGGTTTGTCTTTTTGTGTGATTAATGTTAGCTCTTTCACGAGCCTCGATCTTGTATACAAAAAAAAAAAAAAAAAAAAAAAAGAACACCATACCCCACACAGTCTTGACAAAAAGGACATGGGAAGGGTCTTTTCAACTCTTGCTTTGCATTTCCAAGCACAATCAATATTCCCAACAAGCCGCAATTTTGTATGAATGTCGATATTCTCCCGCTGGAGACTGGAGAGGGCAGGAAATATGATTCGTCGAGATGGCGTAATATATACATATATATATATATATATATACATATATATATATATATATATATATATATATATATATATATATATATATTTGAATACTGAATCGAGGCTCGTGAAAGAGCTAACATTTATTTCACAAACAAATCAAACAGACAAACAAGATATATAAAAAGAGGGAGCGGAAGACAAGATGGGGAGAGAAGGGGAAGCACACAAACACAACATTTGAGAGCAGGGAGATGTGTGGGAGGGAGAGGGCTTGGGGGGAAGAGGCGTGGGAACGGGGTGGGGGGTGGGAGAAGTATAAAACACAAGGACACCAAGGACTTCCAGGACAGAAGTTGGTATTTCAAAAAAGTGGATTTGGGGTGAAATTAGCGGGGGTAGAAAAGATCAAGGTTTTGGATGGGGGAAGATAAGAGATGGTGGTGAACAGCTGTTTTAAAGACCTGGAGGGTGGAGTGGGATTGAAGAGAGTGAGGGAGTTTGTTTCAGAGGCGGGAGAAAAGAGGAATGAAGGAGTGAAGGTGAGTCTTGATTTTGGCAGTTTAACCATAAGAGGGTTGCAGGCAGATCTTGTGCGACCTGTAGGAATATTTGGGGGACATAGCCCAGAGAGAGCTGGGGGGGCAAGGCCAGAGAGGAGTTGGTAGAAGATGGAAAGACCACCAACCTGCCTGCGGTGAGTGAGTGAAAGGCCCTTGGAGTTAGCTTCATCGTGGTGTTCCAGTATATAATTAAATTAAAATAAAATAAATTGTATTTTAAAGGTCGTATGAAAAAATGAATTCTGGATGTTTACCGCTGTTGACACTGTCTTATACACCATGTTATTTAACACGTTACATTAGTTATTCATGCTTGTTGTTTGTGTCATTTACGACGTAGCTAAAAACAGTAAGTTTCCTGTTTGGAATGATTTTCAATGATGTTTGACTGCCAGACAGGCAGACAGACTAAAACAATCACCTTACTCATCTGTGCGCATGCGCACTTTGGATGAGATTCCATACAATTTGCCAAATTCAGAGCCAAAGTACGAAACTGCAGGTTTGTTTTCCGATTCATGTTCGACAGTGCTCAAAATACAACATTCAGATGAAATTAAATTGTTCCTCAATCATGAACTGATGTCTGCAGACAGACAGATAAAGTGGATAAATTGCTCCACCCGACTTTTTTGCTTCGCATGTGGGGTAATAAATGTGGCAACAGATTTCAGTTGCTTCTTAGGACTTTGGGGAAACGGTGCAGAACTTATGTAATGTACCGTTTGTAGTCGTACAACGTGAGCAATTTTGTTTGTTGATCTGGAGAAAGCATTCGATAGGGTTCCACACGAAGTAGTGACATGGGCATTGAGGAAGTTAGGAGTGGAGGAAAGGTTGATCAGAGTAGTGATGGTAATGTACGAAAGAGCACGCACAGCTGTAAGGACGAAGGACGGGAACAGTGGTGAGTTTGAGGTGAAGGTGGGAGTGCATCAGGGGTCGGTACTAAGTCCACTACTATTTGTAGCTGTGATGGAGGTGCTGGCTCGGAACGTAAAGGAGGGTTTACCGTGGGAGTTGTTGTATGCAGATGATCTGGTGTTGATTGCGGAAAGTATGGATGGACTGAAGGAGAAGATGAACACGTGGAAGGAATGTATGGAGACAAAAGGTCTGAAGGTGAATATCGGAAAAACGAAGGTGATGGCAAGTGGTAAAGCATGTGGTGAGGTGGAAAGAACTGGGAAGTGGCCCTGTGCTGTGTGCAGGAAGGGTGTCGGAGTGAACTCCATTCAATGTACAATGTGCGCTGAGTGGGTTCATCAAAAATGTAGTGGTCTGAGAGGGTCATTAACCAGTGTGGCAGCTACATTCAAATGTAAGGTGTGCACAAAGGGAGCTGCAGATGGAGGAAATGTTGAGTTGGATCTTGGAGACGGCGTGAAGCTAGAAGGTGTCAAAACATTTTGTTACCTCGCACACATGTTGAATGGAGAAGGTGGGTCAGACTCGGCAACTGTTGCTAGAGTGAGATGTGCATGGAAGAGGTTTCGGGAATTGAGTGGCATGCCGATGAGGAGGGGAGTGTCGTTGAAGCTGAAGGGAAAGGTGTATGCTGCATGTGTGAGAAGTGTTATGATTTATGGGAGCGAGACATGGGTAATGAACGTAGAGCAGCAATGAAGGCTGGAAAGGGTGGAAATGTGAATGGTTCGGTGGATGTGTGGAGTATCGTTGAGAGAGAGGAAGACAAATGATGAATTGCGAAAGATGATGGGAATAGAGCCTGTGATTGATGCTGTGAAGAGAAACAGGTTGAGATTGTTTGGTCGTGTGTTGACGAAGGATGAAAATGACTGGTTGAGAAGAGTGATGGAAATGAATGTAGAAGGAAGTACATGACTGGGAAGACCGAGAAAGACTTGGCTAAAGATGGTCGAAGAAGAAATGCGGGCAAGGGGGTTAACAAGGGGAGATGCAGAAAATAGGGCAAAATGAAGAACATTGTCATGGGGACCGCAAGGCTAACCCCTGCTCTAGCAGGGAAAATGGCATTAAAATGCCTGTTGTTGTGTTGTTGTTGTAATTGCAGGGGATAGTCCTGTATTTGGTAGAAAGCTGTATCGAGTAATGATTTGACCAGTGATATGTAGTGTGAGTGGTCAGATTTTTCTATATTTATGTACTGAGCTATTCTGCACAAATAACTACAACCACCAAACTGTTAGAAAGCACATCCTGCCAAACAGGCTTCCCACCTTATCAAACCCACAATTTTCTCCCTCTTCCCACAACCCTCTCCCTCCTTCCCACAACCCTCTCCCTCCTTCCCCCTCCACTCTCCATCTTCTGCCTCCAACCTCCACCTCCTTCAGACTTCCACCTCTCCTCTCCACCATTAGGCCTATAACTTTTCGACCAATTCCACTTCACCCTGCTTGGACAGCCGAAGCCCCCATACAAGTCATACTACAATATGCAAATTATCTGCATGAAAAACATATATCATGGAAGTGGGTGAATTAACCTGTCCATAATGACAAATCCTTTGCTAGTATGCATCAAGTAATAGTTAAAGCCCAGCTATATATGCAGCAATCATACATTACAATGCTTGACCTTGAACCAACCAGGCCCATGCCCCTGACCTCCACTGCCACCTTCGCTTCAGCCCCTTGAACCACCAACCCCCATTCAGCCCCTTCCCAGAGCGTACATCCCGGAGCGGATCCATAAGCACAGGTGGGTGCAATAGCTGCCCAGGTCCTGCGTGTATCAGGTAAGTAAGGGATTTGAATCATGTACAAACCATGTATAAAAATAGGGGCATCAGGACTACAGGACATCAGGACATCAGGCATAGGGACTACCCCCTGGGTGCTCACCTGGTAGAATAAAGCAAAATACTACACCGACTAAAGGTATTTTAAACAGCATCATGGTATTTTAAGCCAATTTCAATGTTTGCTAGAAAAACTATTTTTGGGGGCAACCACCCTTCCCCACCTGCTCCCCCGCCCCCATAAACTCCCCTAGACCCTGTTTTTCTAAAGCCATGAACAAGCATTATTGCATCATGGGTGATGAAGGTTGTGATCACGTTTCACCAAAATTGTTTCTGTAGTTTTGAAGAAAGCAAATACCTATTTTAGGGGGTCTGATTTTTTAATGCCCTGAACAAACTTGAGTTGCAACATACCAAATATCACTTTAGCCAAGTTTGGTCACAATCCCATCAGCAGTTTCGGAGAAGAAGTTGCAAGTGTTTACGGACTGACGGATTGACGGATCGCATAAGCTCCCCAGAACTACTTTCCAGGTGGGCTAAAAAGAGGGCCATACCGTTTTAATAACTGCCCGTGAGGGGAGGGGTGGCAACTACCTGATGGTGGGGCAGTGTCATCTGTTGTAGGGACAACACAACATGCATTTTAAGGCCATTTTCCCTGCTAGAGCGGGGGTTAGCCTACAGTTGTAGGGACAACAGATGGATGCAAAAAGGATGGGAGGAAACCTGCAAGTAAGAGTGCTGGGTTGGGTTGGGTTAATGGAAGTAGAAAAGATTGCGGGTTGATGCAGGGGATGACATGACATGTTGGTGTACTGCCAACTTGAAGTCTTGGAGAGAAGACTGATTGAACAACAAACTGGAGAAAAGAGGAACAAAACAGTTGAGGTGTGAAATAAGCCTCGATTTATTTGGAGTTTAACGAGGAGGGGTTACTTGGAAGATTGTGTACATCCTGGAGGAGCTGTGGATGGCCTTGGAATATTGTGTACATCCTGGAGGAGCTGTGGATGGCCTTTATTGGAATATTGTGTACATCCTGGAGGAGCTGTGGATGGCCTTTATTGGAAGATTGTGTACATCCTGGAGGAGCTGTGGATGGCCTTTATTGGAATATTGTGTACATCCTGGAGGAGCTGTGGATGGCCTTTAATGGGCATTGATCTGTGGATTAAAAAAAACAGTACGTCACTTTTTTCCCTCAACCTCCCCCTTTTCTTGGAGTTGGCTTTGAGAGCAATTATGCGACTGTCGTTCCACCCCTTCAGTCTCCCAGAAGTGTTTTTTTTGAAAACCTGGGTATTTTAATTAACTTTAGTTCTGGGGTTATTGACAACATTTAAAACTTCCAGGCTTATGGTAATAAATTCTGGTTCTCGGGAGAGGGTCGTTACTTTGACTTAGAGCAGAACGATCCCATCTGATTTGTAGTGTATGGGTCTTTTCACCACAATGTAGATAATGCTTTTGACACAGAATCCTGTGAATTTACACAAACCCAACGGACTCACCACAAACTGTTGTGACAAGGCTTCCGAGGAACTCGAGAACTGAATCGCGTACCTCCCAGCGGGGATCACACAAGCGCAGGTGCAGCAGCTTCCCTAGACCTGCACATATCAGGCACATAGTGGATTTGAATTGTGTATAAACCATGTCTTTAAAAAAGCATGAAAGCACCTGGAGCACACTCGCAAACAAATTACAATAAACAACTTGCTTTCGATAACCGTTTTAAACCACCTTTTTGCCAATGAAAGAAAAAGTAGTTGTGAAACAAGTTGTTGCTCACTTCACCACGCTGTAAGCAACAAATGCATTTTGACTTATTATGGTGGATCTTTGTTACCAGAACAATACATCAAGTGTGTGTGAAATGCACGTTGGGGTTAAGTTCAGATCTATGAAAAACACAGACTGCATAAAGCACTAAAGCAGTGTCAGCTGCTATAATGCTAATCGCAGGATTGGCCACCGTACATGGTTTTAGTAACCTTTTATTAGCATATTGCCAGCCCACCCCCCGGGGAAAGGAATCAATCCACGGACGTGTTTCTGGCTCCCAGGCTGTCATCTCTGTTGAGAAATGCCTTTTGAAAGAAAAGAAAAAACTGATAAAGCGAGGCACATATACTGTCCCAAGACCAAAGTACACGGTCAAACAACGCTTGTCAAAAACAACTACGTGCGCCGTGGCCCTAGGGTCAAAGCTCATGATGGTCATACAAAAACACATCCTAGCCCACAGGACCAAAATGCATGATCATACAATAAACATTTCATTTTTGGGGCCCACTGTCTCACCAGCACGAACATGAAGTGGTTCAACTGTGTAATGGGTACCTACACAGGGTGGATGTGTGACAGTCATCTCTTTCTGGTCACTACCCTTGCAGCAAGTGCAGGTTTGGTACAGGTATTCATGGTCACAACTCAGCTTTCACAAAGTCAGGGCCACAACAGAGTTAGTGAGGTTGAGAAGTAGGGGGAGAAGGAGGGGGAGAAGGAGAGAGAGAGAGAGAGAGAGAGAGAGAGAGAGAGAGAGAGAGAGAGAGAGAGAGAAGAGACAAGAGGGAAAGGGCTGGCAATGGGAACCGATCGGCTCTCTGACCGTGATTGCGCTGCCCTGACAAATCCAGGCAGCAGGGAAGAATGCGGAAGATTTGGCCCACGACTTGCGTTGGGGGTACAACCACCGTGAAGAGGCGTCCCCGACAGTTGTTGATATAGTTGTGTGTTTATATATACACTGACTTATACATGTACGTGTACAGCTAACACTAGAGTGGTTCTTTGAAATAGGCCAAGAATGTAACCAACCATTGCCTTGCTCTTCATTGAAGATGGAATGATCGGCAAAGCTCAGCCACTGTAGCAGGGAACGAAAGAGCTTACCTAACACCTACACACACACACACACACACACACACACACACACACACACACACACACACACACACACACACACACACACACACACACACACACACACACACACACACACACACACAGGAATTAGGAGCCTATTATGAGAAATGTTTGGGAAGTGGAAGCAGATAAAGCTAAATGGTTTAAAGATTAAGAAATGCAGATCATTCTTTGCAGGGTTTGACGTCAAATTCTTCGTGATCGTTTTACAATGCCAACAACAAGTTGGTAGTTTTACAAAGTAAATTAAATTTCCTGGAGATTTGTTTTCGAAAACTTTTGCATGGATGGAATATTTATCAGTTTTGGGTGGGGTTAAGGTACATAAAAAGAAAGCAAAAAAAGGGAATTTTAAAGTGGAAGTTGCAACCACATTCAAAAGTATTTGAAGATGTTGTAATTAAAGCATGAACATGAGAAATGTGGTGCATGTTTAAACATACAAACGCGTCTTGAAGTGGGGTTTTTAAGCAGCACAGCAACACGGACACAGCTTCTTCAACCGTATCCTTGTGCTCTGCAAGTTCTACAACACAGGAGTGCACGAACAATCAGAAATGCTAAGTTTGTTTGCTTTCTATTTTTCATTTTCACTTGGTAATTAACGATAATCATGAAGTAAACTGAGCAAGCCACTTTAATTCAAATTCCACAACCATGATGGACATCCCAAAAAAAATTGTTTTTATTTATATCTATGTATGTATATATATATATATATATGTGCAGGGCTACAATACTGGGTACATTAAGTGTTACATCTGAGTGGAAAAATAAAGTTTCAGGAAACTAAGTATTGTTACGCAACTGTGATTAACACCACAGTTACGGATGACCGATTTGCGAGACTTTAACTCCCGAGGCGAACACTCAATGGCGGACTCAAGTTCAACACCAACGCGCGGAATGGCGGGACGCAGCGAAGGCTCCGCAACCTTATCTATTAAAATCAAACACCCAGGAAAACTGCGTTCAGATATTATGTACAAAAAGTAATATAAGGGTTTATTAGGAAAAGTAAAGCCAGTGAAAAAGCCCGCCGGTAAATCTAATAACTCTAATAAACCTAAATCGGGACGTCCCCACGCGACTGACAGCAAACACAAACGAGGGAGATTAATTACGAAAATAACACGTCTTGTAAAATGTACACAAGGAGCTCGGCTTATCTGTCTTTGTCGTCTTGTATTGTTTGCCGTCCACCCCGGCACCGCTCGGCCCCGATGCACCCACGAGGCCTTGCTCCACCAGGCTCCGATCCTCTCGCCGCCCACCAGGTCCGTGCACCACGCTCCAAAGCACCCAACGCAAGCCAGCAGCTTCACACGAGGTCGATCCCCACACAAAGCACGAAGACAGGACCGGAGAGAACGCAGGTGGGACTGCACGTCTCGTCCTTCCAACTCGCTTCTCAATTGCTCACTGCCAAGCTCGAACTCGACTGCGACTGCCCGAAATGGCGTGTCCTCTCCAACTCCAACTGGCGAACTAACTCCGTGTGACTTGCGACTCAACTCTCTGGTGCCTGCCTGCGTCCGCCACGAACTCAACTCAACTCCTGAAATGGCGTCCGACCGTCGCCTATATTGGTGGCCGATGACGTCACATTGGCGCACTCCTCAGCCAATCAAAGCCTCCCGCGACTCCTGACATCTCCCGTCCGTGACCCCGCGGTCCTGGTGTAACACGTGCCGGCCAGGTTTGTAGGCCTTTGGAGGTGTACACGGTGGCGGCCAATTGTGGTGGTGTTTTTGACCTGGTTTCCTGTCAATTTAATACGAAGTCCTTGTCAGGGAAAGGGGATTATTTAATGTTGCGCTAAGGACCTAACTAATGTTTATGTGGTTTGCAGTGCCATAAGGGACAAAGGTTTGATTACTAGGTGATACTCACAGGGGCGTTACCTTTAATCCCTCACTATTTAACACTCGAATCTCCAGGTAGATCCACACTCATACATCTTACCCCGACAACCGCCTGAACATCAATAACTTATTACATGTAGAGTCCCTGTCACGACAGCCGAATACCTACCTATTCAGATCTACCTAGCTCTAGATGTTGCATTACCAAATTCATAACACAGCCCCCCCCCTGGAACCGTAGCTCCTGCAAGGTTCACCGCAGGGCTACCATTCCAGCCTTAACACTTACTGTCACACACTTAATTAACCTATGAAATAAATCAGGAAGGGCTGTGGGAAGTGAGTCGGACTACCTACCTACACTTCCTTAACATGCTGAACCCCTTAACCATCATGCAAGTATGTACATTTTCTTCGTTGTTCCTGTGGAGGGAGGAAACAACAACACACAACGCTAACTTAACCACAAAACTTAACCATCTTTCCAAACTCAAAACTCTAACCTTTGTACATACCCCGGTCTACAGACCGCGTCCCCCGGTGGATGCCACAAGACACAACCTTACCTGCGGGGCCATCCCCAATGCATCCCACTAAATTTCCACGGGCCCTGTCCAGATGTTACAGGTGAGTGACACGGCTCGGTGGATTTCGCCCACATTCATGCAACACAGACCCCTTAACCACTCATTCTCATTCCATAGGTCATCAAGGCATTTCAAAAATCAACAAAGCACTTATTTCAATACACCCCCTGCAGGACCATGGCATTGATGTCATTCACGTGTGTGTGCATTCCTCAACTAGGCAGCGGGGAGGTACCGCACAAAAAGATGGTGGGGGGCACATCAGGCTGTGGTGCCCGCAGTCCCAAAAACAAGTCAACCGACTTACAAGTTCATTGCCCCCCCCCCTTTACCTCTTGGCCCCATGACAGCCCAACAGCCCCTTTCCGCCGTTACCTCGCCGGTGAGGGTCTCCACACACACCAGGCTCCTTTGCCTCCTGCTTTCGCGCAGCAACACGGGTCACCGGGGGACTTCCTCACCCCGCGGCGCCCAACCAGACCCTCCACCGACGAGCTCCAATTTCCAGTTACCACCGGCTGCCAGGGGTAATTGCCGCAGAGGGGGGCCCGCAGGCATCGCTCCTCAGAGCTTGCTCTGTACCTGCGGACACACACACCTTCCCCACCCACAAGACCCCAAAACACACTTCCTCCCCCGCTGCCATTCAATTCTCCACACAACTCAGCACAATTCAGTACAATTCATAGATGGTGTAAAAGGTGTTACAAGGCTTGCCATGGCCTGCCAATGTGAAATCCCATTCACAGTTCGAATCATTGAATCCTTACACATTTCCATTAGCACATTTCCAAAAAGCACAATTATCGCCCCTCATTATCTCCAATAATCATCACTCACTCTCCAGGTTCCACTCTCACGACCACATCAAAACACCTAACCACAACACAAAAACATACGCCACCCACAAGACACTGTGGCTCCCATTCCATCCCCTCACCGGCCATGTCATCACTCGCTCTCACCTCCCAACTCCAAATTACATGTCCCCAATTTCCCAAAGCAAATCCTGAAGCCTGGGACAGTACTCCTTAAAACACTCACCTCAAGTGCAGGTAGTTGCAGGTTGGTCAGGTTCAAGAGTGCCATCCACCACACCTAATTTCCCCCTCACCCTTCCAATCCACTCTGGAGCCTCCCGACCCATGTAGGAGCTCAATCTATCCCCGTGAACTATCTGTGGAAGGGCATGCGGGCCCATCTGAATTTTGAACACCACATCAGTCACCTGCCGAAGCACCACCCCAGGGCCCTTCCAAGGTGAAGTGAGTTTTGGGCACACCCCCTTCCTTCTCCGGGGCCAGTAGAGCCAAACAAGGTCTCCAGGAAGGAAACGAGGTGTGTGAGCCCGAGCGTCATACCGCGTTTTCATCTGCGAAGAAGCCAAGCCAATTTGCTTCCTCGCAAACTCATGAGCCTTTTCCATGCTCGCTTTCAAATTGGTTGCATAGCTCTCCACAGTTGGCTCACCCGGTTCCCCTGGTGACGGTCCCATCAACAAATCTGTGGGGACTCGCATCTCCCTACCGAACATCAACAAGGCGGGGGTGCACCGAGTGGTCGCATGCTGGGCGGTCCGGTATGCCATCAATATAAAGGGAAGGTGCTCGTCCCAATCCTGTTGGTTTTCAGATGTAAAGAGGGCCAATTGTGTCAACAGTGTCCGGTTGAACCTCTCTACCATCCCATCCGATTGAGGCCTCAGGGGAGTCGTCCGGGTCTTATGAATTTGGAGGAGCTCGCACACCGACCGCAGGAGGGCAGATTCAAAGTTCCGGCCCTGGTCAGTGTGTAGCTCCCTTGGGACGCCAAATCGGGAGAAGAATCCCTCAACTAGAACTTGAGCTACCAGCCGGGCTTCCTGGTTGGGCAATGGGTAGGCCTCTGGCCACTTGGTGAAGTAATCCATTGCCACCATAATGTACCGATTCCCTCGGCGGGTGGCTGGCAGGGGCCCCACCACATCTACTGCCACCCGCTCGAGCGGTGCCCCGACATTGTACACCTGGAGCGGGGCCTTGCGCGCCCGTGGGGGTCCCTTCTTACCGCGGCAGAGGTCGCAGGATCTCACCCAATTTTGAATGTCTCTGCCCGAATTCACCCAGTAGAACCTCTGTCGTAATTTGGACAAAGTCTTGGCCACGCCCAAATGTCCCATTGTCCTAGTCCCATGCACGTGCCCCATAACCACTTCCTTCAATTTGTTAGGTACAATTATCAACCAGGAAGCTACATCACCCATTGGTGTCACCCACTTTCTGAACAAATAGCCCTCTTTCAACCCCAACATCTGCCACTGTGCCCAATAGGCCTTTACCTGGGCTCCGTGTGGAGCAATCTCCTCCCAAGAGGGTCTTTTGTCCTCCTCTAGCCAATGAAAAAGGGGCCCCAAAACGGGATCCTCCCTTTGACTCTCTTGCCAATTCACATCGCCCAATTCCTGTGGGGGTTGTGGCAAAGTTCGCCTGGTCACTCTCGCTGCATATAGGCATGCATCAATTTGGCCCTGCCCAATTGGATCCTTGGCTTCTTGTCTATCACAAAATTTACACTGTGCCTCCCAACAGGGGCGCCGAGAGAGAGCGTCTGCATTGGCATGTGCTTTGCCAGGCCGATGTTGCACAGTGAAATTATACTGCTGCAGCCTCTCAAGCCACCTTGCAATTTGTCCCTCCGGCTCTTTGAACCGAAGGAGCCATTGCAAGGAGGCATGATCCACTCGGATCACAAACTCCCTCCCATAAAGGTAAGGGTGAAAGTGTCCAACTGCAGACAGCAAGGCCAATAGTTCTTTGCGGGTAACGCAATAATTTCGTTCGGGCCTCGAAAGTGCCCGACTGTAATACGCAATAGCCCTCTCGACTCCCTGTTGCATTTGTGACAACACAGCTCCCAATCCCTCCTGGCTCGCATCTGTGTCCAGGATGTAATTGCCATCATCCGTTGGGTATGCCAAAACTGGGGCCTCCACCAGACGTTGTTTTAAGTGACTGAATGCCTCGATGCAGCTCTCTGCCCATACAAATTTGGCTCCTTTCTCTGTCAATTTGTGCAAAGGTCTTGCAATTTCCGCGAAATTTGCCACAAATCTCCTGTAGTACGAGCAGAGGCCCAAAAATCCTCGGACCTCCCTTACATTTTTAGGGGCGGGCCACTCTTGTACAGATTTTACCTTTCCTGGGTCAGTGGCCACGCCGCTCTCACTGATCACGTGACCCAGGTAAGTCACTTCCCTCCTGAAAATTTCACACTTGCTCGGATTTAATTTCAACCCGGCACCCCTTAATCTCCCAAATACGTCTGACAATTTTTCGACAGCCTGTTCAAATGTGGGAGCGTGGACCAATACATCATCCAAATAGACGAGGCAAGTCTGCCACGGTAAGCCAATTAAAACACGTTCCATCAGACGCTCAAACGTGGCAGGGGCATTGCACAATCCAAAGGGCATGACGACAAACTGCCAGAGACCCTTTCCTGTGGTGAACGCCGTTTTCTCCCTCGCCTCTTTATCCATTTCCACCTGCCAATAACCGCTCTTTAAATCCAACGTGGAGAACCACGTTGAGCCTGAAACGGCATCGAGGGTGTCATCGATCCTTGGCAGGGGATACGAGTCCTTGAGTGTCACATGATTGAGCTGGCGGTAGTCCACACAGAACCGAGTGGTCCCGTCCTTCTTCTTCACCAGCACAATGGGTGACACCCAAGGACTCACCGAGGGCTCGATAAATCCGGCTCTTTCCATTTTGCTCACCTGTTCCTCTGCCTCCTCCTTCTTAGCGAAAGGGAGCCGCCTCGGCGGTTGGCGAACAGGCCGAGCCTCGCCAGTGCTAATTTTGTGCCTGACGAGACTCGTGCGTCCAACATCCTCGGGGGAGAGAGAAAAAACACCCAAGTTCTTACCAACCAAATTGTGCAACGTCTCTACCTGCTCCGATGTTAGGCCCTCTTCAGAGCGTGTCATCATGTCCCGCACTCCCTCTGACCAATCACATTTCCCCAAATTTTGCCCTCCTTCCGGCTGTACTGGCAAGCATGTGGATCCACCTCCTCCGGTGACCTCTACTACACTACTGCATTTGGCTACGATGGCTCCGCCCCTTATAGTGCGGGGGCTGTCGGACAAGTTGAGCAGCCTGACTGCCAGCATAGGCCCACGGGTGTCTATGAGGGTGCGACCCACCATTAATTCCTCCGTCCCCTGCGAGGACCACGACTCCACTAGCCCCAGCTGGCCAATGGGTTGAGCACCTGCTGCTAACTCTGCCATCACGACTCTCTCGGACCTGGGAGGCACGGTCACAGTGCGCGGCACCTCCAGCCACGTCCCCTGCACCTCCTCGTCATCCCCCAGTCCCATTAACTGCAGCCTCTCGGTGCCCAACCACATATGACCACGCCCAAGGTCTAATTGGCAGTCATGTTCCACCAGGAAACTCAGTCCCAACAGACACTGATCGCACACCCCCGCCACCCACACAACCACGCTGACCTCCAGGCCACCCAACTCCATCCTCACCACTCCGCGTCCCAATATTGGTGCCGTTGCCCCCGTAGCCAGTTGAAGGCTGTGTCCTTCTACCCTATCAATTTTGTCCCAGCCTCCAACACTCTGGTCTAGCACACCCGGATTGATAATGGTGTCACTGGCTCCAGTGTCCACCACAGCCTCACAAAATTCTCCCTCAATTTTGCATCTAACCCTTAGATTACCCGTGCCAATTTGTCCGCAATTCACTACTTCCACCAAAGGAGGGCGCTTCTCCACACACTTGCCAGCCGAGCATGGCCCCGTATGCTCGGCTCGTTCTAGTTTCCCGCACACTCTACCTCTATTGGCCCAGGCGGAGGTGGTGGTCCTCTGTCTGGCATCTGTGGACCTACTGGGGGCCCCCTCCTTTCTGGACTGCGAAGCCTGTCAGGAGGTGGGGGCCCATATGGTTGCCGACAATTCCTCTGACTGTGCCCTCTTCTCCCACATCTAAAACAAGTCCCCAAGAACGGACCCCTCTGGTAGCCAGGTGGAGCCCCCCTTTCTCCCGGCCCAGCCCGATAAAAATCAGGCCGTCCTGATGGCCAACCTGGACCACCCTGTCGTGACTCGCTCCCTGCAATTTGTCCCCCCATCAAATTTGTCAGCTGGCGGCTGATTCCCCTTAACATTCGCCCGATGTCATCCTCTGGCTTTTCCCGATCCCGCACCTCGGTCTGCCGTACCGTCACAGGTGCCCTCTCCGATGCGCGGTTCGACCTTCTCAAAAAGGTCAGTCTCGCCGCGCATTCCGCTGCCCGGTGCACCGTGGGTGGGTCCTGTAACTCCACCAACGTCCGGACCTCAGGATCAGGGAGAGCCGCCATAAATTTTTCTATCGCCAGCTTGTCCCACGCCTGTGCTGGTAGGTCCCTGTATGCTATCCTCACAGACTGGTATATATCCTGGGCCAGCTCCTGCAACGTCTCATTAGGCTTTTGCCTGCGATGCAGCAGCTGTGCCCTGACCAGGTCGCACCTTGCGCCTGTCCCGTACCTGTTATTCAAGGCCTCACAAATGGCCTTGCTGGTCAATATTCCCTCTGGGACTACGTTCAACACGTCGGCGGCTGACCCACGCAGTGTCGCCACCAGATTCCCCATGCGCTCCCGCTCTCCCCAACCATTGAGCTGAGACACGCACTCAAATTGTGTCAGGAAAGCCTCGAGGCTCCCTGATCCGTCAAAATGTACGAGGGGGATTGTTTTTCCAGAGACTCTATTCCCCAATTCCTCTCTGTCCAAATCCAGTCCGGGGCCAAAACACCCCCCCAACTGGGTATTCCGTTTCGGAGCCTCTGGTGTCCAAATGTGGCTCGTGGTGAGGGTCTCCTGGGTCACTTTAATCTGGTCCTGAAGATGTTTAACCGACCTACTCACCTCTTCCTTCAGGCTCTCTTGAACCCGACCAACCTCCTTCTTGATGGTATTGTCCCAGATCTCCAGTCGCTCCTGCATAAAATCACTCACCCTTTCATTATCCATTAGTGGCCCCCACAGGCCTTTCTCAATTAACCCTTGCTCCTGCTCTTTTATGCGGGTTTCCAACCCCCTCACCTCCTCGGCCAATTTGCCCCCTTGTCGGTTGAGCAATCCCCATTCCTCACTCTGCTGTAGCATTCTGGCATCCACCCGGCCCCGATAGCCTTCCAGGTCCCCATTTGCTTTATCAATTCGAGCATTTGTGGCACCAATCTGACCCTCCAACTTTTCCCCCATTTGGACAGCCTGCGTCACGCCCTCCTCTATTTTTGACATTAATTCCTCCCGTTTCAATTCAATTTCCACTCCTATGGCTTTTTCCATCTCCCCCATTTGAGTTTCTACTTTACCCTCAAATTTCCCCAGTCTGTCCGTAATTTGGTTTTGCACTCTCCCTTCTATGCCATCAATTCGTTCCCCCAGCTGCTGTGCCATTTCCCCAATTTTTCCTTCCAATTGTTCATTGCTTTCCTTTATTTCATTCCCTTGTTCATTCATTTGTTCATTCATCACCTCCATTTTTCCCTCCAATCCATCGATTTTGCTGTCCATCCCTTCGATTTGTTCTTTCAATCCCTCCTTTAATCCTTCAATTTTATCACTCTGGGCATTCAGTTCCCCTTTTAACCCATCAATTTTATTTCCCATTCCTTCAATGTGTCCCTCCAATCGATCACTCATTCCCTTCATTCCTTCCCTCCATTCCTGCCCCTGCGACTCCATTTTATTTTCCATCCCTTCAATTTTATTTTCCAACCCACTTTTCATTTCTCCCATTAATTCCTTAAAAAATTTCATTAAAGCCTGGTCGTCTCTCGGGGCCGTCCCATTTGTTCCCGACTCCCCGGTAGGGGAGGGGGATAAGTTGGTGCTCGGGACGAGGGAGGTTCCAAGGCTCACCTCTGCATCAAATTCCCCTATTTCCGGCTCACTCCCGACGCTGACGGAGGCCTCGCTGCGTACTTCCATTTCGTCGACCTCCGACATCCGCTTTTCGGAAGGTCGTTCCCCGCGCGCGTATTTATTTTAATAATTCCTGAAACACAATTTAAATTTGACGAAGACGCGATATCGCGCTCCGTTTGCCCAATTGATTATCAAATTTCTCCGCCTCAACTATAAAAATTTTGCGTTCGAACGTCGAGCGCAATGTACGCCCGACCGTGTCGATGTCGCCCCGCGGACAAAAAAATTTGTCCGACCGTGTCGATGTCTCGCCGCGGACAAAAAAATTTGTCCGACGGGTTCAAATCCTACACTCCTGACACCACTTGTTACGCAACTGTGATTAACACCACAGTTACGGATGACCGATTTGCGAGACTTTAACTCCCGAGGCGAACACTCAATGGCGGACTCAAGTTCAACACCAACGCGCGGAATGGCGGGACGCAGCGAAGGCTCCGCAACCTTATCTATTAAAATCAAACACCCAGGAAAACTGCGTTCAGATATTATGTACAAAAAGTAATATAAGGGTTTATTAGGAAAAGTAAAGCCAGTGAAAAAGCCCGCCGGTAAATCTAATAACTCTAATAAACCTAAATCGGGACGTCCCCACGCGACTGACAGCAAACACAAACGAGGGAGATTAATTACGAAAATAACACGTCTTGTAAAATGTACACAAGGAGCTCGGCTTATCTGTCTTTGTCGTCTTGTATTGTTTGCCGTCCACCCCGGCACCGCTCGGCCCCGATGCACCCACGAGGCCTTGCTCCACCAGGCTCCGATCCTCTCGCCGCCCACCAGGTCCGTGCACCACGCTCCAAAGCACCCAACGCAAGCCAGCAGCTTCACACGAGGTCGATCCCCACACAAAGCACGAAGACAGGACCGGAGAGAACGCAGGTGGGACTGCACGTCTCGTCCTTCCAACTCGCTTCTCAATTGCTCACTGCCAAGCTCGAACTCGACTGCGACTGCCCGAAATGGCGTGTCCTCTCCAACTCCAACTGGCGAACTAACTCCGTGTGACTTGCGACTCAACTCTCTGGTGCCTGCCTGCGTCCGCCACGAACTCAACTCAACTCCTGAAATGGCGTCCGACCGTCGCCTATATTGGTGGCCGATGACGTCACATTGGCGCACTCCTCAGCCAATCAAAGCCTCCCGCGACTCCTGACATCTCCCGTCCGTGACCCCGCGGTCCTGGTGTAACACGTGCCGGCCAGGTTTGTAGGCCTTTGGAGGTGTACACGGTGGCGGCCAATTGTGGTGGTGTTTTTGACCTGGTTTCCTGTCAATTTAATACGAAGTCCTTGTCAGGGAAAGGGGATTATTTAATGTTGCGCTAAGGACCTAACTAATGTTTATGTGGTTTGCAGTGCCATAAGGGACAAAGGTTTGATTACTAGGTGATACTCACAGGGGCGTTACCTTTAATCCCTCACTATTTAACACTCGAATCTCCAGGTAGATCCACACTCATACATCTTACCCCGACAACCGCCTGAACATCAATAACTTATTACATGTAGAGTCCCTGTCACGACAGCCGAATACCTACCTATTCAGATCTACCTAGCTCTAGATGTTGCATTACCAAATTCATAACAGTATGCTGCATTAGGTTGTTCTGTATATAGTGGAGTATCCGAGTTTGAAGCATCAGACCTGCTACATGCTTAGTTTTCACCAAAATGAAAACGAGAGTGCACTTTGCACGCTGGATTCGTGCATAGCGCAGCACCGGAGGACACGGACACGAAAACAAGTTCTGACATCATCCGTAAACGGGTGGTCGTCTGCCAGCGAGTGACTGCTTTTCTATCACAACAAACGGGACCCGCGTTCCACATAATCAAGTTGAGCGATGCGGGTTTCTTTTCACTTTTGCTGGGATGTGATTCGTGCATAACGGGGCGGACACGAAAGAAAATACCACAAGATTATCGGGAAAAAAATTAACTTTCTGATTGATCGATTGAATAAGCATCAAGGGAATTCTTCTGAAGGTATTTCTTAACCTCCACACCGAGTTCATTTCACAAGTCCTTCGTGATTTGAAAATGAAGCTGACATCACAATTATTGTGAATTTGGTGGGCACAAACACACCGAGTTCATTTGACGAGTCCTTCGTGATTTGAAAATGAAACTGACATCACAATTATTGTGAATTTGGTGGACACCAAGTGTTATGCACGAATCACTTATTTTACCACGCATTGCACATCTCAAGGATTTTTAGAAAATGTAAAAAACAACACCAGGAGACATACTAGACAAACATTCCATTAAATTACAATTTTAATCATCAATGCATATTTTTATTTAAAGACAATGAAATAAAAATTGACACAGTGAGAATGTAACATTTTATTCCGAAAATATGCCATTTTTGTCTTGTTTACTCAACCATCGCAAATCTAAGTGCATGATATAATGTGAAAATCAGGTATTTGCAGGTCCTCAAGACTATTTGCTACAACATAAAACCATAGGTGTCTTTTCATTCAGTTAATTTTTTTAAATTGAGGGCATTTTATTTAATCTGTGTAAAAGTGTACCCAGTATTGTAACCAAGCATATATAATTATATATATATATATATATGCATGCCATCTTTATCATTTTTCTCTATTTTCATTTTTCTACCTCTCTCTCTCTCTCTCTGTGGCTTTTTTGTTCCTTATGCACAGCCAGACTTGGGGTACAAATACAACTTTGTGTGGGGTAACATAGGCTATGTTGTTTGGGGTAACATAGGTGGATGTGGCAGGGGGTATTTAAATTGACTTCTTTACCTGAAGCAACGAGGTAAAAGTATTCATTGCACGGGTAAGTTTGTCCTTCCCTTCTCGCCCACCCCCCCCCCCCCCCCAAAACCGAGGGGACTATAAAACCCCCCCTCCCCACCCCCAAGATGTGTGTGTGTGTATATATATATATATATTATATATATATATATATATATATATATATATATATATATATATATATATATATATATATATATATATATTATATATATATTATATATATATATATATATATATATATCTATATATCTATATATCTATATATCTATATATATATATATATATATATATATATATATATATATATATATATATATATATATGTATACATACATATATATCTATCTATAATTCCAGTAATCTCTGTGTGTGTGTGTGTGTATGTGTGTGTGTCTGTGTGTTTGTCTGTGACCGCTGTTTCTCGACAACCACGGGTCCGATATACTTGAAACTTGCCAAGTATATTGCTGGGGACCTGAGGATGTGCCTTTTCAAGGTTTCATATTAATCGGACAAGTAGTTACCGAGCTATGGCGATTTATTTACCCGTACTCGCAAGCCGTTCGCTTTGGCTTTGCGAATGGACCAAACCATTTCATGTAAATAGAGGGGGGGGGGGGGTTCTACCGTACTCGCAAGCCGTTCGCTTTGGCTTTGCGAATGGACCAAACCATTTCATGTAAATAGAGGGGGGGGGGGGGTTCTGTGGTCGTTACTGCCACGTGGTTTCAAAGTTTTTTTTTGTTGTTGTTGTTTGCACGCATGTTTTTTTGCACCCACGTACGGGCACGCCCTAGTATCTCTAAAACACAGTTTGTGTGTGTGTGTGTGTAATGTTACCGATAGACTCCTAAACGGAGAGGCTTACGTGCTTGATATTTGGCATAGACATGGCCATTGAGCCTGGGACGAACATGGCCGAACTCAAAATATTTGACGATCCATATTTTTTATTCATATTTACCTCAGCGCATTTCAGCGCACGGAATCAAATCAGAGCAGGTGGGCGCTGATTCGCTCAGAGCGATCACGTGATGACGCTATGACGCTATGAACGCTATGACAAAAAAAATCGCTATGACGCTATGAAACGCTATGAACGTGAACGCTATGAACGATATGACGCTATGAAACGCTATGAACGCTATGACGCTATGAACGCTATGAAGCTATGACGCTATGAAAAAAAAAATCGCTATGACGCTATGAAACGCTATGAACGCTATGAAAAAAAAAATCAAGGGTAATTATGAAACGCTATGAACGCTATGACGCTATGAAACGCTATGAACGCTATGAAAAAAAAAATCGCTCGCTTTACCAAGGGACTCGCTCTCCCCCCGTTCCGTTCCCCTCCCCTCCCCTTCCCCCTCCCCCTCCCCTCCCCCGCCCGGCAATGCCGGGTACTTCTGCTAGTATGTATGTGTATATCTATATATATATATTGTTATGAATTTGGTAGAGCAATATCTAGAGCTAGGTAGATCTGAATAGGTAGGTATTCGGCTGTCGTGACAGGGACTCTACATGTAATAAGTTCTTGATGTTTAGGCGTTTGTCGGGGTAAGATGTATGATTGTGGATCTACCTGGAGGTCCGAGTGTTAAATAGTGAGGGATTAAAGGTAACGCCCCTGTGAGTCTCACCTGGTAGTCAAACCTTTGTCCATTATGGCACTGCAAACCACATAAACATTAGTTAGGTCCTTAGCGCAACATTAAATAATTCCCTTTCCCTGACATTGACTTCGTAATAAATAGACAGGAAACCAGGCCAAAAACACCGCCACGGTTGGCCGCCGCCGTTCGCACCTCAAAGGCCTACCAACCTCGCTGGCACGTGTTACAAAACGACCGCGGGGGGGTCGCGGACGGGAGATGTCAGGAGTCGCATGCCGCAGAGGGCGTGACCTGGGCGAGTTGGGAGGCTGTGATTGGCTGAGGAGTGCGCCAATGTGACGTGATCGGCCACCAATATATGCGACGGTCGGACGCCATTTCAGGCAGTTGAGTTCGGGGCAAACGCAGGCAGACACCAGAGAGTTCGTAGGAGTTGGTTGGAGCACACAGTCGACGCAGAGACACAGTTGGTGGAAAAGCTCCCCGAAGGCAGTTGGTGGAAAAGCTCCCCGAAGGCAGTTGGTGGAGAGTTCGTTCACACACCAAGCCCACAGAGCACGCGGCAGTTCGCAGCAGTTCGTTGCAAGTCGAGCCCTCCGTTGAACCATTGGTGCACGGGCCTTGTGGAGATCGTCCTCGTGTGAAGCTGCTGGCCACGCGTCGGACGCGTGGTGCTTGGAGCGGGGCCTCGTGGAGCTTGGAGCGAAGGACCTGGTGGTGTGCGATCGGGCCAAAAGGAGCGGTGTGGACGGCCGCCACCAAGACGACGAAAGACAGATAAGCCGCATCCGCGTACAATTGAACGACGTAACGTGTTATTTTTGTATTCATAATCTCCCTCGTATCGTGTTTGCTGTCAGTCGTGTGGGGACGTCCCGATTTAGAGTTATTAGATTTACCGGCGCGGCTTTTTCACTGTACAGTATTACTATTCGATAATAAATCCTTATATTATTTTCTATATATATATCTGAACGCAGTTTTCCTGGGTGTTTGATTTTAATAGATAAGGTTGCGGAGCCTTCGCTGTGTCCCGCCATTCCGCGCGTTTGTGTTGAACTTGAGTCCGCCATTGAGTGTTCGCCTCGGGAGTTAAAGTCTCGCAAATCGGCCATCCGTAACTGTGGTGTTAATCACAGTTGCGTAACAAGTGGTGTCAGGAGTGTAGGATTTGAACCCGTCGGACAAATTTTTTTTGTCCGCGGCGAGACATCGACACGGTCGGACAAATTTTTTTGTCCGCGGGGAGAAATCGACACGGTCGGGCGTACATTGCGCCCGACGTTCGAACGCAAAATTTTTGTAGTAGAGGCGGAGAAATTTAATAACCAATCGGGCAAACGGAGCGCGATATCGCGTCTTCGTCAAATTTAAATTGTGTTGTTGGAATTGAAATAAACTAGGGCATTGCCCGTACTATATCTATATCTAAAATTATATCCCCCCCCTCTATTTACATGAAATGGTTTGGTCCAAAGCGAACGGCTTGCGAGTACGGTGACAATCCCCCCCCTCTATTTACATGCAATGGTTTGGTCCAAAGCGAACGGCTTCCGGAGTTTGGTAAAGAAATCGCCATCGCGTGCACAAACGCGCAGGAAAGCGAATGAATCGCAAATTCGGTTTTATTAGTTTTAAAACATAGTTTAACGCCAACATAGTTTGCAAACGTGAAATAAATGAATACGCTCTCAAATGTGCCATCCGAGGCAGAGTGTGTCCTCCACGTTCGGCACACGCGATCGTTCGCTGCTCTCTGATTGGTTGAATCGTTTTTTGGACATAGCTCGGTAAGTAATTGTCCGATTAATATGAAACCTTGAAAAGGCACATCCTCGGGTCCCCAGCAATATACCTGGCAAGTTAAAAGTATATCGGACCCGTGGTTGTCGAGAAACAGCGGTCACAGACAAACAAACAAACGTACAAACGTACAGACAGAGATTACTGGAATTATAGATAGATACGCGCGCGGGGAACGACCTTCCGAAAAGCGGATGTTCGGAGGTCGACGAAATGGAAGTACGCAGCGAGGCCTCCGTCAGCGTCGGGAGTGAGCCGGAAATAGGGGAATTAAATGTCGAGGTGAGCCTTGGAACCTCCCCCGTCCCGAGCACCAACTTATCCCCCTCCCCTACCGGGGAGTCGGGAACAAGTGGGACGGCCCCTAGAGACTACCAGGCTTTAATGAAATTTTTAAAGGAATTAATGGATGCTCAGGGTGAGCGAGCCAGTCGGGAATTGAATGAACAAATGAAGTCACAGGGGAAGGAATGGAGGGAAGGAATGAAGGAAATGAGTGATCGATTGAGTATTAAAATAAATGGGCTGGCAAATAAAATGGGGGATGATGGGGAGACCGTAAGTGTACAGGTGAGCGGAGAATGTCCACAGTTCGATGGGGAATGTGTACAGGTAGATGGGGAATGCCCGCAGGTAAACGTGGAATGCCTGCAGGTAAACGTGGAGTGTCCACAGGTGAGCGGGGAAGGAAATTTGGAATGTGAGAGTTGTAATGGGGAATGTTTCCCACATTCTGGCCTGGTTGTTTATCGGGACCGTGTGGATGTCACAACACCCCAACCGGGGGATGAATTTGGAATTGTGCAGCACCAGGGCGGTGGTGCGGAGCAAGAGGGGGTAGAGTTTTTGGGGGTCCGTGCAATAGAGCCGGACCGGGTATTTATTGGGGATATTGATCAAAGCCTGGCGGGGCCAGGAATGATTTGTAATGATGAGGATGATTTGATCCAGCGGCTGGAGACCTGTGACAGTCCCATGGAGGTAGAGCTTGTTCAGGCCCAAAGGAGCCTGGGTGATGAGGTGAGTTGGTCCGAGGAGGTGGTTGGAATGACCGAGGGGACGCTCACTGTACACTGCTATTTGGAAACAGAGGCTCCAAAATTGGACAACCAGTTGGGGGAGTGTGTTGGCTCCGGGCTGGATTTGGATCTTGGAGGATCGAGAGATAGAGCTTCTGGAGATTTGGTCCCTGTAGGGAATTTGGATCAACTGCAGGGAGGGGCAGAACAACCGGTGGTAGAGGTTGTTCCCTGCAGCTGCGGTTTGGCAGTGGGAATGAAAATTGGTAAAAGAAAATTTAAAATAAAATTACAATGGGAAATTGATTTGGAGCAGCCATGGTGGGGATTGGTCCCCGGGCTGCGGGATTTGGACATGGAGAGGTCATGGGTGATGGCCTCGGGCAAAAGTTGCCCCTTTCAAAATTTGGGTATGCCGGCCAGCTAGGGGGCTGTGATGGCGAGATTTGGACGTGGGGTCCAGCCTTGGGTGTCGAGGTACGACCTGGGTCCCACGGGGGGTCTGGTGGAGTGTGGCGTCCCTTGTCCGTCGGGGCGCCGTCCGAGCTGGTGGCTCGGGCCAGCAGGGTCACCGGACCCTGGTGGGGGTTAAGACCTCCAGAGGGGTCCGAGGTGGTTTCTCAAGCCTGGGTTGGCATTTATTGAGGACCACTAGGGGGAGGTGTTGTGGGTCGCGCTTTGGTGGTGGCACTGCGGACGACCAACTTGGGACTGATGTGGTGACCACCCGGCATGCGGCCTGGCACCCTCCTCCAGGGACTCTGGGACAACCAGCATGTGGTGACCTGGCATGGTGGTTGGTCTATGGACGCGGGTCAAACCGAATGGACAGGGATGGAGATAGCCTGCCGGACAACCATTGGGGCATCTGTGGAACGTGATGGTGTGAGTGACCTTCCACAGATGCTCCGTTATGATTTATGGACTCTCGGGTTGGGAAGAGAGCCATGGGGATGTGAATCGGGAGATGTGTAACGAGCCGAGCATATGGGCCATGCTCGGCTGGCATGTGTATGGCAAAGCATCCTTCTTTGGTGAGGTTAGTGAAATGTGATAAATGTTTAGCATGGGTAATCTGTGGGTTAGATGGAAATTTAAGGGTGGATTTTGAAATGCCATGGTGGACACTGTACAGTGACGCCATTATTGATCCAGGTGTGTAGACCAAAGTGTTGGAGGCTGTGATAAAATTAATAGGGTAGCAAGACACAGCTTTCAACTGGTTGCGGGGGCAACTGTGCTGATATTTGGGACGCGGGATTATGGGGATGTAGTTGTGTGGCCTGAGGGTCAACGTGGTGCTGTGCATGTCCGAGGTGTGTGGACCATGTCTTCTGGGTGAGTCTCCTGGTGGAGCATGGCTGTTGACTGGACCTTGGTGTGGTCAAGTGTGGGTGAGCACTGGGGGGCTGCAGTTCTGTAGTCGGACTGGGGGATGATGGGGAGGTGCAGGGGACGTGGCTGTAGGGATGCCACGCACTGCGACCGTGCCCCCCAGGGCCGAGGTTGTGTGTGCGGTAGTGTGTGTTGTGGCAGCAAGTGCTCACCACATTGGCCAGCTGGGGCTGCTGCAGCTGTGTTCCTCGCAGGGGGGCCGAAGGATGGATGGTGGGTCGCACCCTTATGGACACTCATGGGCCATGTTGGCGTTTTGACTGCTCACCTTGTCCCGGTGACCCTTGCACGGTAGAGGTGCAGAGCTGTCGTGGCCATAGGTAGTTGTGTAGTGATGATCACCGTTGGATGCGGATCCACATACCTGCCAGTGTAGTGGGGACAAAAGAGAAATTTGGAAGGATTTGGTAGGCCCAATGTGAAATTTTGGGAATTGTATGGGTGGATTGCACTTTGAACCTGACCAACCTGCAACTACCTGCACTTGAGGTGAGTGTTTTAAGGAGTACTGTCCCAGGCTTCAGGACTTGCTTTGGGAAATTGGGGACATGTAATTTGGAGTTGGGAGGCGAGTGAGAGTGATGACATGGCCGGTGAGGGGATGGAATGGGAGCCACGGGAGCCACAGTGTCTTGTGGGTGGCGTATGTTTTTGTATTGTGGTTAGGTGTTTTGATGTGGTCGTGAGAGTGGAACCTGGAGAGTGAGTGATGATTATTGGAGATAATGAGGGGCGATACTTGTGCTTTTGGAAATGTGTGATGGTTTAAATGTGAACTGGGGGATTTCACATGTAGCAGGCCATGGCAAGCCTTGTAACACCTTTTACACCAAGAATTGTACTGAATTGTGCTGAGTTGTGTGGAGAATTGAATGGCAGCGGGGGAGGAAGTGTGTTTTGGGGTCTTGTGGGTGGGGAAGGGGTGTGTGTCCGCAGGTACAGAGCAAGCTCTGAGGAGCGATGCCTGCGGGCCCCCCTCTGCGGCAATTACCCCTGGCAGCCGGTGGTAACTGGAAATTGGAGCTCGTCGGTGGAGGGTCTGGTTGGGCGCCGCGGGGTGAGGAAGTCCCCCGGTGACCCGTGTTGCTGCGCGAAAGCAGGAGGCAAAGGAGCCTGGGGTGTGTGGAGACCCTCACCGGCGAGGTAACGGCGGAAAGGGGCTGTTGGGCTGTCATGGGGCCAAGAGGTAAAGGGGGGGGGGGGGCAATGAACTTGTAAGTCGGTTGACTTGTTTTTGGGACTGCGGGCACCACAGCCTGATGCGCCCCCACCATCTTTTTGTGCGGTACCTCCCCGCTGCCTAGTTGAGGAATGCACACACACGTGAATGACATCAATGCCATGGTCCTGCAGGGGGGTGTATTGAAATAAGTACTTTGTTGATTTTTGAAATGCCTTGATGACCTATGGAATGAGAATGAGTGGTTAAGGGGTCTGTGTTGCATGAATGTGGGCGAAATCCACCGAGCCGTGTCACTCACCTGTAACATCTGGACAGGGCCGTGGAAAATTTAGGGGGATGCATTGGGGATGGCCCCGCAGGTAAGGTTGTGTCTTGTGGCATCCACCGGGGGACGCGGTCTGTAGACCGGGGTATGTACAAAGGTTAGAGTTTTGAGTTTGGAAAGATGGTTAAGTTTTGTGGTTAAGTTAGTGTTGTGTGTTGTTGTTTCCTCCCTCCACAGGAACAACGAAGAAAATGTACATACTTGCATGATGGTTAAGGGGTTCAGCATGTTAAGGAAGTGTAGGTAGGTAGTCCGACTCACTTCCCACAGCCCTTCCTGATTTATTTCATAGGTTAATTAAGTGTGTGACAGTAAGTGTTAAGGCTGGAATGGTAGCGCCTGCGGTGAACCTTGCAGGAGCTACGGTTCCAGGGGGGAGGCTGTGTTATGAATTTGGTAGAGCAATATCTAGAGCTAGGTAGATCTGAATAGGTAGGTATTCGGCTGTCGTGACAGGGACTCTACATGTAATAAGTTCTTGATGTTTAGGCGTTTGTCGGGGTAAGATGTATGATTGTGGATCTACCTGGAGGTCCGAGTGTTAAATAGTGAGGGATTAAAGGTAACGCCCCTGTGAGTCTCACCTGGTAGTCAAACCTTTGTCCATTATGGCACTGCAAACCACATAAACATTAGTTAGGTCCTTAGCGCAACATTAAATAATTCCCTTTCCCTGACATTGACTTCGTAATAAATAGACAGGAAACCAGGCCAAAAACACCGCCACGGTTGGCCGCCGCCGTTCGCACCTCAAAGGCCTACCAACCTCGCTGGCACGTGTTACAAAACGACCGCGGGGGGGTCGCGGACGGGAGATGTCAGGAGTCGCATGCCGCAGAGGGCGTGACCTGGGCGAGTTGGGAGGCTGTGATTGGCTGAGGAGTGCGCCAATGTGACGTGATCGGCCACCAATATATGCGACGGTCGGACGCCATTTCAGGCAGTTGAGTTCGGGGCAGACGCAGGCAGACACCAGAGAGTTCGTAGGAGTTGGTTGGAGCACACAGTCGACGCAGAGACACAGTTGGTGGAAAAGCTCCCCGAAGGCAGTTGGTGGAAAAGCTCCCCGAAGGCAGTTGGTGGAGAGTTCGTTCACACACCAAGCCCACAGAGCACGCGGCAGTTCGCAGCAGTTCGTTGCAAGTCGAGCCCTCCGTTGAACCATTGGTGCACGGGCCTTGTGGAGATCGTCCTCGTGTGAAGCTGCTGGCCACGCGTCGGACGCGTGGTGCTTGGAGCGGGGCCTCGTGGAGCTTGGAGCGAAGGACCTGGTGGTGTGCGATCGGGCCAAAAGGAGCGGTGTGGACGGCCGCCACCAAGACGACGAAAGACAGATAAGCCGCATCCGCGTACAATTGAACGACGTAACGTGTTATTTTTGTATTCATAATCTCCCTCGTATCGTGTTTGCTGTCAGTCATGTGGGGACGTCCCGATTTAGAGTTATTAGATTTACCGGCGCGGCTTTTTCACTGTATTACTATTCGATAATAAATCCTTATATTATTTTCTATATATATATCTGAACGCAGTTTTCCTGGGTGTTTGATTTTAATAGATAAGGTTGCGGAGCCTTCGCTGTGTCCCGCCATTCCGTGCGTTTGTGTTGAACTTGAGTCCGCCATTGAGTGTTCGCCTCGGGAGTTAAAGTCTCGCAAATCGGCCATCCGTAACTGTGGTGTTAATCACAGTTGCGTAACAAGTGGTGTCAGGAGTGTAGGATTTGAACCCGTCGGACAAATTTTTTTTGTCCGCGGCGAGACATCGACACGGTCGGACAAATTTTTTTGTCCGCGGGGAGAAATCGACACGGTCGGGCGTACATTGCGCCCGACGTTCGAACGCAAAATTTTTGTAGTAGAGGCGGAGAAATTTAATAACCAATCGGGCAAACGGAGCGCGATATCGCGTCTTCGTCAAATTTAAATTGTGTTGTTGGAATTGAAATAAACTAGGGCATTGCCCGTACTATATCTATATCTAAAATTATATCCCCCCCCTCTATTTACATGAAATGGTTTGGTCCAAAGCGAACGGCTTGCGAGTACGGTGACAATCCCCCCCCCCCTCTATTTACATGCAATGGTTTGGTCCAAAGCGAACGGCTTCCGGAGTTTGGTAAAGAAATCGCCATCGCGTGCACAAACGCGCAGGAAAGCGAATGAATCGCAAATTCGGTTTTATTAGTTTTAAAACATAGTTTAACGCCAACATAGTTTGCAAACGTGAAATAAATGAATACGCTCTCAAATGTGCCATCCGAGGCAGAGTGTGTCCTCCACGTTCGGCACACGCGATCGTTCGCTGCTCTCTGATTGGTTGAATCGTTTTTTGGACATAGCTCGGTAAGTAATTGTCCGATTAATATGAAACCTTGAAAAGGCACATCCTCGGGTCCCCAGCAATATACCTGGCAAGTTAAAAGTATATCGGACCCGTGGTTGTCGAGAAACAGCGGTCACAGACAAACAAACAAACGTACAAACGTACAGACAGAGATTACTGGAATTATAGATAGATACGCGCGCGGGGAACGACCTTCCGAAAAGCGGATGTCGGAGGTCGACGAAATGGAAGTACGCAGCGAGGCCTCCGTCAGCGTCGGGAGTGAGCCGGAAATAGGGGAATTAAATGTCGAGGTGAGCCTTGGAACCTCCCCCGTCCCGAGCACCAACTTATCCCCCTCCCCTACCGGGGAGTCGGGAACAAGTGGGACGGCCCCTAGAGACTACCAGGCTTTAATGAAATTTTTTAAGGAATTAATGGATGCTCAGGGTGAGCGAGCCAGTCGGGAATTGAATGAACAAATGAAGTCACAGGGGAAGGAATGGAGGGAAGGAATGAAGGAAATGAGTGATCGATTGAGTATTAAAATAAATGGGCTGGCAAATAAAATGGGGGATGATGGGGAGACCGTAAGTGTACAGGTGAGCGGAGAATGTCCACAGTTCGATGGGGAATGTGTACAGGTAGATGGGGAATGCCCGCAGGTAAACGTGGAATGCCTGCAGGTAAACGTGGAGTGTCCACAGGTGAGCGGGGAAGGAAATTTGGAATGTGAGAGTTGTAATGGGGAATGTTTCCCACATTCTGGCCTGGTTGTTTATCGGGACCGTGTGGATGTCACAACACCCCAACCGGGGGATGAATTTGGAATTGTGCAGCACCAGGGCGGTGGTGCGGAGCAAGAGGGGGTAGAGTTTTTGGGGGTCCGTGCAATAGAGCCGGACCGGGTATTTATTGGGGATATTGATCAAAGCCTGGCGGGGCCAGGAATGATTTGTAATGATGAGGATGATTTGATCCAGCGGCTGGAGACCTGTGACAGTCCCATGGAGGTAGAGCTTGTTCAGGCCCAAAGGAGCCTGGGTGATGAGGTGAGTTGGTCCGAGGAGGTGGTTGGAATGACCGAGGGGACGCTCACTGTACACTGCTATTTGGAAACAGAGGCTCCAAAATTGGACAACCAGTTGGGGGAGTGTGTTGGCTCCGGGCTGGATTTGGATCTTGGAGGATCGAGAGATAGAGCTTCTGGAGATTTGGTCCCTGTAGGGAATTTGGATCAACTGCAGGGAGGGGCAGAACAACCGGTGGTAGAGGTTGTTCCCTGCAGCTGCGGTTTGGCAGTGGGAATGAAAATTGGTAAAAGAAAATTTAAAATAAAATTACAATGGGAAATTGATTTGGAGCAGCCATGGTGGGGATTGGTCCCCGGGCTGCGGGATTTGGACATGGAGAGGTCATGGGTGATGGCCTCGGGCAAAAGTTGCCCCTTTCAAAATTTGGGTATGCCGGCCAGCTGGGGGGCTGTGATGGCGAGATTTGGACGTGGGGTCCAGCCTTGGGTGTCGAGGTACGACCTGGGTCCCACGGGGGGTCTGGTGGAGTGTGGCGTCCCTTGTCCGTCGGGGCGCCGTCCGAGCTGGTGGCTCGGGCCGGCAGGGTCACCGGACCCTGGTGGGGGTTAAGACCTCCAGAGGGGTCCGAGGTGGTTTCTCAAGCCTGGGTTGGCATTTATTGAGGACCACTAGGGGGAGGTGTTGTGGGTCGCGCTTTGGTGGTGGCACTGCGGACGGCCAACTTGGGACTGATGTGGTGACCACCCGGCATGCGGCCTGGCACCCTCCTCCAGGGACTCTGGGACAACCAGCATGTGGTGACCTGGCATGGTGGTTGGTCTATGGACGCGGGTCAAACCGAATGGACAGGGATGGAGATAGCCTGCCAGACAACCATTGGGGCATCTGTGGAACGTGATGGTGTGAGTGACCTTCCACAGATGCTCCGTTATGATTTATGGACTCTCGGGTTGGGAAGAGAGCCATGGGGATGTGAATCGGGAGATGTGTAACGAGCCGAGCATATGGGCCATGCTCGGCTGGCATGTGTATGGCAAAGCATCCTTCTTTGGTGAGGTTAGTGAAATGTGATAAATGTTTAGCATGGGTAATCTGTGGGTTAGATGGAAATTTAAGGGTGGATTTTGAAATGCCATGGTGGACACTGTACAGTGACGCCATTATTGATCCAGGTGTGTAGACCAAAGTGTTGGAGGCTGTGATAAAATTAATAGGGTAGCAAGACACAGCTTTCAACTGGTTGCGGGGGCAACTGTGCTGATATTTGGGACGCGGGATTATGGGGATGTAGTTGTGTGGCCTGAGGGTCAACGTGGTGCTGTGCATGTCCGAGGTGTGTGGACCATGTCTTCTGGGTGAGTCTCCTGGTGGAGCATGGCTGTTGACTGGACCTTGGTGTGGTCAAGTGTGGGTGAGCACTGGGGGGCTGCAGTTCTGTAGTCGGACTGGGGGATGATGGGGAGGTGCAGGGGACGTGGCTGTAGGGATGCCACGCACTGCGACCGTGCCCCCCAGGGCCGAGGTTGTGTGTGCGGTAGTGTGTGTTGTGGCAGCAAGTGCTCACCACATTGGCCAGCTGGGGCTGCTGCAGCTGTGTTCCTCGCAGGGGGGCCGAAGGATGGATGGTGGGTCGCACCCTTATGGACACTCATGGGCCATGTTGGCGTTTTGACTGCTCACCTTGTCCCGGTGACCCTTGCACGGTAGAGGTGCAGAGCTGTCGTGGCCATAGGTAGTTGTGTAGTGATGATCACCGTTGGATGCGGATCCACATACCTGCCAGTGTAGTGGGGACAAAAGAGAAATTTGGAAGGATTTGGTAGGCCCAATGTGAAATTTTGGGAATTGTATGGGTGGATTGCACTTTGAACCTGACCAACCTGCAACTACCTGCACTTGAGGTGAGTGTTTTAAGGAGTACTGTCCCAGGCTTCAGGACTTGCTTTGGGAAATTGGGGACATGTAATTTGGAGTTGGGAGGCGAGTGAGAGTGATGACATGGCCGGTGAGGGGATGGAATGGGAGCCACGGGAGCCACAGTGTCTTGTGGGTGGCGTATGTTTTTGTATTGTGGTTAGGTGTTTTGATGTGGTCGTGAGAGTGGAACCTGGAGAGTGAGTGATGATTATTGGAGATAATGAGGGGCGATACTTGTGCTTTTGGAAATGTGTGGTGGTTTAAATGTGAACTGGGGGATTTCACATGTAGCAGGCCATGGCAAGCCTTGTAACACCTTTTACACCAAGAATTGTACTGAATTGTGCTGAGTTGTGTGGAGAATTGAATGGCAGCGGGGGAGGAAGTGTGTTTTGGGGTCTTGTGGGTGGGGAAGGGGTGTGTGTCCGCAGGTACAGAGCAAGCTCTGAGGAGCGATGCCTGCGGGCCCCCCTCTGCGGCAATTACCCCTGGCAGCCGGTGGTAACTGGAAATTGGAGCTCGTCGGTGGAGGGTCTGGTTGGGCGCCGCGGGGTGAGGAAGTCCCCCGGTGACCCGTGTTGCTGCGCGAAAGCAGGAGGCAAAGGAGCCTGGGGTGTGTGGAGACCCTCACCGGCGAGGTAACGGCGGAAAGGGGCTGTTGGGCTGTCATGGGGCCAAGAGGTAAAGGGGGGGGGGGGCAATGAACTTGTAAGTCGGTTGACTTGTTTTTGGGACTGCGGGCACCACAGCCTGATGCGCCCCCACCATCTTTTTGTGCGGTACCTCCCCGCTGC
Source organism: Myxine glutinosa (assembly GCF_964187855.1). Classification (NCBI taxonomy): domain Eukaryota; kingdom Metazoa; phylum Chordata; class Myxini; order Myxiniformes; family Myxinidae; genus Myxine; species Myxine glutinosa. The sequence continues at coordinate 5,905,339 of NC_136270.1, forward strand.
CTAGTTGAGGAATGCACACACACGTGAATGACATCAATGCCATGGTCCTGCAGGGGGGTGTATTGAAATAAGTACTTTGTTGATTTTTGAAATGCCTTGATGACCTATGGAATGAGAATGAGTGGTTAAGGGGTCTGTGTTGCATGAATGTGGGCGAAATCCACCGAGCCGTGTCACTCACCTGTAACATCTGGACAGGGCCGTGGAAAATTTAGGGGGATGCATTGGGGATGGCCCCGCAAGTAAGGTTGTGTCTTGTGGCATCCACCGGGGGACGCGGTCTGTAGACCGGGGTATGTACAAAGGTTAGAGTTTTGAGTTTGGAAAGATGGTTAAGTTTTGTGGTTAAGTTAGTGTTGTGTGTTGTTGTTTCCTCCCTCCACAGGAACAACGAAGAAAATGTACATACTTGCATGATGGTTAAGGGGTTCAGCATGTTAAGGAAGTGTAGGTAGGTAGTCCGACTCACTTCCCACAGCCCTTCCTGATTTATTTCATAGGTTAATTAAGTGTGTGACAGTAAGTGTTAAGGCTGGAATGGTAGCGCCTGCGGTGAACCTTGCAGGAGCTACGGTTCCAGGGGGGAGGCTGTGTTATGAATTTGGTAGAGCAATATCTAGAGCTAGGTAGATCTGAATAGGTAGGTATTCGGCTGTCGTGACAGGGACTCTACATGTAATAAGTTCTTGATGTTTAGGCGTTTGTCGGGGTAAGATGTATGATTGTGGATCTACCTGGAGGTCCGAGTGTTAAATAGTGAGGGATTAAAGGTAACGCCCCTGTGAGTCTCACCTGGTAGTCAAACCTTTGTCCATTATGGCACTGCAAACCACATAAACATTAGTTAGGTCCTTAGCGCAACATTAAATAATTCCCTTTCCCTGACATTGACTTCGTAATAAATAGACAGGAAACCAGGCCAAAAACACCGCCACGGTTGGCCGCCGCCGTTCGCACCTCAAAGGCCTACCAACCTCGCTGGCACGTGTTACAAAACGACCGCGGGGGGGTCGCGGACGGGAGATGTCAGGAGTCGCATGCCGCAGAGGGCGTGACCTGGGCGAGTTGGGAGGCTGTGATTGGCTGAGGAGTGCGCCAATGTGACGTGATCGGCCACCAATATATGCGACGGTCGGACGCCATTTCAGGCAGTTGAGTTCGGGGCAGACGCAGGCAGACACCAGAGAGTTCGTAGGAGTTGGTTGGAGCACACAGTCGACGCAGAGACACAGTTGGTGGAAAAGCTCCCCGAAGGCAGTTGGTGGAAAAGCTCCCCGAAGGCAGTTGGTGGAGAGTTCGTTCACACACCAAGCCCACAGAGCACGCGGCAGTTCGCAGCAGTTCGTTGCAAGTCGAGCCCTCCGTTGAACCATTGGTGCACGGGCCTTGTGGAGATCGTCCTCGTGTGAAGCTGCTGGCCACGCGTCGGACGCGTGGTGCTTGGAGCGGGGCCTCGTGGAGCTTGGAGCGAAGGACCTGGTGGTGTGCGATCGGGCCAAAAGGAGCGGTGTGGACGGCCGCCACCAAGACGACGAAAGACAGATAAGCCGCATCCGCGTACAATTGAACGACGTAACGTGTTATTTTTGTATTCATAATCTCCCTCGTATCGTGTTTGCTGTCAGTCGTGTGGGGACGTCCCGATTTAGAGTTATTAGATTTACCGGCGCGGCTTTTTCACTGTATTACTATTCGATAATAAATCCTTATATTATTTTCTATATATATATCTGAACGCAGTTTTCCTGGGTGTTTGATTTTAATAGATAAGGTTGCGGAGCCTTCGCTGTGTCCCGCCATTCCGCGCGTTTGTGTTGAACTTGAGTCCGCCATTGAGTGTTCGCCTCGGGAGTTAAAGTCTCGCAAATCGGCCATCCGTAACTGTGGTGTTAATCACAGTTGCGTAACAATATATATATATATATATATATATATATATATATATATATACACATATACATATATATATATATATATATATATATATATATATATATATATATATATATATATATACATACATACATACATACATACATACATACATACATACATACATACACACAGTATAACTCTCCCCTCCCTCTCGTTCCCCCTAACCCTCTCCCCCTCCACTCCTGGGAATATCCCCAGGCAATGCTGGATACTTCATCTTCAGATACTTCATAAGTATACGGTTACTGAAGAAGTCTTGTACATCACCCTTTTGCACAGTAATAAGACAATATTGAGTCACAGTTTGGCAGAAGGAGGCTTTATTGATACCCTCTCACATGCCACAACCTCTCATGCTATATATAGATATATATCATGGTTCTGGAAGTAGGTGAGTTGTGTTGTGCAGTGTTCAAGTATATAATTCATTTTAATTAAAGGTCTAAATAGGTTTAAAGTCATATAAATAAATTCCGGTTTTCCACCGTTTTATCCAGTGCCTATTACGTCACCCTACCTAACACATTATGTATATGAGTAATTTGCACCTGTTGTTTGTGGCCTTTATAACATCCTTATAAACAGCAAGTTTCCTGCATTAAATGATGTTCAATTTTATTTGACTGTCAGGCACACAGTCAGCGCAAAAATATTATCTCATTCCTCTGCGCATGTGTGGTCGGGACAAATTCAGAGCCAAGGTACAGTAAAACGGCAAACTAGTCTTCCTATTCACGTTCTGATTCGTGTTCAAAATATAACGTTCAATTTAAATAAGTTGTTCCTTGATCATCAGACAGACACATGAACCAACTAGAATCCGGGCACTCGGTAGAGCGCATACCTTCGCCGCAGCTACTGTTCTGTACTTGGCATGGGAGTGTATGCGATGTGAAACTTTATGTGAAATGCGATCGATTTTTAAAAATCAGAATTTGAGCAAATCTGTTTCATTCGTCTGTTAATATGCCTCCCCGATTGACAAATCTGCAATTTGAATTTCATTTGAGGTTGAAATGATTGCGGGAGATCGCGTTATAGTGATGACGTCTTGGATGGACATCCTCTTCTTCAGTCGCGCATAACTTTGAGTGAAATACGATCGAGTTAAAAATAGTCAGAATTTGAGCAAATCTGTTTCATTCGTTTGTTAATATGCCTCATCTCTTGACAAATCTGCAATTATAATTTTTTTTGAGGTTGAAATGATCGCGGGAGATCGCGTTATAGTGATGACGTCCTGGATGGACATCTTCTTCTTCAGTCGCTCATAACTTTGAGTGAAATACGATCGAGTTAAAAATAGTCAGAATTTGAGCAAATCTGTTTCCCAAAATCTAATCAAATGTGTCCCGTATAATAACCAATCATCCCACCAAATTTCATGCAATTCGGTTGAATACTTTTTGAGTTATGCGATTAACATACACACACACAGACATACAAATAAATACACAGCGATCAAAACATAACCTTCCGCTTTTGCGAAGGTAATTACTTAACCCTGCTTTTTGCTTCATGTGTGTGGAGTAAAAATGTCTTATTTGGTAGTTTGGCTCAAAGGATCTTTGGCTTACATCTGAGTGTGTCTAAAACATGTTAAGATGTTTTTCTATACGTGGAAGTCCATCAAGCAATGATGCAAAAAAAGGTAGCATCTTTACAAGATCAGTATTTCACACTTGTACGTTCACCCAATTGCTTGATTAGGCAAGATAAAAAAAATGAGTTGGTGATCGTCCCCGCCCGACCCTACGAAACACACCCGACCCGAAACTTTTTTTATTTTTTATTTTGAAAAAAATCATTCAAAAACGATCTTTTCAGTCAAATTTGGCGCCGTTCTGCACCGCATGCGCAGTGCGTGCTGCGCAGAGCGTCGCAAGTGCCTCAGGCAACTTCACCCATTTTACGTTAGCCATTCATGGCGGCTATTGTGTGAGATTTTTCCCGCTGAAATCTGTATCGATTCGTGATAGAATCGGCTTGAAATGCCTATTGTGATCGCAGCAATAGCCCGTGAGGGCTCTTCCAAGACGGTGAAGGACTGGTTTGCGTGCAATATCGAGTTGGATGTTACAATCTCGGACTTCTATGCAGAGTTCTCAGACGGCAAGTATGATGGGGATAGCCTGACGATTGCCTGACGATACACGCGGTACTTTTGTCAAAGTATTCGCCGGCCCCAGTAAAACCGACATGACGAAGGTTTCACCAGCTTGCAAAGTTTCTGATGTGACAAAGACTCTTGGCTCATTTCTCAAATTTGTGTTGGCTGCAGACACGGCCACGGATCACAGGATGGAACCCGATAGTCGACCAACTGTTTTTAGTGTCCTCATGAATGCTGCCCGTGATGATGCTTTTTGTACTTGGGTGCCAAGGTGCCAAGGGCATGGTGTTTATCTGTTTTTCCGATGTCATGGTGTATATACATGTACAGGTGTCTTGCCCTTTCACTACCAAGCTCAGCTAGGACATTCAACATCATCCAAAATCACACAAACACTGTTTCATAGAGATTTGGGCAATGTCTGTAAATCTGTGAGATGAATGAAGAAATTAAATCATTTTGAGGAGAAAGGAGTCTTTATTTCATATTTTTCCATGTCAACAAAACTCAATGGAAAGTAGGAAAAAAAAATAAAAAATAAAAATAAAAACCTCCCTCCCGACCCGAACTTTTGAGAAAAAAGGACGATCACCAACTCATTTTTTTTATCTTGCCTAATATAGCTTCTTTCATTGTAATATACAGTAAAGCATAAATGCATCAATGTGTAATAATCTCCATAGGGAACTTGTACAAAAGTAAAACCTTGTTACCTACCTGTAACATATGGTGTGGCAAGTGCACTGAGGCAATCTGTAGCTGCACATTGCATTCGCATCATGCTCATGGAGCAACCTGCATCTGTTGTGATGGCGTGGTTGAGGAGTTGAGAAACAGCAGTGATGATTGTGCGGAGAGGAGCAGAAGCACTAGAAATACCCTGTTTTTGAAGGAAAAAAAGAAAGATGGATAAGGGAGAGAATCACAAATCTTTTGTTGCTAAGAAGGGCTTTCAATTTTTCGCAATAATTGCGGAGAGAATGTGGCAAAATGCCAATGACCATATATATATATACATATATATACATACAGTCACGTGAAAAAGTAAGTACACCCCATGTAAAGTTTTGACTTTTTCAACATATTTCAACATACAGCTATTTGACCTTCATTTCAACAATATTGATAGATAAAGGTGATATAATATAACAAACATCATGAAGCATTTACATTTTGTAGTCCATTGTATAATTTAAATAAACATAAATGCAAATTTTGCATGTGGAAAAAGTAAGTACACCCTTGGCTCTAATAGGTGGTATTGCCCCCTTTGGCAGAAACAACCTCAAGTAGGCGTTTCTTATAACTGTCAACCAGTCTCTGACATCGACTGGGAGAAATTTTTGCCCACTCCTCCATGCAGAATTCTTTCAGCTGTGCGATGTTTGAGGGGTTTCTTGCATGCACAGCTCGTTTCAAATCCACCCACAACATCTCGATGGGATTTAGATCCGGGCTTTGACTTGGCCATTCCAGAACCCTCCATTTCTTTCTTTTCAGCCATTCCTTGGTGGATTTACTGGTATGTTTAGGGACATTGTCATGTTGCAAGGTCCACCTTCGGTTGAGCTTCAACATTCCAACAGATGGCCTCACATTATCCTCAAGCACCCTCTGGTACAATGAAGAATTCATGGTGGATTCTATGATGGTGAGCTGCCCAGGCCCTGATGCAGCAAAGCTGCCCCAAACCATAATATTTCCACCACCATGCTTTACAGTTGGTATCAGGTTCTTGTGGTCAAATGCTGTCTTTGGTTTTCGCCAAACATGTCTTCTGGTACTGTGGCCAAATAGCTCTACCTTTGACTCATCTGTCCAGAGCACATTGTTCCAGAAGTGCTGGTCTTTGCCTAGGTGTTCATTGGCAAACTTTAGTCTTGCCCTGATGTTCTTTCTGGACAGCAAAGGTTTCCTCCTGGCACACCTCCCATGTAGATCAAATTTGTGCAGCCTCTTTCTAATGGTGGACTCGTGCACTTTGACATCAACAGTGGCAAGAGCTACCTGTAGGTCCCCGTGATGACATTCTGGGGTTCTTAGAGACTTATTTCAGCATCTTGCGGTCTGCTCTCGGGCTGAACTTGCTGGGGCGGCCTGGCCTGAACAAGCTGGCAGTTGTTTGGAATCTTCTCCACTTGTAGATGATCTTCTGGACAGTCGAATGATTGATTTCAAATTGTTTGGAGATCTTTTTAAATCCCTTCCCAGACTCATAGGCATCTATAACCTTCTTTCTGAAGGCATCAGAGAGCTCTTTTGATCTAGGCATGGTGACGCCGCACACTTCAACAACAAAGAGCAAACCAAACTAAATGTCTGAGGTTTAAATAAGACACGTTCCTCCAAGATCCTCTCTAACGATGTTCTAATCATTTGCGCCTGAGCTGGTGCACCTGATTCTAATTTTAGGTATTTGAAGTAGTGATAAATGTAGGGGTGTAATTACTTTTTCCACATGCAAAATTTGCATTTATGTTTATTTAAATTATACAATGGACTACAAAATGTAAATGTTTCATGATATTTGTTATATTATATCACCTTTATCTATCAATATTGTTGAAATGAAGATCAAATAGCTGTATGTTGAAATATGTTGAAAAAGTCAAAACTTTACATGGGGTGTACTTACTTTTTCACGTGACTGTATATGTATATATATATATATATACACACATACATACATACATACATACATACACACACACATGTCCTCCTCGCTTCCACCCCCCCCCCCCCCCCCCCCACCCCCCTCCTTTACAGATTTCTGGCCTTGAAGGCAGACACATCATGTGATCAAAAATGGACGCATTTATTATCCTCTGAAGGTGAGGGAGAATAGATACTTCATCGAAAAGTAACTAAAATTTGGTGAAAACTATGAACTGCTGCAATATTTATCAATGATAGCAATTGAAATCTCCACAGATTAGGAAACTGAAGCTGTGGAGAGGAGAGCAGTGCCAGTGTTTGTGGAGAGAGCATCATATATGAAGTCATCTGAGTTTGGGGAAGCGGAATTGATGGATGACTACACAGAGAAACAATTTATTGTTATGGAGACGTACACAAAGGGAAATGGAGTCCATAGAGTTGGGGTTGACCTTTGAGGGGCAGGAGTTGGGGGGAATGGAGGAACAAACATGTACAGCCACAGCACCACCAATGTGACAATCTGGCCTGTCAGAATGGAAGAGACAATAACAAAGCAGACTCAAACAATTCTCTGGAACATTCTGAAATAAATGTTTCCATGAGGTATGAGACATGTAATATCTGGGTTAGTTGTAGCAGCCTGTATGGGCAGATCTGTGAAGTTTGAGCACAGACTTCGAACATAGATGGACCTGAGGGTTAGAGATTGGGAAGCATTAGGAAGGTTAGAGATCGACATTCGTGGGATTTTCTTCAACATTCGTGGGATTTTTCTTGACATTTGCAGGATTTTCTGTGAATCAGGAACCGCCGGGAACCTATTCCCCTTTTCCCCACATTTGCAGAATTGACATTCGAGGAATTTTCCAGGAACATATCCCCTGCGAATGTTGGGGGTCTGACTGTACTTTGAAAAAAATGCAGTTGGTGGCAATGGCCTCCCAACCCCCACTTCACACTATCCTCCCCCCACGCCCTTTTCATTCCACATCGGAAACCATCCCTGTAGTGAAATCGTATCCGTACTGAACCCGGGTGGGGATGCTCGCTGCTCGCTGTCATTGTTGTCCCCACTAGGGGCGTGACTATAAGACCCGTTGCCGTGTCAGTGCTCCGAGACTTCTCCCTTGTGACATGTTACATCGGTAGCCTCGTTAATGGTACGCCTTTATAGAATATCTAGCTTGCTTGCATTGACTGATATGAATGGCTTTATGAGATGTCGCATCGTATGCTTATTGTGTATTTCTACTTACAGGAATGATGTGATGATCTAAATGCAATTAAACCAAACCGTTGGACTAAAAGTTGTGCGGACCTGAATGGTTTTCCACAACATTTAATTGCATTTATGATCTGCTGACATGGCTGGCAACAAGACGTTGACGGTGTCCATTTTCAGCGCCGACCCACAAGCCACGGACGGAGGCTTGCAACTCAAGCACTGGCTCAAGCAGCTGGAGCATCTCTTTAATGAGCCTGATACCGCTCCGACGCCTGCCGCGAAGCTAGCAATATTACACTCAAAAATCGACTACCGGGTCTACCACTCGGTCGCTCAATGCACGACGTATGATCTTACCGTCGCGGAGCTCAAGCGGCTTTATATAAAAGAAAAAAGCCCTGTGTATGCGCGTTATTTGCTGCAGACGCGACGGCAGCAACCCAACGAGCCTATGGATCATTACGCCCAGGAGCTCCGGCAGCTCATGCTGGACAGCGCCCAGCCACGGACTCCCGAGCAGGCTAAAGATGATCGACTTTTAGATGCCTTCATAGCAGGGGTCTCCTCTCAGGAACTACGTCTCAAACTCTTGGAGAAGACCGACCTGACCTTCGCTACGGCGGTTGAGCAAGCGACGGTGTATACTGAAGCGCGGATGCAATCGAACGCCTATGATCGCACGCGCCTTTTGGCGGGCACCTCACTACACGCCCGGCCGGAGAGGACCACTGACGAGGACGTGGATCCGCCTGCTGAACTCCGGGATGCTCCGGAGGATGACCCTACCCTGACAGCTGCCGTTACGACCAGCAGACCCAAGGCCTTGCGCGGGGCCGCATGTTTTTTTTGTGGAGGGCCTCGTCATGCCCGAGTCGTGTGTCCGGCACGTGACGCTATTTGCCATTTGTGCTCGCTAAAGGGACATTACGCGAAAGTTTGCAAGAAATCGGCACGCGGCTCGCGGCCCTTCGACACGCGCAGCCGCGGTCGCGCAGGCGCGGCAACCTTGAACGGGCTTGTAGCAGAACCCACGAGCCCAGCGCCTTACCCGTCTTCGAAGGGGAGGGCCCCTCGCTGCGGCCCGCTGGGCGCTCAGACAACCTTGACTGGCGCCACCGGAAAGCCACCACCGTCTCATTCTCCATCGGGGACAAAGGCCGCGTCCTTGGCCAAACCTCGAGCCACGCAAGGGAAGAAACAGCTTTCGAATACTACGGAAGCCTCTTGTCAAAGCGACCAAACGAAAAAGGCGATTTCGAATACTACTACGGACGCCTTTTGTCAAAGCGACCAAACGAAAAAGGCGATTTCGAATACTACGGAAGCCTTTTGTCAAAGCGACCAAACGAAAAAGGCGATTTCGGCTACAACGGAAGCCTTTATCTGCCAGGAGTGTCAAAAGGCGATGTCAAATACTACTGAGGCCTTTTCTCATCGGATTTTGAATCGCGAAACACCGGAATGCTGGGGAAAGTCCTCTGATGACGATAATGGATTTCCCATGGTCAACGCAGACTCCGGCCACGATCGCAAAACTGCAGCTGGTGTAGGATCCACCCGCGAGGCTGGTCCGACCCATTCGGGGGGCTCAGTCCCGCTCCCAGCTGCCTCGTCTGGCCTGGCTCAAGCCCTTATTCCCCTTATGGTTGAGGGCCATTGTGTTCAGGCCTTGGTGGACACCGGATCTACGGATAGTTTTATCGACCAGCGACTTGTGCTCAGGCATGGATGGCGGATCGGGCGGTCTACACGACGGATCTTCATGGCATCCCAGGGACTCCGGCTTAGCACAAAAAGGGGAATGCCGATTGAAACTAGTGCTAAAGGGACGGGTTTTCCCTGATGTACACCTTATGGTTTTACCCGCATTATGTGCTGATATTCTGCTAGGACACGATTTCCTTAAGCTGCATGGACGTCTGGTAATGGAGTTCGGTGGGCCTGACACTCTTGTTGTGGGGGCGGACGACGCGCTAACGGTGTGCGCCCTAGCGCAAATGGACGTCCGTCCGCTTTCGCTGTTCCCCAATCTAACCTCCGACTGTACCCCTGTCGCGGTAAAATCGAGACGCTACTCCCGCGCGGACATGCAATTCATTGCGGACGAAACGACACAGCTCTTGAAAGACGGCATCATAGAACCTAGTAGGTCACCGTGGCGTGCTCAGGTCTTAGTGGTGCGCAGTGAGGCCCACCGCAAACGCATGGTAATCGACTATTCCCAAACGATTAACCGCTTTACACAGCTGGATGCCTACCCCCTTCCGGGGATGGACGCGCTAGTGCAACAGGTGTCCCAGTATTCGGTCTATAGTACTCTCGATCTCCGTAGTGCGTACCACCAGATCCCTATCTCTAGGGCGGATCGTATCTATACCGCTTTCGAGTCGGGGCAGCGGTTGTACCAATTTACACGATTGCCCTTTGGGGTGACGAACGGGGTCGCTTGTTTCCAGAGGGCCATGGATGACCTCGTTGCGCGGGAGCACTTAACCGATGTTTTCGTCTACCTCGATAACCTTACGGTTTGTGGATATGACCAAGGGCACCATGACGCTAATCTGAAGCGCTTCCTTGAGGTCGCGCAACGGTATCACTTAACTATGAACGAGGATAAGTGCCGATACTCCCTACGCACCATAGATCTTCTGGGGTACACCGTGACCCATGGCTCTGTCTCTCCGGATAAGGAACGTCTGCGACCTTTGCTCGACATGGCCCCTCCCTGCGATCGGGCTTCCCTGAAACGCGCCCTTGGGCTGTTCGCCCATTACTCCAAATGGGTGCAAAATTTCTCCGCGAAACTTCGCCCCCTTGTGGCCTGCGACACCTTTCCCCTGAGTTCGGCCGCATTGACGGCCTTTGAAGGACTTAAGACCGACATCGCCCGAGCCGCCGTAGCAACCATTGACGAGAGCGGCTCGTTCGTCCTCGAAAGTGACGCCTCGGATCAGGCCATCGCGGCGACCCTCTCCCAAGGGGGACGTCCCGTGGCTTTCTTTTCACGGACTCTTACCTCCGCTGAGCGGCGGCACTCGTCCGTTGAAAAGGAAGCGTATGCGATCGTCGAGTCTATTCGGCGATGGCGCCCGTACCTACTCGGGCGGAGCTTCCAAATCATCACGGACCAGCAAAGCGTTGCGTTCATGTACGACACCTTACACGCCCAGCGCATTAAGAACGAGAAAATCACTCACTGGCGTATCGAACTCGCCGACTTCTGTTACACCATCAAATATCGCCCAGGGAAGGATAACCAGGCCGCCGATGCCTTATCGCGCCCCACTACATGTGCTGGTATCACCTCGTTGGAGGGCCTACGGGTGCTGCATGCTACTGCGGGCCATCCCGGCGTAACGCGTTTCGCTCATTTCGTGCGGAGTGGGAATCTCCCTTACTCGATTGACGATATCCGCCGTATCTGTCGCGACTGCGCTATCTGCGCGGAAATCAAACCGCGTTTCTATAACCCCCCTATGGGGACTCTGGTGAAGGCTACACGCCCGTGGGAACGCTTGGCGATGGATTTCAAGGGCCCTTTGCCGGTGTCGAGCGGCTCTCGCTATCTGCTCACTATCGTTGATGAGTACTCACGATTCCCCTTTGCTTATATGTGCGCGGACATGACTGCTGCCACGGTGATGCGTTGCTTACAGAACTTGTTCTCAATGTTCGGTTACCCGGCCTATGTCCATACCGACCGGGGTGCAGTCTTCTTGTCTCAGGAGGTGCGCGGCTATCTGCTCCAAAACAACGTTGCGTCTAGTTACACCACGCCGTATAGACCCCAGGCTAATGGGCAGATCGAACGCTTCAACGGGATTATCTGGAGGGCCGTCATGCTCCATCTCCGGACCCACGGCCGGGGCCTCGATAAATGGGCTTGGTCGCTACCTGCGGCGTTGAACTCAATCCGGGCACTCCTGAGTACGGCAACTAACCAAACTCCCCACGAGCGTCTTTTCCACCACCCCAGGAGCTCGGGGTGTATACGGTCTTTGCCCAGTTGGCTCGCTGGGCCCGGGCCGGCCTACCTTAAACGGGCAGTTCGCGCGAGCAAGTACGACCCCCTTGTGGACAAAGTGCAGATTCTCCAGGCTAATCCTGAGCATGCTCGTGTGATGACGTCTGATGGTCGTGAGACTACTGTCTCCGTTCGTCATCTTGCCCCTTGCGGGGTCGACGACCTTAGTAGGGAATCGGACGAACCAGTCGAACCCGTCTATGAGACTATGACCTCTCCCGACGCTCCCATCGCCGACAGTCCACCGACCCTCCCCCCGTCGAGACTGCCCGGGTCCGACGACTTGGCGTTACCCCCTTCATCACCCGACCCTGTTGACGCCTCTGACACCGGGGATACAGGGTTACGAGACGCCGTACCCGGGGAATTTCGAACGCGTGCTGGCAGAGAAATTCGCCGCCCGGCCCGCTACGGTTGGGCCGACTAATACTCCGCGCCCATGCTGACGCTCACTCGCTTTTAGCCACGCGGCCGTATAATTCTGACGGGGGGGTGAATGTAGTGAAATCGTATCCGTACTGAACCCGGGTGGGGATGCTCGCTGCTCGCTGTCATTGTTGTCCCCACTAGGGGCGTGACTATAAGACCCGTTGCCGTGTCAGTGCTCCGAGACTTCTCCCTTGTGACATGTTACATCGGTAGCCTCGTTAATGGTACGCCTTTATAGAATATCTAGCTTGCTTGCATTGACTGATATGAATGGCTTTATGAGATGTCGCATCGTATGCTTATTGTGTATTTCTACTTACAGGAATGATGTGATGATCTAAATGCAATTAAACCAAACCGTTGGACTAAAAGTTGTGCGGACCTGAATGGTTTTCCACAACAATCCCCCTACCACCACGTCACTAATTACCCTATTAGAGTATTAACTCAGTACAATCGACCCAAATTAACTCATGACCTATAACATACAAAGGATATTTCAGCGTGTGCAAATCACCGTGGAATTATATAGGTTTATTTTTCTTGCCTGCAAAACTCCCCAATTGAACACATTAAAGGCGATAATTAGCACTACAGTTGTCGTCATCATGTGAGACAAACAACAGCAGCTCGCTAGGGGGGTCCGTACCGATTAATCAATATCGATACTGTACATGTTATCACATGTGCCAATATCAGGCACTGAGCTAGCTTTTTACTGAATGAATGAATGATCGTTTTAAGGCCATTTTCCCCGCTAGAGCAGAGGTTGGCATTGCAGGCCCCATGACAATCATGGTTCCCTATTTGAGGCAATGTTTTTTATGGCCGGATGCCCTTCCTGACGCCAACCCTTGGTCACGCTCTTACGATGCGCGGGGATACGGTGTACCTATTCTAAATCAGGGTACACACCGGGATCATTCATCCCAGCAAGCTGGTACTCAATTTGCCGACTTTGGAAGCCTGACAGGCTGAGTCAACCCCCCTGGCGTTAATTCAGCGATCGACCGGGATTCGAACCGAGGATCCTAGCATCCCAAGCCGGCACCCTAACCGCTAAGCCAACACCCGGCTTTTTACTGAGCTATAATATTTTGTGAGTTAGCCAGCCGAGCAATCGCCTGCTTTCGGAGCCTGAGGGTAAACACTGGTCAGATTGCAAAATGGAAGCCATCCATTTGGAATTATTGGGATGTGCAGAGACTGTTAACTGTAGCCTTTGAGGAAAATTGACAGACTGCCTGTCACCTGTGCTTCGCAGTAACGTGTTAGAGGAAATTGAAGCTTAACATTAATAGGGAATGCAGTGGACTGTTGACAAATGGAATACCATTCCAGCAAGACCATACCAACCCATACTGCACGTGTAAGCATATGAACGGAGCTGAATGGGATGTTCTAGCATATTCCCTTTTGAACTTCCTTTTATTCAGATATTTGAGACTCTCATTGAGGATAGACATTTGGACGTGACAGAGATGTGAATAGCAATGTTGCTATTGTTGGGAAAAGGGGCAACCAACAAACATCTACTCCTATGTTATTGGCTTACGGAAGCTTGTGGGCTGCTGTAACAAATGTGTTTTACTTGAGGTTGACAATGTGGGGAAATGATGTTTGTCATGTTGTTGCTAATTTATGTTTTCTGAAAAAATATATATCTTGTCAATTCACCAATTGAAACTCCCTCATAATTTACTGCTATATATATATGAAGATTGCTTTTTATAGATGTAGCTCCTGATCATGCAAACATCCTCATTGCTTACTATACGAGTTGTACCTTTTTGGAAATTCCCTGAATCAGATGCAGCGATATGTGGATGAGGCTGCGGGATGCGGTGGAGCGTGGTTTTAGAAGAGCCGTGGGGCTACAGGAAGTATCACCTCCGCACTGTGCTGCTGCAGAAAGTACGGGTTGGAGGATGGCCAACACACATTCTTCCCGTAGTGCCAATGGGCTATGAAGGATCAAAGGAAGGAGGTATATTATTAAGATGGCTCTTTCAATTAAAGAAACACACACATGAGCGAGCACAGGCACACATGCGGATTACAAACCAAGGAATGAACAAGAGGTCAGCAGGAAGAAATGAGAGAGGAGAGCGAGCAATCATAGAAAAATGAGGATGTAAAATTACACTCAGGAGATTATCACTTTGAAGCCTTGGAAATAAACAACGCAGTGACTTGTTAGACATTGAACTTCTGATAATAAAACTTCTTAATCTATAATAATAAAAGGGTGTGTGTGTGTGTGTGTGTATCGTCCCCATATCATCAAAACCATGAAGCCTAGTGGCCCTAAACTTTGCATGCATACTAAGGGAACTCACATCCACTTGTTTATTCCTCTTTTTCGCACCTGCAGAACCACCTTCCACACTCTTTTCAATCTCATTCTTCCCTCCAGGTCTTCAAGACAGCTGTTCAGCACCATTTCCAGTCACTCCCCCCCCCCCCCCCCCCCCCATCCAAAACCAAGATATTTTCTGCACCTGTTAAACCACCGATTTTCTTATGTCCGATCACTGACCCCTCCCAAAATTTTCTTATGTATCCATCTTGTCCGCCCTTTAACTTATTCCCTACTCCTCATCGTTACCTGCATCCCTTGGTTGTCCGTCTCCATCTACTTTCTCCCTCTGCCATGCCTCTGCCCTGCATTTCCCCCTTTCTCCTGTTCCCTTTATGTTGTGTCCTGATGTGTTCTGTGTTCTAACACATTACATTAGTTCTTCGTGCCTGTTGTTTATGTCTTTTATAATGTCCTTAAAAATAGTAAGTTTCCTGTTTGGAATTGTTTGGCTGCCAGGCAGGACGACAGAGGAAAAGTATCTCGCTACTCTCTGCACATGTGCGGTCGGGATGAATTCTCAGCGAAGACTTGTCATTTTATTCATGTTCCGATTCCTGTTCAAAATATAACATTCGATTAAAATACGTTGTTCCTCGATCCAAAACTGACGGTCATAAACTGATAAGACAAACGGACGGACTTGGCCCAATTGCTTAATCCCGCTTTTTGCTTCGCGTACGAGACCAGCCGCCAGCTTGTTCAACAATGCAAACTGCAAGCGAGTTACACATCTACATTTTGACTGACCAAAGTAGTTCTGTTCGTTCTTCCTCTCAAGTGAACACTATTGTTGAGTCTACCATTCATACGTTTGTATTGGTGAGAGATGTGTGATTGAGGCAAAAAAAAAAAAAAAAATCATTGTTCAGGCTAAGACAAGGTGCAGTACTCGTCTATGAAAACGAACAAAAAAGAGGATCCAAGTACTTGTATGATGATGCTCGACCGCATGATGATCATTCGAGGTGGTCCGCACTATGCTGTAGCCAAACAAAATCCGATGCAATCGAGTAACGACTTTCCCTCAAAGACGTGTGTCCATGGCACCCAGGACTTCATGTTTTTCTTCCACAAACTACACTTCCAGCTAAAATGTAATGGCATCACAAGGTCAGCAAAACTATACACCAAAATGATGTGTTGAAGGAGGGTGTTAATTGGGCTTACATTTGCCTCCTGTTCAAACTTCCTTCAACACTGAATTTTGCCTGCTACCAGGTTGGATTACTTGGGCTCCCTGCCACATTTACATCTATTAAGCTAGGCAGTGAGGTGTCGTTAATACAAATCACATTTTGCATCTACATGGCGGTATAACAAGCTACAGGTGCCAGGCTACTTTACTGGAATGTTAAGTCACCAGATCTCAACTTGTAATTTATGAATATGGCATAGATCTACTGTGGTTGGAGTTAACCTCGAGCACCTGGAGAGTTGCACCTGACAAGTTTCGTGTTGTCATAATGATTTCAGGAAACTAGGCTGCAGCCACATAGTTTGCTCCAAGGTGGTGGGTATACCGGTGATGACACCCGATGAGAATGCATTGGAATAAAGATTTGTCATGTAGGCCGGGTTCTTCGGATAGCGATGGACTGTGGATGGATTTGATATGACTTTTCAACTGTAATGTGTACAGGGTACAATGTTAACTGTTCTTGGAAGTTGTGTGGTTTTTTGGCAAATCCCAAATCAAAATTGCACCCCTGCACCTTAGAACACTGACCGTGACTTCAATTCGAAAATTAGTTAAGATTAAGGTCACGGGAGAAAAGCCAAGCGAGAGCTTTCTTAATTCTTGGCATTTACACTGTGTTGACGTGTTCATTGGACACATCTTTTGAACACCTTTGGACCATCAGTCCATATGTACACAGCCAAATAATTTGAGGCAGTATAGCAGCAGTAGTGCAGAACAGATCTCATGAACACAAACTCAATTAAAACATCTCCACTACGGTGGGTGGGCCGACTAGATAGTAATTGGTGGCGTATACGATAGCACTTTGGCAGCGATGCCAAGCGGCATTTTCACATTTTCTTGCTGAAAGTTTCTGAACTTATCTGCTCGCCTACCAGGTTGGATGAACAGCAATTCCAGCGGCAAGCCGCAGACCAGCTTCTGCTCGATTCAAAGTCGCCAAGTGCTGCATGAGCTTCCAGGCGTGGCGTGGAGATGCCCACGGTACATTTAGGCTGTGAAGAGGAGCAACAATTGAGGGAGTGTAAGCAAATTAAATTCCATCACCACTTCAAAAAATGTTACATTGTACAAAGATACTGAGTGTACCTGTGTCTGTGTCTATGTGTGTGTGTGTGTGTGTGTGTGTGTGTGTGTGTGTGTGTGTGTGTGTGTGTGTGTGTGTGTCCCATCGCAGCACCTGCTTCACGACCTGTTAGCAATAAGTGCCGTCTGCCACACAAACACATTCTCTGCCCTGCTGGACACCAGTTAGGAGATTTGCAGTCGGGAACAATAAATTAAACAAAAGGAGCACACTGACCCTAAATGCGACATGATCATCCCATGTCCACATCCCAAACAACGTGTTGATTTGATTTGTCCTTTATCTGCTCATGCCCTTGTAAATTCACGTAGAATTATCAAAAACACTGGTACATATTGCACTATGTTTGATTGCGTGATAAAAAAACAAACCAGGGATGTTATTGCATTTCCCAAGGACAGTGGGAAGGAGGGACATGCATACATCGAGCAAAATAAGGAACTTTGTTGTTTTTCACACTTACTCCAGAAGATTGATGCTGAGGTCAATCAAAGCACCCACAATCTGCTGGTTCCACAGCCCAATCTCGCCTGCCAGGCATGTCTGCAGTGGGACCCGGAGCTGCTCAATGACTCTACTACTGTTTGTTCCACTGGCAATGGATTCTCTTAGCACTAGCACTGCCCAACTGCCATCGCCAGGAGTCGGACTGGCGAGGCTTGTGGAAATGCTCGCAACGATGTGCAGCTGAGCGGTAGTTACGGCTTCTTCTTTAGCTTCCACATCAAGGTTCAGCAAGCGAGCAGCGAGTCGACTTGCTGCCTGCACCACAAAAACGCTCGAGTCCTTGCACAAGCTCATGATGACCTGAAGATTTCCTGAATGACCAGACAACAAAATGAAATAATAAAGGGATCAAAATGGACAACAAATGGAATAATTACAGTGCACATCACAACATCTTCATAGGAGGCTTGATCAATACTGTTACGGACCGCGGATAGGATGTTGTTTTTGCCGAGCGGATGGCGCCGCGGCCCTAACAGTTACCCCGACTAACCCGATTCCTGGACGTTGGCCAAAATCGCGCCACAGATATTCAATATGGAAACCTCTAAAGCGACCGAATGTAAAGAGGAAGAAGAAGACGTACAGAAGAATAACAGGATTTATTATTTACACACACTAAAGCAAAAGGAGCAGTCAAGGTTATATACAGGGAAAATGGAAAAAGCAGGTGACACAGTGAAAATACTAGCTTAACTATACAAGCTTAACTTATTCCCTGGGACAAGACAAACAAAACAAACTCACGTACACAAGAAGGATGGAATGGCAGGAATGAATGCTGGAAGGAGGAATGGGAAGGTTCAGCTGGGGCAGATGGTTCGGGCTTGATCAAGCACGGGACGTCGGGCTGGACCTCGACGGCCACCGATGCCACCGCAATCTGGTTCCCGCGGGGTAACGGGTCGAAGCGGCCTGGTGGAGTCAACTGCTGGTGGAGCCAAAACTACTGGTGGGGCGCAACTCTTTCGTTGCACTTCTTGTTTCGCACTTCTGTCAAGGCTTCCCCGCGCTTCTGTTTCGCACTTCTGTCAAAGGCTTCCCCGCGCTTCTCTCGCACTTCTCCGAACTCATCTGCTGCCTCAATCGTCTGCTCGTGCCGCTGTGGGGACGTCGCGTGCTTTGCCAGGACTCGTCTGAGGTGGGGGCGTCTTCTGCGGGTTATATATGTCACGCCCCTGAACCTTCGCGAACCTCCTTGATGTTTCTCTCCACACCCTCTCGAAGTCCAACCCCTTGTTCTTGGTTGGTTGTTCGGGGCTGGCTCCCTCCTCCCCTCTATGACGAGGTGGAGACCCGCCCTTCTTCTCCGAGCCGGAGCACATGGCGAATGGAGTCGTGGAGGGAACAGTTGGCAATTTGTTGGAAGGGGAATGTGAAGGGAAAGGGGATCTACTCTTATTTAATGCAGTGCAATGGAGTATTTAATTAATGGAAGACACAGCCTTACACTAATACACATAATAAGGATATAACTACTGAACAGGGATATATGGTGTCCTTCGTGTATGCTTTATGGAATGAACTACGGGAACGCCCTTTGATCTTTATACAACAACAATTGCAGGAAGGAGGGTGACATTTTACCACAATTCATTACACAACAATAATAAAAAAAAACATTCTCATATCCACAACAATACGTTTGGGGCCGAACAAGTATAACTGGAGCGAAGTCAATGGCGTGCCATCGCAAGTCCCGACACTTCCCACTTAAAGCAAAGTCGAAAGATGGCAAAGCGTTCCACCAGGAATGAGCTAATATCAAATTTGAGGTTTAAAAATCTTCTGTTTTGACTCCTGTGAGCCGAAGTTCCCACCCCATGGGGCATGAAACGGGGGTCACATCCAAAAAAACAATGCAAGCTCAACAATGAGCAACCCAAACATACGTGTGCTTGAGATGAAAATAAACTTGCCAAGTATGCAGACAGGTATCAGAAATTTAGAAAACGGTAGTGATGATTATCCTGTGGACGCCCATTAAAATTAATAATCTTTGATTTGAATACGTGATTCCTCTTCACTTTTTTGTTTTTCCCTTAAAGTTTTTATCAAAACTTTTGTTAAAGACTACGTTTTCCCCCAACAAGGGTCCAATGTATAATAACCATTATGAATACAGACCTTTACACATATTTGAACAGAAAGCTACTTTCTCATAATACAAGACTTTCTCAATCAGTGGTTCCCAATTTTTTTTGTACACGACCCAAAACTTGACATCACATTCACCTCGTGACCCAAATGGTACGATAAAAATTGGCGGAGAAAACACTTTTGACGTGAGAAAAACCCCTCAAAACCGGGATTTTGAAGATTTTTTTTAAAGCTTGGGTCACGACCCTGGGTTTAGGAACCCCTGGTCTAAATAAAGAAATTCATAAGAGGATCACTAATCAAGGCTGGTGTCTTCATTTTACTTTCCATGGCGTTTAGCCCATCTCTTGTCAACTTTTAGATTGATAAAACTTAAGCAAAATAAACTAGAAAGCATCTGAAAATGCAAAGCCTGTCCGCGTCCTCTTTGTATTCAGACCTTTTCTTCTTCTTCTTCCGTATGCTAAACATGACGAAAACACGCAAAAAAACAAAAACAAAATGAAAACTGCCGATTTTATGCAACTTTGACCTTTGACCTTTTGATTCAACAAAAAAGCAAAGTCAAAGGATGGAAAAACTTCTGGTTTTTGATTGGTGAACCAATATGCAAATCTTTAAACTTTAAGGTCAATTGGACGGAAATTGATGATTTTATGTGACGCTAACCTTTGACCTTTTGACCAAATTATTAATTTGTCTTCTCCATATTTCTCCATAATAAAGCGTTGAAAATTTTATGACAAAACTCAAATGGTAAAAAAAAAAGAAAAAGTTACGACCCGGCACACACACACACACACACACACACACACACACACACACACACACACACACACACACACACACACACACACACACACACACACACACACACACACACACACACGTCATTACAAAACCCCATCTCCCACTGTGCGGAGGGGGGGGGGGGGGTAGGATGTGTGTGTGTGGAGGGGGGGGGGGGTGGGGGAGTCGGGCAAATAAGGTTTCCTTTTCAAACTGCATGGAACATTGCCTTCAGAAAACGTCCAACCATTTAATCTCAGCAATTGAGAGAATGGGATTCATTTTTTTATAGGTATCAATGCCAAAAGACCCAAACATTGCACCATGATCTTCAACCAGTCATTAATCAGCTGGACTGGTCTTCCATCTCCACTGCCTCTGACATCAACTTTTCAAAGGAATTCTTCCAAAGCAAACTGCTCTCTCTCATGCACAGATTTATCCCATCTCGTCTTCAGTTGTCATACCCTTCCTCCTGTCCATGGTGCATTGAATCTTGTGGTGAGGCAGTTGACCTGAAACAACTTGCCTTCGCCTCTTGGTAGGCTAATCCAACTGAAGGCAATCTCCATTCTTTTCACAAAGCTCGGAACATGTGTGTCTACCCTCAGGAGAGCCAGGAAACAATATCTCTCCATTCTCAAGACTGAACTCTCAAATCTGTCTCCCTCCTCCAAATCCTGGTGGCGTCTTGTCAAATCTGTTTCTGGTGTTTGTTCCACCTCCATCCCCTCCCTTACCTTAAACAGCTACACAGCTGACTCCGCACGTGACAAAGCCGAATGCCTCAAATTTGTGTTTGCCTCAAAATCTTGTGTCCCAAACCCATCTCTCTCTATAGTCTATACCCACCTTACCCAATCAAATCCAGCTGCTCCTGGACTCAGAAACTTCTCCACCTTGTCAGGAGAGAAGGACACGGTCAAACCTCAACTCTGATTCTGCAACTGGACCAGACGGCATCGGCCCAGGGTCCTAAAAGCCTGCTCTGCCGCTCTATCTCAACCACTCTCTGTTCTCTTCGCCCTCTCTTTTGCTCAAGGTCATCTGCCAGCATCTTGGAAATCAGCCAACATTACCGCTTTACACAAAAAATGTGCAAAAACAGATCCTTTTAACTACAGACCAATCAGCCTGCTCCCAATTATCAGCAAAGTCATGGAATCCATCATTGCTTCAGATATCAAATCCTTCCTCTTCTCCAATGGCTTGATCTCTGATCATCAATTTGGATTCAGACCAGGTCACTCTACTCTGGACATGCTGCTTCTGATGTCTCAACAATGGATGGAGGTCCTCAATGCCAAACAGGAAATCAGAGCTGTCTCCCTTGACATATCTCGTGCCATCGATACGGTCTCGCACCCAGCTCTGCTCACCAAACTCTCCTCCCATGGTATCCATGGAAATCTCCACGCATGGCTTGCGGACTTCCTCTCTGGTCGCAATCAACATGTGGCCCTGAATGGATTTCTCTCATCTCCCCTTCCTGTTCAGGCTGGAGTTCCCCAAGGCAGTGTTCTGAGCCCTGTGCTTTTTCCGGTCTTCATTAATGATCTCTCCGACTCTGGAAAATCCTATCTCTTTGCTGACGACTCCACTCTCTGCCACTCCATATCTCAACCCTAAGATCGGCAGGCAGCAGCCTCTTCACTCTCTGCAGACCTGGGCAATATCACAAACTGGTCAAACAAGTGGAACATGTCTTTCAATCCTGACAAATCTCACACTCTCACTTTGTCTCTCCGTAAGGCCCGTCTGGACAACCCTCCCATCTACTCTCTGAACAATCATCTTGAAGAAGTTCTGTCACTCAAGCTTTTGGGTCTCACTATCTGCCATGATCTTTCCTGGGAAAACCACAATTCCAAGCTGACCATCAAGGCCAGTCACCGACTGGGCATCCTCCGTCGTGCTAAGTCCTTTCTGGGCACTTCTGAGCTCCTCACCACATACAAGGTTTTCATCTGCAGCTCAATGGAATACTGCTCTCCCCTCTGGGCCGGTGCTCCTGCCTCACACCTAGCTCGGCTTCACGCAGTTGAAACCAAAGCTTTTACAATCATAGGTATTTCCAGCGATGAATCCGATTCTGAGGGCCTTTCTCTCTCTCTCTCATCGCAGGCATGTTGGTTGGTTCTGTCTGTGCTCTGCCACCCAAATATTCCTGCAGGACGCATAAGATCTGCCAGAAACCTTCTTCTGGTGAAACTGCCAAAATCAAGACTCTCTGTTCCAGAGGTGGGAGAAAAGAGGAATGAAGGAGTGAAGGTGAGCAAACTCCCACACTCTCTTCAATCCCTCTCCTCCCTCCAGGTCTTTAAAACAGCTGTTCACCACCATCTCTTATCTTCCCCCATCCAAAACCTTGATCTTTTCTACCCCCATTAAAACACCCCAATTCCGACTCTTTCAATCCCCAACTTCTTTCTTGAAATTCCTAGTAGTGTTCATTTGCTTTATACCGTGTACCCTCCCTCCTCCCCCTTCCACAGATCTACCGACGTCACTTTTCTCTACTGTTGTGCTTGTGTGCTTTGCTCTCTCTCCCCCTCTTCTTTCCCGTTTCATGTATGAGTATATCATGGCATCAAATGCATACAAAGTAATGAAGTACACACCAATGACATGTTTCAGACTTTGCTAAATGAGCAAAACAATGACAACTTTTTTTCATAAAATAGCAAGCCAATGCTAATTGTGGAAGAGAGAGATGTCTGCAGTAGGCAATTAAAGTACCCGCGTTGCAAATGAACTTGGCAGCTTCAGGATGAGGCAGCATTGTAAGTTGGGCTTGAAGCCATGCACAACGCACCCTTGCTTCATCCCAGAGACTCGTGTTGCAAGCATGAGGCATCTGCCAGAACATGAGCTCAAGTAGCCCTGAGCTCTGGGATAAAAAAGAGATTTCAACATGCATGCCACATTCCATGTAACAAACTAGAACGGCACTCTTCGACGTCGCGACATCGACTAATATGCCTCCGCCCACATTATTACATCATTTTACAATACTTGTACCAAGTTTGACCATTCAGCTATTCTCAAGTTATCACATTTCTACCTGACATGACCTCTGACCGCTTGACCCCAAAATTTAATCAGTTCGTGTTTATATCATTATACATACCTGTATCAAGTTTTAATTTCAATCCCTTCAGCTGTTCACAAGTTATCACATTTTTACCTAACATGACCTCTGACCTTTAACCTTGGGACCCCAAAATCTAATAATTTAATCTTTACATCATTATACATATCTGTACCAAGTTTGAATTAGATCCCTTTAGTTGTTCACAAGTTATCACATTTTTACCTGATATGACCTCCAACCTTTAACCTTGGGACCCCAAAATCTAATCATTTAATCTTTACATCATTATACATATCTGTACCAAGTTTGAATTCGATCCCTTTAGCTGTTCACAAGTTATCACATTTTTACCTGACATGACCTCCGACCTTTAACCTTGGGACCCCAAAATCTAATCATTTAATCTTTACATCATTATACATATCTGTACCAAGTTTGAATTAGATCCCTTTAGCTGTTCACAAGTTATCACATTTTTACCTGACATGACCTCCGACCTTTAACCTTGGGAACCCAAAATCTAATTATTTAATCTTTACATCATTATGCATATCTGTACCAAGTTTGAATTATATCCCTTTAGCTGTTCTCAAGTTATAGACCTATTACAGACTTTGACCTTTGACCTATTGACCCCAAAATTGAATCAGTTAATACTTACATAATTATACATATCTGTACCAATTTTGAATTTGATCACTTCAGCCGTTCTCAAGTTATAGACCTATAACAGACTTTGACCTTTGACCTTTGCCCCCAAAATCTAATAAATTTATCTTTACATCATTATACATACCTGTACCAAGTTGGAATTGTATCACTTCAGCTGTTCTCAAGTTATGGACATATTACAGACTTTGACCTCTTGACCCCAAAATATAATCAGTTCATCTCAACATCATTCGACATAACTGTACCAAATTCGGTCAGAATCCCATCACTGGTTCACAAGTTATCGCGGTAACGAAAACCTATCACGGACGGACGGACAGCCGGACGGACAACCTGAAAACATAATGCCCCCGACGACTTCGTCGGCAGAGGCAAAAAAACACCCAAACACAGATGCATTTCTTGTTGAAGGGATTTGGCAAAATATACAGTCCTAGGTTGAGGTGCTTCATGGTTTGGTTTGAGCATCGGAGTCCCAGTATACAGTAAGCACACAGTAAAGCAAATTTGGCACAATAAACAGCAATTGTAATAACTAGTTGTGTCATTATGACCAATATTAACACTTCAGTACGTCAAAGAATAACAGAGTTTATAATAGAAGTCGAACCTCACGGTCAAGTTCCTGGGTGAGGTGCATGTAGTACATGCGGAAAATTGCTGACAGGGTGCAAGACACTGACCCGGTCATGAAGCGTTACCTCACATTTAAGAGGGGGTTGGATGAGGTGCTGCTCCCCTACAAAGAGCAACACAGAAATGTTTGGCAATCTGTCAGACAGCTCTCCATCATGCATTTGTTCCGCCCTGGTCCCTCCACCTCAAGATCATCAGCACCATCTCCTGCTTGTCCTGCCTCTCCTTCCTCCCTCTCATTGCACGACTCGGTGACCTCACCTGTGCCGTCACCTGCCTCCCCCTCAGTCCACCACTCTGCAGCGCCCTCATTTGGGTCGTCTTCAGACTTCGAGTTCACTGGATTTTAATTCTTCTTCATCATCATAATCATCATCAATCATCATCATCATCATCATTTGATCACTTCTTCATCATCATCATCAGTGATAGATGATCTGGTGTTGATTGCGGAAAGTATGGATGGACTGAAGGAAAAGATGAACAAGTGGAAGGAATGTATGGAGACAAAAGGTCTGAAGGTGAATATAGGAAAGACGAAGGTGATGGCAAGTGGTAAAGCATGTGGTGAGGTGGAAAGAACTGGAAAGTGGCCCTGTGCTGTGTGCAGGAAGGGTGTCGGAGTGAACTCCATTCCATGTACAATGTACGCTGAGTGGGTTCATCAAAAATGTAGTGGTCTGAGAGGGTCATTAACCAGTGTGGCAGCTACATTCAAATGTAAGGTGTGCACAGAGGGAGCTGCAGATGGAGGAAATGTTGAGTTGGATCTTGGAGACGGCGTGAAGCTGGAAGGTGTGAAAACATTTTGCTACCTCGGAGACATGCTGAATGGAGAAGGTGGATCAGACTCGGCAACGGTTGCTAGAGTGAGATGTGCATGGAAGAAGTTTCGGGAACTGAGTGGCGTGCTGATGAGGAGGGGAGTGTCGTTGAAGCTGAAGGGAAAGGTGTATGCTGCATGTGTGAGAAGTGTTATGATTTATGGGAGCGAGACATGGGTCATGAATGTAGAGCAGCAATGAAGGCTGGAAAGGGTGGAAATGCGAATGGTTCGGTGGATGTGCGGAGTATCGTTGAGAGAGAGGAAGACAAATGATGAATTGTGAAAGATGATGGGAATAGAGCCTGTGATTGATGTTGTGAAGAGGAACAGGTTGAGATGGTTTGGTCATGTGTTGAGGAAGGATGAAAGTGACTGGTTGAGAAGAGTGATGGAAATGAATGTAGAAGGAAGTAGAGGATGGGGAAGACCGAGAAAGACTTGGCTAAAGATTGTGGAAGAAGAAATGTGGGCAAGGGGGTTAACAAGGAGAGATGCTGAAAATAGGGCAAAATGGAGAAGATTGTCATGGGGACCGCAAGGCTAACCCCCGCTCTAGCAGGGAAAATGGCCTTAAAATGCATGTTGTTGTTGTTGTTATTTCATCATCATCATTTGAAAAGTTGTGTGTGTTTGTAAAATAACAAGAGAAAAATGACCACAGTGTGGTCACCAGCTGCGACGTGTATAATCATGAGGATATCCGTTGCAATATGCGCCACCAAATTCGACCAGTCATTAAATTATACACATGCACAAGCGTCTTTTTGTCTTTGAGCTAAATTTATTCTGGTTTCTTCAAACAAATCGCGATTTAGTCAGCGATGTCCTTACC
Organism: Myxine glutinosa; assembly: GCF_964187855.1. Classification (NCBI taxonomy): domain Eukaryota; kingdom Metazoa; phylum Chordata; class Myxini; order Myxiniformes; family Myxinidae; genus Myxine; species Myxine glutinosa. The sequence goes on from NC_136270.1 coordinate 5,931,829, forward strand.
TCATACAAACGCACGTCCGAGTGTATGCGCATGCGCTATTCAATGATTACACCTAATTTGTGTCAAGTTCTGTGAAACGAGATTGATTTGAAAACATTCATGTTGTCTTTGTTGCTAAATTTATTCTGGTTTCTTCAAACAAATCGCGATTTTAGTCCGCGATGTTCTTACCTCATACCAAAGCACGTCCGAGTGTATGCGCATGCGCTATTCAAAAAGGCACCCCAACAACAAGAACAACAACGCGGTCCTCTCATAGAGCTGCTCGTCGCAGCTAAAAACTTGAAACGGTACATGATGTTTTTTTTGTTTTTTTTATTTTCACAGTGAGATATGGTCACGCACATTTAATAAACTGTAATCGCATTCCTTCAATAAATCGGAAAAGGCAGGTCTACTGTTGTCCTTTTTTAAAATGAAACTGTTATCATTTATGCATTCGCGGTCAAAAACATTTTAAACTCTAAAAAAATTCCCGTATGAACCAGGAACCGTCGGGAACCTATAACCAATCCCCCTTTTCCCCATTGAAACAATGGCATGACATTCACAGATTTTCCTTGACATTTATGGGATATTCCTCAACATTCACGGGATTTTCCTTGACATTCGTGGGATTTTCTGTGATTCAGGAACCGCCGGGAACCTATCCCCTCTCTTCCCCATTGAAACAATGGCATGACATTCACCGATTTTCCTTGACATTCTTGGGATATTCCTCAACATTCACGGGATTTTCCTTGACATTCGTGGGATTTTCTGTGATTCAGGAACCGCCGGGAACCTATCCCCTCTTTTCCCATTGAAACAATGTCCCAACATTTGCGGTTCTGACATTGGTGGCATTTTCCAGGAATGTATCCCTTGCGAATGTCGGGGTCCGACTGTGCTATCAAGTCTAATTCAAGTTTTGGCTATAGATGACATCATCACCTACATACTATTGAGTATCTAGATTGACCTCCCATAACCTGACAACAATTAATATACAAGAAGGGGAAATGCTAAACGACATAGGTCATAATGGCATTTAAACTAATAAAGCTACAAACGGTGTAAATGGGGATACATTACGAGTGTGCGCCAGTACTAGTGTGTGCATTCATTAAGTACATCTACTCACAAACCTGAAGATGTTGGAACCTGTGCACATCTACAGCTAGCATGCCAGCAAGCCGCAGGGAAAAGGAGAGCACATCGCTGCCGAGACTGTCCTTTGATGCCCACGCTTGCTCCAGAAAGTTCGACAAACAAGACCAGCACTCCAGCTCTCCTCCATTTCCTGCTTGACAAATGGAAAGGTTGCGATTGCAGATGCCATCAAGTTGGTTCAGACAGTGGCAGACATTCAGCTGGTGTTTAAATCTCACCATCAGTGATGAGCTCTTGAAGCCAATCGAGCAACTTCTCCAGGCAGGTGTCATCAGGTGCCTCATAATGAGGCTGAGCTAGAAGTCTGCAGATTGCTGGTAGCAGTTCAGCTGCCATTGCATGCAAGCCTTTAAAATGAGACCATAGATTTATGAGACTAATATTATGATCTCATGAAAAAAAAATACCACAAATGAAGCTAAATTACTACCAGTAGCAAGAATAAGTAGTTGGGGGTGGAGAAGAGAGGTGTGGGGGAGGACCGTTTACTTCTGCAATGGTATTTGTGGCTATGGGGTGGGGGTGAGGTAATGGTATATGAAATGTGCATGGAAAAAAAAAATCGGTGGAGCGACAACAATGAAGAAGGAAGGACACACATGCGCGCATGCACACGCACGCACACACACACACCAATTAAGAACACAATAAGGAGGCGGAATGGATCCAACATCTGGAGGAGAAGGAGCAACATCTCAAGGAAATGCCCCCAGTAATGATTGATACAGAAAATATAAGACAACAACATGTAAAGATGGCAAACTTCAAAAGGCCTAGCCCAGATTGGATCCCAAACTTCTGGCTAAAGTAATTCGATTCTCTCCATGTTCATTATGCTCAAGCATTCAATGAACTTGTCCAAGGGGATCAGGAAATGGATGAATGGCTCAAAGAAGGTAACACCTTCCTCATCCCAAAATCTGAAGAAACCAAATTACCCCACAAATACCGGCCAATAACCTGTCTACCAACAACACAAACCTTTAACAGGAATCATCACAGAAACGATGCACCACCACCTAACACAACAAGGAGGCCGAGAGGCAGAACACAAAGCACGCAAGAGAGGATGTTACGGAACAATAGACCATCTACTACTAAACAAGGCCATACTCGAAAATTGCAATACGAGAAGAACCAAATTGTCCACAACATGGATAGACGACAAAGAAAACTTATGACGGTGTCCCACATTCATGGATGATAAAGTGCATGCAAATGTAAAAGATAAGTCCCCAAATAATCAAGCTGATTGAGAAAGCCATAGATGTATGGAATACCACACGAATTCTGCAGCAATCAAAAGGAAAGATTGAAATACCAGGAGTAAGGATACAACGAGGGATCTTCCAAGGAGACAGCCTTTCCCTAATTCTGTTTTGCCTGGACTGGACCCACTAAGGGACCTTTGGTTTGTTTGGTTTGGGAGTTTGGCACTGGACCCACTAAGTAACCTCGTTAATGAGCAAGGATACGGATACACCCACAAGTGGATATCAAAAAATTAGATATCAAAACAAGTTAGCTCCTCACTATCCACATAATGTTCCATAAAAGTCAGTGCATCTCCAGAATATACCTGCCGAGGAAAGAAAGAGGTGGTGGTGTGATGGAACTCAATCAAGTGCACAGAGCAGCGACTATAGGATTAGCAGAGTATGTGAAAAGCTCAACATACTACCGAATACATTTTGTATACAAGCATGAACACAACAAACAAGAAAAGGTATCTTTCACGCACCTTGCAAAACACATCCAAAAACAGGTGCAAATCGAAGATGTGACACGACAAACCGAAACAGCGATGAATACAGCCCCAACTATTGCAAAAAGATAAAATTCAGGACAGCACTCGGTAGAGCACATACCTCCGCCAGGCTGAACAGTTTGTTTTGTATCCCACTGATAGGCCGGATTTGGATTCGGACCTGAACCAAAATCTAATCGGTTTGTTCTTGTCACCTAACCAACTCATCAACCAAGTTTTGTCATAACTTGTCCATAAACCTTTTGAGATATCGTGCTATATGTCGGTTTTAGCCCATCACTTAATGGTGAAGAATCACTTAAAAGATTCTACTAGCTGGATCTTAATATTCACCAAAATTGAACCAATTCTTCCGTGTCACACACCCAACCTCTCCACCAAGTTTTGTCCATTTCCATCCACAATTTTTTGAGTTATCATGCTATGTATCGTTTTTGGCCCCATCACTCAATGGTGAAGAATCATTGAGAAAATTCTACTAGCTGGATCCGAACACAAAATCTAATCATTTCGTTGTTGTCACATACACTACGTCTCTGCCAAATTTCGTCTGAATCTGTCCACAACTTTTTGAGATATCTTGTTCACAAACAAACAGTTTCCTTCTTGTTTTCCTCTCTTTCAGAGAGTTTTCTTTCATAGGCAGTTTCTCTTTCACAGGACAGTTTTCCTCTTTCCTCCTTTCTTGTTTTCCTCAAAATCTTGTGTCCCAAATCCATCTCTCTCTGTTCCCACCTTTCCCAATCGAACCCAACTGCTGCTGGACTCTGTGTCCTTCTCTCCTGACGAGGTGGAGAAGTTTTTGTCAAACCTCGACTCTCATTCTGCAACTGGACCAGACGGCATCAGCCCACGGGTCCTAAAATCCTGCTCTGCAGCTCTATCTCACCCTCTCTCTGTTCTTTTCACCCTCTCTTTTGCTCAAGGTCATCTGCCAGCATCCTGGAAATCAGCAAACATCACCGCTTTACACAAAAAAGGTGCAAAAACAGATCCTTGCAACTACAGACCAATCAGCCTGCTCCCAATTATCAGCAAAGCCATGGATTCCATCATTGCTTCGGATATCAAATCCTTCCTCTTCTCCAATGGCTTGATCTCTGATCATCAATTTGGATTCAGACCAGGTCATTCTACTCTGGACATGTTGCTTCTGCTGTCTCAACAATGGATGGAGGTCCTCAATGCTAAACAGGAAATCAGAGCTGTCTCCCTTGACATATCACATGCCTTCGATACGGTCTGGCACCCAGCTCTGCTCACCAAACTCTCCTTCTATGGTATCCATGGAAATCTCCACTCATGGCTTGGGGACTTCCTCTCTGGTCGTAGGCAACGTGTGGCCCTGAATGGATTTCTCTCATCGCCCCTTCCTGTTCTGGCTGGAGTTCCCCAAGGTAGTGTTCTGGGCCATGGGCTTTTTCTGGTCTTCATCAATGATCTCTCCGACTCTCTTGAAAATCCTCTCTATCTCTTTGCTGATGACTCCACTCTCTGCCGCTCCATTCCTCATCCCTCAGATCGGCAGTCTGCAGCCTCCTCACTCTCTGAAGACCTCGACAAAATCACAGACTGGTCAAACAAGTGGAACATGTCTTTCAATCCTGACCAATCTCACACTCTTACTATGTCTCTCTGAAAAGACCGACTGGAAAACCCTCCCATCTACTTTCTCAACAATCCTCTCCAAGAAGTTCTGTCACTCAAGCTTTTGGGTCACACTATCTGCCATGATCTTTCTTGGGAAAACCACATTTCCAAACTGGCCTCCAAAGCCAGTCGCCGACTGGGCATCCTCCGTCGTGCGAAGTCCTTCCTTGGCACACCTGAGCTCCTCACCACATAAAAGGCTTTCATCCGCAGCTCAATGGAATACTGCTCTCCCCTCTGGGCCGGTGCTCCTGCCTCACACCTAGCTCGGCTTCACACTGTTGAAACCAAAGCGTTCAGAATCATTGGAATCTCTGGCGATGAAGCTAACTCCGAGGGCCTTTCACTCACTCACCGCAGGCAGGTTGGTGGTCTTTCTGTCATCTACCGACTCCTCTCCGGCCTTGCTCCCCCAGCTCTCTCTGTGCTCTGTCCCCCAAATATTCCTACAGGTCGCACAAGATCTGCCAGCAACCCTCTTATGGTTAAACTGCCAAAATCTAGGCTCTCTGCTCACCTTCACTCTTTCATTCCCCTTTTCTCCTGCCTCTGGAACAAACTCCCCCACTCCCTTCAATCCCACTCCTCCCTCCAGGTCTTTAAAACAGCTGTTCACCACCATCTCTTATCTTCCCCCATCCAAAACTTTTCTACCCTCGCTAATTCACTCCAGATACACTTTTTTTTTGAAATTCCAACTTCTTTCCTGAAAGTCCTTGCAGTGTTCATATGTTTTATACCTCTCCCAACTCCCCCAAGCCCTCTCCCTCCCACATTTCTCTCGATGTCCCTGCGCTCAAATGTTGTGTTTGTGTCCTTCCCCCTCTCTCCCCATCTTGTCGACCGCTCCCCTTATTTTGTGTTTTGTGTCGGTGATTAATGTTAGCTCTTTCACGAGCCTCGATCTTGTTTACAAAAAACCCCCCAAAAACAGACAGACAGGGGTGAAAACATAACCAGCATCCACCTTCGGTGGCGGAGGTAAATATGAACAGCTATATTGTGACAATGGGGAGAAAGACAAAAGAACAGGGAGATATAAAAAAAAAAAAGAATTGGACAGATTGGGGGTAGACAAAGAAGGCTCCCTGGAAGAAGAAGCTAAACTGGGACAGAGAACAAATCATTATTAATGCCCACGACCAATGACACTACACCAATGGCATTAATAAGGCAGGACTGAGTCAATCGGACAAGTGTAGTTTTTGCAAGGTAGAAATGGAAAGCACAAGTCATCTCCTCTCAGGATGTAAAAAAAACTCATGTCAGAGCAGCTGGACACCCAAAGGCACAACAAGGTATGTAGAGTAATCCACTGGCACATCTATATACATTTCACTATCCCAATTCCACAAAACTCATGGAAACATAAACCAAAAGCAATCACTGAAAACAAGGAAGTAATCCTCATGTATCACTTGATGATCCCATCCAGCATTAACATTGAAAACAAAACACTGCGACCAGACATAGTGATCAGATACAAAAAGGAAAAGACAGTATTTCTAATTGAGGTTTCAGTATCCAGCGATTTTGGCCGAAATAACACAGAAATCAAGAAAATGACCAAATACCAAGACCTCAAGAATGAAGTGAAATTATGCTGGAGGCTGAAGAGCACCAGAATTGAACCAGTGATAATTGGGGCAACGGGAATGATAAAGAAGAACCTTACAGAGATCTAAAAGCCATCCCTGGGAACATTACCACAAACAAACTACAGTTGGAGGCTGTATGGGGCTCAGTGATGATCCTGAAAAACTCTGAGAACAACAAAACTTCACAACTTAGCCCAGGAATCGAGGTCCTTCGCCGAAGTGGGAGTGGATACTTCGAGTCCTGGGAGGACTCCGTTCCACATTCTAAAACTCAAATTATGGAGATAACAGTGTGTGTGTGTGTGTGTGTGTGTATGTGTGTGTGTGTGTATGTATATGTGTATGTATATGTGTACGCGTGTGTGTGTGTGTGTGTGTGTATGTATTGTATATGTGTACGTGTGTGTGTGTGTGTGTGTGTGTGTGTGTGTGTGTATGTGTATATGTGTGCGTGTGTGTGTGTGTGTGTGTGTGTGTGTGTGTGTGTGTGTGTGTGTGTGTGTGTGTGTGTGTGTAGGTGTGTAGGTGTGTAGGTGTGTAGGTGTGTAGGTGTGTAGGTGTGTAGGTGTGTGTGTGTGTGTGTGTGTGTGTGTGTGTGTGTGTGTGTGTGTGTGTGTGTGTGTGTGTGTGTGTGTGTGTGTGTGTGTGTGTGTGTGTGTGTGTGTGTAGGTGTGTGTGTAGGTGTGTAGGTGTGTGTGTGTGTGTGTGTGTGTGTGTGTGTGTGTGTGTGTGTGTGTGTGTGTGTGTGTGTGTGTGTGTGTGTGTGTGTGTGTAGGTGTGTGTGTGTGTAGGTGTGTAGGTGTGTAGGTGTGTAGGTGTGTGTGTGTGTGTGTGTGTGTGTGTGTGTGTGTGTGTGTGTGTGTGTGTGTGTGTGTGTGTGTGTGTGTGTGTGTGTGTGTGTGTGTGTGTGTGTGTGTGTGTAGCTCTGTGTGTGTGTGTGTAGGTGTGTGTGTGTGTGTGTGTGTGTGTGTGTGTGTGTGTGTGTGTGTGTGTGTGTGTGTGTGTGTGTGTGTGTGTGTGTGTGTGTGTGTGTGTGTGTGTGTGTGTGTGTGTGTGTAGCTCTGTGTGTGCGTAGCTCTTGTGTGTGTGTGTGTGTGTGTGTGTGTGTGTGTGTGTGTGTGTGTGTGTGTGTGTGTGTGTGTGTGTGTGTGTGTGTGTGTGTGTGTGTCTATATTACGTATGTGTGTTATCATATCAGGGTTCAGGCCCGAATCGTTGCTTCGTCTCTTTCATACAGTGATTAGCAGCCAAATATCGGTGAACATCTCGTTCGGAAAATTCATTAAACTAGGTATCGATCATCAACGTACCCCAGGTTCAGGATGACATTCTCCTACCTAAAATCAATAACAGGACAGCTGCATGAACCCCACGCTGCTGTGCGGTCCGCCCCACGATGATCTATAACGGAAGTTTAGAAACGTATCAAGGATACTTGATTGCAGTTTTGTGAAATTCACTCTTTTATTAGATTGCGTTTTGTATTATGTTGCCGTATTTTTAGATTACGTTTTGTAAAAGTGTTATTTGGATCTGTATGATTACCGTATTTTTAGATTACGTTTTGTAAGTGTTATTTGGATCTCTATGATGCCGTATTTTTAGATGACGTTTTGTAAAAGAGTTATTTGGATCTGTACGGGTGCCGTATTTTGTCCCCCTGCGGTTGCCGTATTTTTGGATTGCGGTTTTGAGGCCTTTTCTGGCGCATCTTATCATGGAAAGCGGTTGGGTGGACCCTGATGAGGCTCCGAGCCCGAAACCCGACGAGCCTGCGCTCTCGCACGGCCGCCCCTCCACGGACGATGAATTTAGTGATCCCGAGGATTTCTTGGATGACGTTTCTGACTCGGGTGAGTTTGCATCCTGGGTTTGAGCGATGCACCCGTCCGACCCTGGAGGAGCACATGGCCTGTCGTGTCATTGCCGACGCTACCACTACCAGGATGTGTTGTCGAGTCCCATTGGGTCGTGGGTGTACGTGAGCTAAATAAAAGTAGTCGTCACGGCTTGGGTTTCACCCGTGTTTTGGGAGTGTTCAGTACCTTTTGTTCACCACATCATATTTATTTTAATGGAGGCTGTGTGGTTATTTATCGGTACAAAGGCGATTGTGGAAGATCATGACGTAGACCCCGAAAGTATGAAAATACGAACGAACATCTGATGACGACAACACATGTAATTTAACGCGGGAAAGGTAACAATCGCCGGTTCCATTCCCAATGAGGCTTCAAGTGTAAAATAATGTCATCGGGGACGTAGAAAATACTGTACAAGTAAATTATAATGGGTTTGTCAATGAGTGGAGGAGGTGGAGGGGTGGGAAACAAGGAGGGTGTGTGTGTGGATCTCTGTGCGTGTGGCTCTGTGTGTGTGCGTGTGGCTCTGTGTGTGTGCGTGTGGCTCTGTGTGTGCGTGTGGCTCCGTGTGTGTGCGTGTGGCTCCGTGTGTGTGCGTGTGGCTCCGTGTGTGTTTGTGTGGCTGTATCTGTGTGTGTTTGTGTGGCTGTATCTGTGTGTGTGTGGCTGTATATGTGTGTGTGTGGCTGTATCTGTGTGTGTGTGGCTGTATCTGTGTGTGCGTGTGGCTCCGTGTGTGTTTGTGTGGCTCTGTGTGTGTTTGTGTGGCTGTATCTGTGTGTGTGTGGCTGTATCTGTGTGTGTGTGGCTGTATCTCTCTGTGTGTGTGGCTGTATCTCTGTGTGTGTGTGGCTGTATCTCTGTGTGTGTGTGGCTGTATCTGTGTGTGTGTGTGGCTGTATCTGTGTGTGTGGCTGTATCTGTGTGTGTGGCTGTATCTGTGTGTGTGTGTGGCTGTATCTGTGTGTGTGTGTGGCTGTATCTGTGTGTGTGTGTGGCTGTATCTGTGTGTGTGTGTGGCTGTATCTGTGTGTGTGTGTGGCTGTATCTGTGTGTGTGTGTGGCTGTATCTGTGTGTGTGTGTGTGGCTGTATCTGTGTGTGTGTGTGGCTGTATCTGTGTGTGTGTGTGGCTGTATCTGTGTGTGTGTGTGGCTGTATCTGTGTGTGGCTGTATCTGTGTGTGGTGTATCTGTGTGTGGCTGTATCTGTGTGTGTGTGTGGCTGTATCTGTGTGTGTGTGTGGCTGTATCTGTGTGTGTGTGTGGCTGTATCTGTGTGTGTGTGTGGCTGTATCTGTGTGTGTGTGTGTGGCTGTATCTGTGTGTGTGTGTGGCTGTATCTGTGTGTGTGTGTGGCTGTATCTGTGTGTGTGTGGCTGTATCTGTGTGTGTGTGTGGCTGTATCTGTGTGTGTGTGTGTGTGGCTGTATCTGTGTGTGTGTGTGTGGCTGTATCTGTGTGTGTGTGTGGCTGTATCTGTGTGTGTGTGTGTGGCTGTATCTGTGTGTGTGTGGCTGTATCTGTGTGTGTGTGGCTGTATCTGTGTGTGTGTGGCTGTATCTGTGTGTGTGTGTGGCTGTATCTGTGTGTGTGTGTGGCTGTATCTGTGTGTGTGTGTGTGGCTGTATCTGTGTGTGTGTGTGTGGCTGTATCTGTGTGTGTGTGTGTGGCTGTATCTGTGTGTGTGTGTGTGGCTGTATCTGTGTGTGTGTGGCTGTATCTGTGTGTGTGTGGCTGTATCTGTGTGTGTGTGGCTGTATCTGTGTGTGTGTGGCTGTATCTGTGTGTGTGTGGCTGTATCTGTGTGTGTGTGGCTGTATCTGTGTGTGTGTGGCTGTATCTGTGTGTGTGTGTGGCTGCATCTGTGTGTGTGTGTGGCTGCATCTGTGTGTGTGTGTGGCTGTATCTGTGTGTGTGTGGCTGTATCTGTGTGTGTGTGGCTGTATCTGTGTGTGTGTGTGGCTGCATCTGTGTGTGTGTGGCTGTATCTGTGTGTGTGTGGCTGTATCTGTGTGTGTGTGGCTGTATCTGTGTGTGTGTGGCTGTATCTGTGTGTGTGTGGCTGTATCTGTGTGTGTGTGGCTGTATCTGTGTGTGTGGCTGTATCTGTGTGTGTGGCTGTATATGTGTGTGTGTGGCTGTATATGTGTGTGTGTGGCTGTATATGTGTGTGTGTGGCTGTATATGTGTGTGTGTGGCTGTATGTGTGTGTGTGGCTGTATATGTGTGTGTGTGTGGCTGTATATGTGTGTGTGTGGCTGTATATGTGTGTGTGTGGCTGTATATGTGTGTGTGTGGCTGTATATATGTGTGTGTGTGGCTGTATATATGTGTGTGTGTGGCTGTATATGTGTGTGTGTGGCTGTATATGTGTGTGTGTGGCTGTATATGTGTGTGTGTGGCTGTATATGTGTGTGTGTGGCTGTATATGTGTGTGTGTGGCTGTATATGTGTGTGTGTGGCTGTATATGTGTGTGTGTGGCTGTATATGTGTGTGTGTGGCTGTATATGTGTGTGTGTGGCTGTATATGTGTGTGTGTGGCTGTATATGTGTGTGTGTGGCTGTATCTGTGTGTGTGTGTGGCTGTATCTGTGTGTGTGTGTGGCTGTATCTGTGTGTGTGTGTGGCTGTATCTGTGTGTGTGTGTGTGGCTGTATCTGTGTGTGTGTGTGACTGTATCTGTGTGTGTGTGACTGTATCTGTGTGTGTGTGACTGTATCTGTGTGTGTGTGACTGTATCTGTGTGTGTGTGACTGTATATGTGTGTGTGTGGCTGTATATGTGTGTGTGTGGCTGTATATGTGTGTGTGTGGCTGTATATGTGTGTGTGTGGCTGTATATGTGTGTGTGTGGCTGTATATGTGTGTGTGTGGCTGTATATGTGTGTGTGTGGCTGTATATGTGTGTGTGTGGCTGTATATGTGTGTGTGTGGCTGTATATGTGTGTGTGTGGCTGTATATGTGTGTGTGTGGCTGTATATGTGTGTGTGTGGCTGTATATGTGTGTGTGTGGCTGTATATGTGTGTGTGTGGCTGTATATGTGTGTGTGTGGCTGTATATGTGTGTGTGTGGCTGTATATGTGTGTGTGTGGCTGTATATGTGTGTGTGTGGCTGTATATGTGTGTGTGTGGCTGTATATGTGTGTGTGTGGCTGTATATGTGTGTGTGTGGCTGTATATGTGTGTGTGTGGCTGTATATGTGTGTGTGTGGCTGTATATGTGTGTGTGTGGCTGTATATGTGTGTGTGTGGCTGTATATGTGTGTGTGTGGCTGTATATATGTGTGTGTGTGGCTGTATATGTGTGTGTGTGGCTGTATATGTGTGTGTGTGGCTGTATATGTGTGTGTGTGGCTGTATATGTGTGTGTGTGTGGCTGTATATATGTGTGTGTGTGGCTGTATATATGTGTGTGTGTGGCTGTATATATGTGTGTGTGTGGCTGTATATATGTGTGTGTGTGGCTGTATATATGTGTGTGTGTGGCTGTATATGTGTGTGTGTGGCTGTATATGTGTGTGTGTGGCTGTATATGTGTGTGTGTGGCTGTATATGTGTGTGTGTGGCTGTATATGTGTGTGTGTGTGGCTGTATATGTGTGTGTGTGTGGCTGTATCTCTGTGTGTGTGGCTGTATCTGTGTGTGTGTGTGGCTGTATCTGTGTGTGTGTGTGTGGCTGTATCTGTGTGTGTGTGTGGCTGTATCTGTGTGTGTGTGTGTGGCTGTATCTGTGTGTGTGTGTGTGTGTGGCTGTATCTGTGTGTGTGTGACTGTATCTGTGTGTGTGTGACTGTATATGTGTGTGTGTGGCTGTATATGTGTGTGTGTGGCTGTATATGTGTGTGTGTGGCTGTATATGTGTGTGTGTGGCTGTATATGTGTGTGTGTGGCTGTATATGTGTGTGTGTGGCTGTATATGTGTGTGTGTGGCTGTATATGTGTGTGTGTGGCTGTATATGTGTGTGTGTGGCTGTATATGTGTGTGTGTGGCTGTATATGTGTGTGTGTGGCTGTATATGTGTGTGTGTGGCTGTATATGTGTGTGTGTGGCTGTATATGTGTGTGTGTGGCTGTATATGTGTGTGTGTGGCTGTATATGTGTGTGTGTGGCTGTATATGTGTGTGTGTGGCTGTATATGTGTGTGTGTGGCTGTATATGTGTGTGTGTGGCTGTATATGTGTGTGTGTGGCTGTATATGTGTGTGTGTGGCTGTATATGTGTGTGTGTGGCTGTATATGTGTGTGTGTGGCTGTATATGTGTGTGTGTGGCTGTATATGTGTGTGTGTGGCTGTATATGTGTGTGTGTGGCTGTATATATGTGTGTGTGTGGCTGTATATGTGTGTGTGTGGCTGTATATGTGTGTGTGTGGCTGTATATGTGTGTGTGTGGCTGTATATGTGTGTGTGTGTGGCTGTATATATGTGTGTGTGTGGCTGTATATATGTGTGTGTGTGGCTGTATATATGTGTGTGTGTGGCTGTATATATGTGTGTGTGTGGCTGTATATATGTGTGTGTGTGGCTGTATATGTGTGTGTGTGGCTGTATATGTGTGTGTGTGGCTGTATATGTGTGTGTGTGTGGCTGTATATGTGTGTGTGTGTGGCTGTATCTGTGTGTGTGTGGCTGTATCTGTGTGTGTGTGTGGCTGTATCTGTGTGTGTGTGTGGCTGTATCTGTGTGTGTGTGTGTGGCTGTATCTGTGTGTGTGTGTGTGGCTGTATCTGTGTGTGTGTGGCTGTATCTGTGTGTGTGTGGCTGTATCTGTGTGTGTGTGTGGCTGTATCTGTGTGTGTGTGTGGCTGTATCTGTGTGTGTGTGTGTGGCTGTATCTGTGTGTGTGTGTGGCTGTATATGTGTGTGTGTGTGGCTGTATATGTGTGTGTGTGTGGCTGTATATATGTGTGTGTGTGGCTGTATATATGTGTGTGTGTGGCTGTATATATGTGTGTGTGTGGCTGTATATGTGTGTGTGTGGCTGTATATGTGTGTGTGTGGCTGTATATGTGTGTGTGTGGCTGTATATGTGTGTGTGTGTGGCTGTATCTGTGTGTGTGTGGCTGTATCTGTGTGTGTGTGTGGCTGTATCTGTGTGTGTGTGTGTGGCTGTATCTGTGTGTGTGTGTGGCTGTATCTGTGTGTGTGTGTGGCTGTATCTGTGTGTGTGTGTGTGGCTGTATCTGTGTGTGTGTGTGTGGCTGTATCTGTGTGTGTGTGGCTGTATCTGTGTGTGTGTGGCTGTATCTGTGTGTGTGTGTGGCTGTATCTGTGTGTGTGGCTGTATCTGTGTGTGTGTGTGGCTGTATCTGTGTGTGTGTGTGGCTGTATCTGTGTGTGTGTGTGGCTGTATCTGTGTGTGTGTGTGTGTGGCTGTATCTGTGTGTGTGTGTGTGGCTGTATCTGTGTGTGTGTGGCTGTATCTGTGTGTGTGTGGCTGTATCTGTGTGTGTGTGGCTGTATCTGTGTGTGTGTGGCTGTATCTGTGTGTGTGTGGCTGTATCTGTGTGTGTGTGGCTGTATCTGTGTGTGTGTGGCTGTATCTGTGTGTGTGTGGCTGTATCTGTGTGTGTGTGGCTGCATCTGTGTGTGTGTGTGGCTGCATCTGTGTGTGTGTGTGGCTGCATCTGTGTGTGTGTGTGGCTGCATCTGTGTGTGTGTGGCTGCATCTCTGTGTGTGTGTGTGGCTGCATCTGTGTGTGTGTGGCTGTATCTGTGTGTGTGTGGCTGTATCTGTGTGTGTGTGGCTGTATATGTGTGTGTGTGTGTGGCTGTATATGTGTGTGTGTGTGTGGCTGTATATGTGTGTGTGTGGCTGTATATGTGTGTGTGTGGCTGTATATGTGTGTGTGTGGCTGTATATGTGTGTGTGTGGCTGTATATGTGTGTGTGTGGCTGTATATGTGTGTGTGTGGCTGTATATGTGTGTGTGTGGCTGTATATGTGTGTGTGTGGCTGTATATGTGTGTGTGTGGCTGTATATGTGTGTGTGTGGCTGTATATGTGTGTGTGTGGCTGTATATGTGTGTGTGTGGCTGTATATGTGTGTGTGTGGCTGTATATGTGTGTGTGTGGCTGTATATGTGTGTGTGTGGCTGTATATGTGTGTGTGTGGCTGTATATGTGTGTGTGTGGCTGTATATGTGTGTGTATGGCTGTATATATGTGTGTGTGTGGCTGTATATATGTGTGTGTGTGGCTGTATATATGTGTGTGTGTGGCTGTATATATGTGTGTGTGTGGCTGTATATATGTGTGTGTGTGGCTGTATATATGTGTGTGTGTGGCTGTATATATGTGTGTGTGTGGCTGTATATATGTGTGTGTGTGGCTGTATATATGTGTGTGTGTGGCTGTATATATGTGTGTGTGTGGCTGTATATGTGTGTGTGTGTGGCTGTATATGTGTGTGTGTGTGGCTGTATATGTGTGTGTGTGTGGCTGTATATGTGTGTGTGTGTGGCTGTATATGTGTGTGTGTGTGGCTGTATATGTGTGTGTGTGGCTGTATATGTGTGTGTGTGGCTGTATATGTGTGTGTGTGGCTGTATATGTGTGTGTGTGGCTGTATATGTGTGTGTGTGGCTGTATATGTGTGTGTGTGGCTGTATATGTGTGTGTGTGGCTGTATATGTGTGTGTGTGGCTGTATATGTGTGTGTGTGGCTGTATATGTGTGTGTGTGGCTGTATATGTGTGTGTGTGGCTGTATATGTGTGTGTGTGGCTGTATATGTGTGTGTGTGGCTGTATATGTGTGTGTGTGGCTGTATATGTGTGTGTGTGGCTGTATATGTGTGTGTGTGGCTGTATATGTGTGTGTGTGGCTGTATATGTGTGTGTGTGGCTGTATATGTGTGTGTGTGGCTGTATATGTGTGTGTGTGGCTGTATATGTGTGTGTGTGGCTGTATATGTGTGTGTGTGGCTGTATATGTGTGTGTGTGGCTGTATATGTGTGTGTGTGGCTGTATATGTGTGTGTGTGGCTGTATATGTGTGTGTGTGGCTGTATATGTGTGTGTGTGGCTGTATATGTGTGTGTGTGGCTGTATATGTGTGTGTGTGGCTGTATATGTGTGTGTGTGGCTGTATATGTGTGTGTGTGGCTGTATATGTGTGTGTGTGGCTGTATATGTGTGTGTGTGGCTGTATATGTGTGTGTGTGGCTGTATATGTGTGTGTGTGGCTGTATATGTGTGTGTGTGTGGCTGTATATGTGTGTGTGTGTGGCTGTATATGTGTGTGTGTGTGGCTGTATATGTGTGTGTGTGTGGCTGTATATGTGTGTGTGTGTGGCTGTATATGTGTGTGTGTGTGGCTGTATATGTGTGTGTGTGTGGCTGTATATGTGTGTGTGTGTGGCTGTATATGTGTGTGTGTGGCTGTATCTGTGTGTGTGTGGCTGTATCTGTGTGTGTGTGGCTGTATCTGTGTGTGTGTGGCTGTATCTGTGTGTGTGTGGCTGTATCTGTGTGTGTGTGGCTGTATCTGTGTGTGTGTGGCTGTATCTGTGTGTGTGTGGCTGTATCTGTGTGTGTGTGGCTGTATCTGTGTGTGTGTGGCTGTATCTGTGTGTGTGTGGCTGTATCTGTGTGTGTGTGGCTGTATCTGTGTGTGTGTGGCTGTATCTGTGTGTGTGTGGCTGTATCTGTGTGTGTGTGGCTGTATCTGTGTGTGTGTGGCTGTATCTGTGTGTGTGTGGCTGTATCTGTGTGTGTGGCTGTATCTGTGTGTGTGGCTGTATATGTGTGTGTGTGTGGCTGTATATGTGTGTGTGTGGCTGTATATGTGTGTGTGTGGCTGTATGTGTGTGTGTGGCTGTATATGTGTGTGTGTGTGGCTGTATATGTGTGTGTGTGGCTGTATATGTGTGTGTGTGGCTGTATATGTGTGTGTGTGGCTGTATATATGTGTGTGTGTGGCTGTATATGTGTGTGTGTGGCTGTATATGTGTGTGTGTGGCTGTATATGTGTGTGTGTGGCTGTATATGTGTGTGTGTGGCTGTATATGTGTGTGTGTGGCTGTATATGTGTGTGTGTGGCTGTATATGTGTGTGTGTGGCTGTATATGTGTGTGTGTGGCTGTATATGTGTGTGTGTGGCTGTATCTGTGTGTGTGTGTGGCTGTATCTGTGTGTGTGTGTGGCTGTATCTGTGTGTGTGTGTGGCTGTATCTGTGTGTGTGTGTGGCTGTATCTGTGTGTGTGTGTGTGGCTGTATCTGTGTGTGTGTGTGACTGTATCTGTGTGTGTGTGACTGTATCTGTGTGTGTGTGACTGTATCTGTGTGTGTGTGACTGTATCTGTGTGTGTGTGGCTGTATATGTGTGTGTGTGGCTGTATATGTGTGTGTGTGGCTGTATATGTGTGTGTGTGGCTGTATATGTGTGTGTGTGGCTGTATATGTGTGTGTGTGGCTGTATATGTGTGTGTGTGGCTGTATATGTGTGTGTGTGGCTGTATATGTGTGTGTGTGGCTGTATATGTGTGTGTGTGTGGCTGTATATATGTGTGTGTGTGGCTGTATATATGTGTGTGTGTGGCTGTATATATGTGTGTGTGTGGCTGTATATATGTGTGTGTGTGGCTGTATATGTGTGTGTGTGGCTGTATATGTGTGTGTGTGGCTGTATATGTGTGTGTGTGGCTGTATATGTGTGTGTGTGTGGCTGTATATGTGTGTGTGTGTGGCTGTATCTGTGTGTGTGTGGCTGTATCTGTGTGTGTGTGTGGCTGTATCTGTGTGTGTGTGTGTGGCTGTATCTGTGTGTGTGTGTGGCTGTATCTGTGTGTGTGTGTGTGTGGCTGTATCTGTGTGTGTGTGTGTGTGGCTGTATCTGTGTGTGTGTGACTGTATCTGTGTGTGTGTGGCTGTATATGTGTGTGTTTGGCTGTATATGTGTGTGTGTGGCTGTATATGTGTGTGTGTGGCTGTATATGTGTGTGTGTGGCTGTATATGTGTGTGTGTGGCTGTATATGTGTGTGTGTGGCTGTATATGTGTGTGTGTGGCTGTATATGTGTGTGTGTGGCTGTATATGTGTGTGTGTGGCTGTATATGTGTGTGTGTGGCTGTATATGTGTGTGTGTGGCTGTATATGTGTGTGTGTGGCTGTATATGTGTGTGTGTGGCTGTATATGTGTGTGTGTGGCTGTATATGTGTGTGTGTGGCTGTATATGTGTGTGTGTGGCTGTATATGTGTGTGTGTGGCTGTATATGTGTGTGTGTGGCTGTATATGTGTGTGTGTGGCTGTATATGTGTGTGTGTGGCTGTATATGTGTGTGTGTGGCTGTATATGTGTGTGTGTGGCTGTATATGTGTGTGTGTGGCTGTATATGTGTGTGTGTGGCTGTATATGTGTGTGTGTGGCTGTATATGTGTGTGTGTGGCTGTATATGTGTGTGTGTGGCTGTATATGTGTGTGTGTGGCTGTATATGTGTGTGTGTGGCTGTATATGTGTGTGTGTGGCTGTATATGTGTGTGTGTGGCTGTATATGTGTGTGTGTGGCTGTATATGTGTGTGTGTGGCTGTATATGTGTGTGTGTGGCTGTATATGTGTGTGTGTGGCTGTATATGTGTGTGTGTGGCTGTATATGTGTGTGTGTGGCTGTATATGTGTGTGTGTGGCTGTATATGTGTGTGTGTGGCTGTATATATGTGTGTGTGTGGCTGTATATGTGTGTGTGTGGCTGTATATGTGTGTGTGTGGCTGTATATGTGTGTGTGTGTGGCTGTATATATGTGTGTGTGTGGCTGTATATATGTGTGTGTGTGGCTGTATATATGTGTGTGTGTGGCTGTATATATGTGTGTGTGTGGCTGTATATATGTGTGTGTGTGGCTGTATATATGTGTGTGTGTGGCTGTATATATGTGTGTGTGTGGCTGTATATATGTGTGTGTGTGGCTGTATATGTGTGTGTGTGGCTGTATATGTGTGTGTGTGGCTGTATATGTGTGTGTGTGGCTGTATATGTGTGTGTGTGTGGCTGTATATGTGTGTGTGTGTGGCTGTATCTGTGTGTGTGTGGCTGTATCTGTGTGTGTGTGTGGCTGTATCTGTGTGTGTGTGTGTGGCTGTATCTGTGTGTGTGTGTGGCTGTATCTGTGTGTGTGTGTGGCTGTATCTGTGTGTGTGTGTGTGGCTGTATCTGTGTGTGTGTGTGTGGCTGTATCTGTGTGTGTGTGTGTGGCTGTATCTGTGTGTGTGTGGCTGTATCTGTGTGTGTGTGTGGCTGTATCTGTCTGTGTGTGTGTGTGTGTGGCTGTATCTCTGTGTGTGTGTGGCTGTATATGTGTGTGTGTGTGGCTGTATATGTGTGTGTGTGTGGCTGTATATATGTGTGTGTGTGGCTGTATATATGTGTGTGTGTGGCTGTATATATGTGTGTGTGTGGCTGTATATGTGTGTGTGTGGCTGTATATGTGTGTGTGTGGCTGTATATGTGTGTGTGTGGCTGTATATGTGTGTGTGTGTGGCTGTATCTGTGTGTGTGTGTGGCTGTATCTGTGTGTGTGTGGCTGTATCTGTGTGTGTGTGTGTGGCTGTATCTGTGTGTGTGTGTGGCTGTATCTGTATGTGTGTGTGTGGCTGTATCTGTGTGTGTGTGTGTGGCTGTATCTGTGTGTGTGTGGCTGTATCTGTGTGTGTGTGGCTGTATCTGTGTGTGTGTGTGGCTGTATCTGTGTGTGTGTGTGTGGCTGTATCTGTGTGTGTGTGTGGCTGTATCTGTGTGTGTGTGTGGCTGTATCTGTGTGTGTGTGTGGCTGTATCTGTGTGTGTGTGTGTGGCTGTATCTGTGTGTGTGTGGCTGTATCTGTGTGTGTGTGGCTGTATCTGTGTGTGTGTGGCTGTATCTGTGTGTGTGTGGCTGTATCTGTGTGTGTGTGGCTGTATCTGTGTGTGTGTGGCTGTATCTGTGTGTGTGTGGCTGCATCTGTGTGTGTGTGTGGCTGCATCTGTGTGTGTGTGTGGCTGCATCTGTGTGTGTGTGTGGCTGCATCTGTGTGTGTGTGGCTGCATCTCTGTGTGTGTGTGTGGCTGCATCTGTGTGTGTGTGGCTGTATCTGTGTGTGTGTGGCTGTATCTGTGTGTGTGTGGCTGTATATGTGTGTGTGTGTGGCTGTATATGTGTGTGTGTGGCTGTATATGTGTGTGTGTGGCTGTATATGTGTGTGTGTGGCTGTATATGTGTGTGTGTGGCTGTATATGTGTGTGTGTGGCTGTATATGTGTGTGTGTGGCTGTATATGTGTGTGTGTGGCTGTATATGTGTGTGTGTGGCTGTATATGTGTGTGTGTGGCTGTATATGTGTGTGTGTGGCTGTATATGTGTGTGTGTGGCTGTATATGTGTGTGTGTGGCTGTATATGTGTGTGTGTGGCTGTATATGTGTGTGTGTGGCTGTATATGTGTGTGTGTGGCTGTATATGTGTGTGTGTGGCTGTATATGTGTGTGTGTGGCTGTATATATGTGTGTGTGTGGCTGTATATATGTGTGTGTGTGGCTGTATATATGTGTGTGTGTGGCTGTATATGTGTGTGTGTGTGGCTGTATATGTGTGTGTGTGTGGCTGTATATGTGTGTGTGTGTGGCTGTATATGTGTGTGTGTGTGGCTGTATATGTGTGTGTGTGTGGCTGTATATGTGTGTGTGTGTGGCTGTATATGTGTGTGTGTGTGGCTGTATATGTGTGTGTGTGTGGCTGTATATGTGTGTGTGTGTGGCTGTATATGTGTGTGTGTGGCTGTATATGTGTGTGTGTGGCTGTATATGTGTGTGTGTGGCTGTATATGTGTGTGTGTGGCTGTATATGTGTGTGTGTGGCTGTATATGTGTGTGTGTGGCTGTATATGTGTGTGTGTGGCTGTATATGTGTGTGTGTGGCTGTATATGTGTGTGTGTGGCTGTATATGTGTGTGTGTGGCTGTATATGTGTGTGTGTGGCTGTATATGTGTGTGTGTGGCTGTATATGTGTGTGTGTGGCTGTATATGTGTGTGTGTGGCTGTATATGTGTGTGTGTGGCTGTATATGTGTGTGTGTGGCTGTATATGTGTGTGTGTGGCTGTATATGTGTGTGTGTGGCTGTATATGTGTGTGTGTGGCTGTATATGTGTGTGTGTGGCTGTATATGTGTGTGTGTGGCTGTATATGTGTGTGTGTGGCTGTATATGTGTGTGTGTGGCTGTATATGTGTGTGTGTGGCTGTATATGTGTGTGTGTGGCTGTATATGTGTGTGTGTGGCTGTATATGTGTGTGTGTGGCTGTATATGTGTGTGTGTGGCTGTATATGTGTGTGTGTGGCTGTATATGTGTGTGTGTGGCTGTATATGTGTGTGTGTGGCTGTATATGTGTGTGTGTGGCTGTATATGTGTGTGTGTGGCTGTATATGTGTGTGTGTGGCTGTATATGTGTGTGTGTGGCTGTATATGTGTGTGTGTGGCTGTATATGTGTGTGTGTGGCTGTATATGTGTGTGTGTGTGGCTGTATATGTGTGTGTGTGTGGCTGTATATGTGTGTGTGTGTGGCTGTATATGTGTGTGTGTGTGGCTGTATATGTGTGTGTGTGTGGCTGTATATGTGTGTGTGTGTGGCTGTATATGTGTGTGTGTGTGGCTGTATATGTGTGTGTGTGTGGCTGTATATGTGTGTGTGTGTGGCTGTATATGTGTGTGTGTGGGCTGTATATGTGTGTGTGTGGCTGTATATGTGTGTGTGTGGCTGTATCTGTGTGTGTGTGGCTGTATCTGTGTGTGTGTGGCTGTATCTGTGTGTGTGTGGCTGTATCTGTGTGTGTGTGGCTGTATCTGTGTGTGTGTGGCTGTATCTGTGTGTGTGTGGCTGTATCTGTGTGTGTGTGGCTGTATCTGTGTGTGTGTGGCTGTATCTGTGTGTGTGTGGCTGTATCTGTGTGTGTGTGGCTGTATCTGTGTGTGTGTGGCTGTATCTGTGTGTGTGTGGCTGTATCTGTGTGTGTGTGGCTGTATCTGTGTGTGTGTGTGGCTGTATCTGTGTGTGTGTGTGGCTGTATATGTGTGTGTGTGTGGCTGTATATGTGTGTGTGTGTGGCTGTATATGTGTGTGTGTGTGGCTGTATATGTGTGTGTGTGTGGCTGTATATGTGTGTGTGTGTGGCTGTATATATGTGTGTGTGTGTGGCTGTATCTGTGTGTGTGTGTGGCTGTATCTGTGTGTGTGTGTGGCTGTATCTGTGTGTGTGTGTGGCTGTATCTGTGTGTGTGTGGCTGTATCTGTGTGTGTGTGGCTGTATCTGTGTGTGTGTGGCTGTATCTGTGTGTGTGTGGCTGTATCTGTGTGTGTGTGGCTGTATCTGTGTGTGTGTGGCTGTATCTGTGTGTGTGTGGCTGTATCTGTGTGTGTGTGGCTGTATCTGTGTGTGTGTGGCTGTATCTGTGTGTGTGTGGCTGTATCTGTGTGTGTGTGGCTGTATCTGTGTGTGTGTGGCTGTATCTGTGTGTGTGTGGCTGTATCTGTGTGTGTGTGGCTGTATCTGTGTGTGTGTGTCTGTGTGGCTGTATCTGTGTGGCTGTGTGGCTGTATCTGTGTGTCTGTGTGGCTGTATCTGTGTGTGTGTGTGGCTGTATCTGTGTGTGTGTGGCTGTATCTGTGTGTGTGTGGCTGTATCTGTGTGTGTGTGGCTGTATCTGTGTGTGTGTGTCTGTATCTGTGTGTGTGTGGCTGTATCTGTGTGTGTGTGGCTGTATCTGTGTGTGTGTGGCTGTATCTGTGTGTGTGCCTGTGTGTGGCTGTATCTGTGTGTGTGTGGCTGTATCTGTGTGTGTGTGGCTGTATCTGTGTGTGTGTGGCTGTATCTGTGTGTGTGTGGCTGTATCTGTGTGTGTGTGGCTGTATCTGTGTGTGTGTGGCTGTATCTGTGTGTGTGTGGCTGTATCTGTGTGTGTGTGGCTGTATCTGTGTGTGTGTGGCTGTATCTGTGTGTGTGTGGCTGTATCTGTGTGTGTGTGGCTGTATCTGTATCTTTGTGTGTGTGGCTGTATCTGTGTGGTTGTGTGTGTGGCTGTATCTGTGTGGTTGTGTGTGTGGCTGTGGTTGTGTGTGTGTGGCTGTGGTTGTGTGTGTGTGGCTGTGGTTGTGTGTGTGTGGCTGTGGTTGTGTGTGTGTGGCTGTGGTTGTGTGTGTGTGGCTGTGGTTGTGTGTGTGTGGCTGTGGTTGTGTGTGTGTGGCTGTGGTTGTGTGTGTGTGGCTGTGGTTGTGTGTGTGTGGCTGTGGTTGTGTGTGTGTGGCTGTGGTTGTGTGTGTGTGGCTGTGGTTGTGTGTGTGTGTGTGGCTGTGGTTGTGTGTGTGTGGCTGTGGTTGTGTGTGTGTGGCTGTGGTTGTGTGTGTGTGGCTGTGGTTGTGTGTGTGTGGCTGTGGTTGTGTGTGTGTGGCTGTGGTTGTGTGTGTGTGGCTGTGGCTGTGGTTGTGTGCGTGTGGCTGTGGTTGTGTGTGTGCGTGTGGCTGTGGTTGTGTATGTGGCTGTGGTTGTGTGTGTGTGGCTGTGTGTGTGGCTGTGTGTGTGGCTGTGTGTGTGGCTGTGGCTGTGTGTGTGGCTGTGGTTGTGTGTGTGTGTGGCTGTGGTTGTGTGTGTGTGGCTGTGGTTGTGTGTGTGTGTGGCTGTGTGTGTGTGTGTGTGTGTGTGTGTGTGTGTGTGTGTGTGTGTGTGTGTGTGTGTGTATATATGTGTGTGTGTGTGAGTGTGCATGAGTGTGTGTGCGCATCACGCTGACTTAGCTTTATCTTGTGGATTATTTGATTGAAACAATTGTTGCAGATTATAACTTCCACTTCATGACGAGGAGTTAGTTTTTACTCTAACCATGAAGGACTGTTCTTGCAGAAGTGACTCTTCGTACAGATACAGTACCTTCAGAAAGTATTCACACTCTGAGTTTTTCACATTTTGTTGTGTTGAAGCCTGAATTTGAAATTGATTAAATTGAGGTTTTTTTTTTTCATTGATCTGTACATTAATCAACACCTCATAATTCATAATGTGAAAGTGGAATTTTTTATTTCGAAATTTGTTCAAAATAATTAAAAATGAAAAGCTGAAATGTCTTGTCAATAATTATTGAACCCCTTTGCTACGACACTCTAAATTGAGCTCAGGTGCATCCAATTTCCTTTGATCATCCTTGAGATATCTATACAACATGATTGGAGTCCACCTGTGGGCAGTTCAATTGATTAGACATGATGAACTAGTTGAACCTGTGATAGCTTATCAATGCGTCACACATGTAACAGACATTCCCAGCACAGTGTAAAAGGGCACATGTTGTCCCTATTCCGAAATCGTCACCTGCCACCATTGACAACTTACACCAGTTTCTCTAAGCGATCATTTGTCAAATATTGCAGAACATTATAGCACATCCAACGATGGAGGCAATGACGTATCACCTTGATCCCAAACATCGGAGGTGCCTCAACCTCACACTGCCTGATTGATATCCTGCACACACTTTATGAGTTCGCAGGAACGTCAGAATCAATTTATTTGATGATGCTTTCGGATGTATCGGAAGCGTTTGACCATATTGATCACGCAATCGCTATTTCAAAACACCTCCAAGCGGGAGTTGATTCATCTCGTGTTTCTTGGATAAGCGACTCCTTTTCCATGTGTTAAGTACATTGGCAAATGTTCTGAGTGGATATGTGTGCATGTCGCAGTTGTCCAGTTGTCGTATTCCTTTCCATGATCAATGATGCCAGCTGCATTGAAGTTGTCACTGGCATGCATTGCTCCAAATACAACGACGATCTGACTATTGGAAAGCGTAGCACTCGGACGGAATCTCATACGCGAGCCATTCTTGAGCAACATCACAATTGATGTGCAGATAATGGAGTGCGCCTCAACCCCTAAAAGTGTGCAATTGCTCACATCTGTTTCCCTCGAAACAAAACACTCCCTTCCAACTCGTTACAGAATGATGTGCAATCCAAAATTACAATATGATCAAACTGTTCCAGGGTATTTTATATCCGGGAAATCTGAAATGGGATGCTTATGTCATTTGTGTATACTAGGGCATGCCCGTACTATATATATATCTAAAAGTATATCCCCCCCCCCCCCCCCCCCCCCCTCTATTTACATGCAATGGTTTGGTCCAAAGCTAACGGCTTGCGAGTACGGTGACAATCCCCCCCCCTCTATTTACATGAAATGGTTTGGTCCAAAGCTAACGGCTAGCGGAGTTTGGTAAAGAAATCGCCATAGCGTGCACAAATGCGCAGGAAAGCGAAAGAATCGCAAATTAGTTTTAATTAGTTTTAAAACATAGTTTAACGCCAACATAGCGGCAACATAGTTTGCCAACGTGAAATAAATGAATACGCTCTCAAATGTGCCAAAAAAAAAAATAAACGCTACCCGTACGCTCTACCCCGCCCGTACGCCCGTAAACAAAAAAAACAACGCTCTTCGCTTCCGCCCTTCGCTCTGACTGAATTGGGAGAAATAATGCGCATAAGAAATCGAGAAATTATTATTTTCTCCGGAAGAAATCGAATTACGTACCGTAATGGCGCACGCGCTGGGCTCAGCATCAGCTCGCTCTCACATCGGCCACGCCTACGCAATAACGCGTTCTGTGATTGGATGCCGGAAGTGCAGTCCTCACTGTCCGGAAGGTCGTATATCGCAGTTACGATGAATCGCAAATTAGTTTTTATTAGTTTTAAAACATAGTTTAACGGCAACATAGTTTGCAAACGTGAAATAAATGAATACGCTCTCAAATGTGCCATCCGAGGCAGAGTGTGTCCGCCACGTTCGGCACACGCGATAGCTCGCTGCTCTCTGATTGGTTGAATCGTTTTTTGGACATAGCTCGGTAAGTAATTGTCCGATTAATATGAAACCTTGAAAAGGCACATCCTCGGGTCCCCAGCAATATACCTGGCAAGTTTCAAGTATATCGGACCGGTAGTTGTCGAGAAACAGCGGTCACAGACATACAAACAAACAAACAAACGTACAAACAAACATACACACAGAGATTACTGGAATTATAGATAGATGCTTCGGAATATATAACCGCTAAGCCTGGTGTTGGCTTAGCGGTTAGGGTGCCGGCTTCGGATCCTAGGATCCTGGGTTCGAATCCCGGTCGATCGCTGAATTAACGCCAGGGGGGTTGACTCAGCCTATCATCCTTCCGAGGTCGGCAAATTGAGTACCAGCTTGCTGGGATGAATGATCATGGTGTGTACCCCGATTTAGAATAGGTACACCGTATCCCTGCGCATCGTAAGAGGCGACTAAGTGTTGGCGTCAGGAAGGGCATCCGGCCATAAAAACATTGCCTCAAACAGGAAACCATGATTGTCATGGGGCCCGCAAGGCTAACCCCCGCTCTAGCGGGGAAAATGGCCTTAAAACGATCATTCATTCATATTCATTCTTCGGAAGTTGAAATATCATTTCCTCGCAATAAATGATCTTGTAACCATTTTCATATTTTTGTCCGCTCTGTATTGGAATATGAGGCTCTCGTGTGGTCGAGCGGACTTACAAAGCAGGAATGTAATGCAATTGAAATTGTTCAGGAAAGAACTTGTGGAGTTATCCTTGGCCTGAACTATACTAGTTACTTGAAATATTTTTTTCTGGTCTTCATCAATGATCTCTCTGACTCTCTCAAAAATCCTCTCTATCTCTTTGCTGATGACTCCACTCTCTGCCGCTCCATTCCTCTTCCCTCAGATCGGCAGTCTGCTGCCTCCTCACTCTCTGAAGACCTGGACAAAATCACAGACTGGTCAAACAAGTGGAACATGTCTTTCAATCCTGACAAATCTCACACTCTTACTATGTCTCTCCGAAAAGATCGACTGGACAACCCTCCCATCTACTTTCTCAACAATCCTCTCCAAGAAGTTCTGTCGCTCAAGATTTTGGGTCTCACTATCTGCCATGATCTTTCTTGGGAAAACCACATTTCCAAGCTGGCCTCCAAAGCCAGTCGCCGACTGGGCATCCTCCGTCGTGCGACGTCCTTCCTCGGCACACCTGAGCTCCTCACCACATACAAGGCTTTCATCCGCAGCTCAATGGAATACTGTTCTCCCCTATGGGCCGGTGCTCCTGCCTCACACCTAGCTCGGCTTCACGCTGTTGAAACCAAAGCTTTCAGAATTATTGGAATCTCCCGCGATGAAGCTATCTCTGAGGGCCTTTCACTCACTCACCACAGGCAGGTAGGTGGTCTTTCTGTCTTCTACCGACTCCTCTCCGGCCTTGCACCCCCAGCTCTCTCTGTGCTCTGTCCCCCAAATATTCCTACAGGTCGCACAAGATCTGCCAGCAACCCTCTGATGGTTAAACTGCCGAAATCTCGGCTCTCTGCTCACCTTCACTCTTTCATTCCTCTTTTCTCCCGCCTCTGGAACAAACTCCCTCACTCCCTTCAATCCCACTCCTCCCTCCAGGTCTTTAAAACAGCTGTTCACCACCATCTTTTATCTTCCCCCATCCAAAACCTTGATCTTTTCTACCCCCGCTAATTCACCCCAGATCCACCTTGTTTGAAATTCCAACTTCTTTCCTGGAAGTCCTGGCAGTGTCCATATGTTTTATACCTCTCCCACCGCCCCCTTCCCATGCCCCCCCCCCCCAAAGCCCTCGCCCTCTCTCAGATCTCTCGATGTCTCCATGTCTCTCGGTCCCTGCTCTCAAATGTTGTGTTTGTGTCCTTCCCCCTCTCTCCCCATCTTGTCTACCGCTCCCGATGTTATATGTTTTATGTGTCGGTTTGTCTTTCTGTGTGATTAATGTTCGCTCTTTCACGAGCCTCGATCTTGTATACAAAAAAAAAAAAAAAAAAAAAAAAAAAAACTGACATGCTTTACACGGTTGTGGTCTGGACTCGCTCGAGAGCCGACATGATCAACTCTGCCGTGCTTTTGCGAGCGCTGCCATTATTCCAAGGTTCACCATTTTCTACCCACAAACAGATCTCGGATTGGCTACCGATTACGGAACTCAAAACTATTAACTGAATCAAGACGTGACGAGATTGATAAAATGACAAGATTCAACAACAGTCCAATGAATGAACCCCAGTGATTGTTGAACTCTGACGTCATGTGTCTAGATCTGAATCAAGATGCAATTTATCCGTTTCCTTTGTTTTAATATGTTATCTTTGCTCTCCGCTTCCCTTGCTATTTATTACTTGTGAAAATAGAAGATTTTTCAAGTATATTGTTGGTCTTACAAGACCAAGACCAACTGGTCTTACAACACACAGATACACAAGTGCATTATTATGTCTGTCTCTCTGTGTGTCAGTCGCTTACAGGTCACAATTTTCAACCGATATTCACGAAACTTCACCAAATGGTAGAGTTGGCCATAAGCAAGAAGCCTATTGTTTTTGGGGACAAAAGGCCAAAGGTCACCAACTTTGTCAAATTTCTAAAATCCTCAATTTTCATCCGATTAACTTGAAATTTGAAGAGTATTTGCACATCCGGTCACTGAATTCAACCACCAAGTATTTTTGCGGTCCACTTCGGCCAAAAGGTCAACATAGGCCATGTTTCAAAAATCCTCAATTTTCATCCGATTGACTTGAAATTTGAAGAGGATTTGCATATCTGGTTACTGAATTCAACCACCAACAATTTTTGAGGTCATCTTAGGCCAACAAGTTATTTTAGGGATTTCGCAAGTATCGTGCTATGCACATGTTTCTTGTTTTTTTATTTTTGGTGTTGGTGCTACTGGGTGTTGCTTTTGCATGGATGCCCATGAATATCACATGGAGCATGAGATTTGCAATTGCACCCTTCATGGAACACATCACACATTTCAAACAGCCTTTCAATATATCATCTCTGCCACTTGTGTCCAGAATTGCTTGGGGACATCCTTGAGGAATGCCCCCAGGAGGCCGACGGTATAGACTCCGTGGTGGTGGTGGACAATGTTCCGCAAGTGGGGCCTGACCGGCTTGACAAGTTGCGGAATGTCATTCGTAAAATCTTCTCCAAGTTTGGTGAGGTTGTCAGTGAGTTCTTCCCTGATGCTGACGGAAAAACCAAAGGGTACGTGGCCTGGTGCACTGATTTCGTGTTTTTGTTTTCAAATCGGATTTCCTGTTTCTCAGTGCCTTTTGAGAGATTTGACAATTGCCAATATGCTATAAGTTGGTGATGCTTGTGAAAGAAGGGTTTAAACTTAAAGGCCTTTTACAATTAGTGCCGTTACCACAGTTTGCAATGCGAATATTTTTGTTTTATTTCTAATTTGGTTTGTACCGACGTTCCGCTCATGCTGTTATGAAAAGTAACAAATTTGCCTTCATTGGATCTTTTAAAATTTAATTTGGTTGAAATATTTTTTGACAATATCATAATGTAAATCATATCGCAGTGGAACAACATTAAAGATTCCAAAGTTTCCGCATAACCGGAAGAAGCGTTTATTATTAATTTATTTATTCTTGTGCTCCTGTAATATTTTGGTTCATCTTTGTTTTCTGATTTTGCACAATGTTGTGGTGCCATGATGAAGTTGTTAGCAATAATTTCTAGTGCATCACTTGCCGATTTGCATGTACAGTACCTCATGGAGTTTTTATTTTATTCCATTTCAATTTTCTGCTTCCACAGGTACATATTCCTGGAGTTCTCGTCCCCCAACGCGGCACTAGAGGCCATTAAAAATGCCGATGGGTACAAATTGGACAAGCAGCACACCTTCAGGGTTAACCTTTTCTCTGACTTTGACAAGTATGAACATTCATTAATTGTGTTATTTTTCTTTGTCTTTGCGTTCCACGGCCAAACTGCTGTAATGCAAGGCCTTTTCCTCCTGACTATTTCTATTTATTTCATTATTATGCTTGCTTTTCTCACACACACACACACACACACACACACACACACACACACACACACACACACACACACACACACACACACACACACACCACACACCACACAGGTGTGTGTGCATAAACACATTGTCCTTGTGAAATTTTGAACTTTTATTGTTTTTGATGTTCATACGACAGAAACAAACTGTAAATGGTACATGAAAGCATGGTGAGGTCCAGAAGCTCGAATGACTTCACTTCCTGAAGAGGATGGTTATTGTTGTTTAGTTTAGTTAGTGTGTGTGTTAGTTAGTTAGTTAGTTAGTGGTTTAGGAGTGGAGGAATGGTTGATCAGAGTAGTGATGGCAATGTACAAAAGAGCACGCACAGCTGTAAGGACGAAGGACGGGAACAGTGGTGAGTTTGAGGTGAAGGTGGGAGTGCATCAGGGGTCGGTACTAAGTCCACTACTATTTGTAGCTGTGATGGAGGTGCTGGCTCAGAACGTAAAGGAGGGTTTACCGTGGGAGTTGTTGTCTGCAGATGATCTGGTGTTTATTGCGGAAAGTATGGATGGACTGAAGGAAAAGATGAACAAGTGGAAGGAATGTATGGAGACAAAAGGTCTGAAGGTGAATATAGGAAAGACGAAGGTGATGGCAAGTGGTAAAGCATGTGGTGAGGTGGAAAGAACTGGGAAGTGGCCCTGTGCTGTGTGCAGGAAGGGTGTCGGAGTGAACTCCATTCAATGTACAATGTGTGCTGAGTGGGTTCATCAAAAATGTAGTGGTCTGAGAGGGTCATTTACCAGTGTGGCAGCTACGTTCAAATGTAAGGTGTGCGCAGAGGGAGCTGCAGATGGAGGAAATGTTGAGTTGGATCTTGGAGACGGCGTGAAGCTGGAAGGTGTGAAAACATTTTGCTACCTCGGAGACATGCTGAATGGAGAAGGTGGATCAGACTCGGCAACGGTTGCTCGAGTGAGATGTGCATGGAAGAAGTTTCGGGAACTGAGTGGCGTGCTGATGAGGAGGAGAGTGTCGCTGAAGCTGAAGGGAAAGGTGTATGCTGCATGTGTGAGAAGTGTTATGATTTATGGGAGCGAGACATGGGTAATGAACGTAGAGCAGCAACGAAGGCTGGAAAGGGTGGAAATGCGAATGGTTCGATGGATGTGCGGAGTATCGTTGAGAGAGAGGAAGACAAATGATGAATTGCGAAAGATGATGGGAATATTGCCTGTGATTGATGCTGTGAAGAGGAACAGGTTGAGATGGTTTGGTCATGTATTGAGGAAGGATGAAAGTGACTGGTTGAGAAGAGTGATGGAAGTTAATGTTGAAGGAAGTAGAGGACGGGGAAGACCGAGAAAGACTTGGCTAAAGATGGTGGAAGAAGAAAATGCGGGCAAGGGGGTTAACAAGGAGAGATGCAGAAAATAGGGCAAAATGGAGAAGATTGTCATGGGGACCGCAAGGCTAACCCCCGCTCTAGCAGGGAAAATGGCCTTAAAATGCATGTTGTGTTGTTGTTGTACAAAATGCAGAGCTGGTTATTATATCAAGTTAATATTTTGATCCCCATCCCCTCTCCCTGTAAGTCTAAAGTCCGTACTTATTGAAACATGGTATCATAAACAACCGGACACACTTGATGCCTTTGTTTGTTTTTCCTGCAGATATATGAACGTGACCGAGGAATGGGAAATGCCCCAAAAGCAGGCATTTAAAGATCTTGTAAGTTTTTTTTTTTTGGTTCACGAGTTATCAAGTGACCACTATGTTCGTCATGGGTGTGTGTCTGTCTGTCTGTCTGTCTGTCCGCAGCATAACTACCCGGTGATATCGTCTGATCTTGATGAAACTTGGGTGGAAGGTTGATATCATGATCTAGTTGTGTCCTGCGTAGAGTGGGCGTATTGCGCCCATTGTGGGCGGAGCGACGCCCGAAAAAGATGTCTTTTTAGGGGGTATTCGAGTTCAAGCTACATCTTCTCCGAGGGAGTTCGTGGAATCTGACAGGGGTTTCGGTATTTGGTTAGGCAAATGTCATGTGTCGAGCCCCACGGAACTCGATTTTTCATTTTCGCGTCAAGGTCACAAGGTCACGAAATTTAGAAAAGTCGATTTTTGATGGTTTTATTACATTGTTCGCTTCCTGATAGGGTGAAATGTCATACATGATCTTATATTATCACATACATCATGAAATACAAGTTTTCCAACAAATTTCAGAATCTTTGACCTTTGAAGGTCACAAAGGTCAAATTTTCAAAGTTGTCAGAATCGAACCAAATTTTCGGTATTGTGTAGCTAACGAACCTCATAACTGATTATACATTATTTTCTATCTCATTTCAAGGTCAGTAACCTTCGTTTTGACATTTCCAGGCCAGCACCACACACAATTACGTACAGCTGGCTCTTAAAGGCCTGTGCACGCAGCGCATTGGGCCCCTTTGTAAATAGGCATGTACACCGCATGTCGGGGGCCGATACCTGCCACGGGGGCCCCCGACCCCCCAGTCCGGGCCTGTTTCTATTATAGTCCGTCCTTTGTCATTGAATACCGCTCGCTCGTGAACCATCGTCGTCTCCTGACTTGTTTTTTCTTATTATTCAGTTTGCTTTTAGAAGTTTAAAAACTATGAAAGTTGTTACATTGTTGTTGTTTTTTATTACCCTCACCAGAGGAGAGGTTATTGCATTTGAGTCTGTCTGTTTGTTTGTCCGCACAGAATAAATATAATTTTCTCTGCAACCGTTGGTCCGATTGACAGGAAATGTTCACCAGAGGTGCACCTCCTCCTGTAGAATTTTTTAAAATGATAATTATGACGTCATAGGTCATGTGGTATGGGCGCCATCTTGGAAAACTTTGCACCTCTATCTCCAAAAGCACTGCATAGAAAAAAAATTGACATGGCTCATTGTAAAGAACTCTCCATGTGGAATAACAGATGTTAATAATGATGTCATAGCTGCCTCCATTATGACGTCATAATTCGACAAGTACAAAACTTCATCCAATCGACATGAAATTTCTTGAGCCTCATCTTGGGATAAATTGGTGGAGGAAAAAAAAAAGATGACATCATTGGTCACGTGGTTTGGCTGCCGTATTTGTTTTTACACAAAAGCCTTAAAAAACACTAAAACACATCCTGGTGAGGGTCTGCCATCTCTGATTGCTCTTTCTTGTTTAAATTTGATGCTTTGTCTTTTACTATGATGTTGTTGTTGTGGTTATGTGCCATGTCACAATAACTCTCATGTGTCCTGCAGGGAAATCTTCGCTACTGGCTAGAGGAACCAGACTGTCGGGATCAGTACAGCGTCATTTTTGATGCGGGAGACAGGACAGCGATCTTCCTCAATGACAATGTTGAACCCACTCTTCTGGAGGAGCGAGCGGTGAGACTGGCTGGTGTTGCCAGCTGATTTGCCCATCGATTTGAACATGTGAATTGCTTTAGAGTTTATTTCTTAACGAGCACCCATTTCAAGTAGCGAGGTGTATTTTACAAGTAAATCGACTTCCCAGATTTATTATAAATTTTGGGGCGCGCAAAGCAAATGTTCTGCCTCAGATGCATCGTAAAGTTGAGCGTTGACGATCCATTTTGTCATTATGCAATTCAACATAAAAAAAACTGTCCAATCAAATAACTTGCACTTCCCTCTGCCGGCATTTGAAAACTCGTTCTGCAACTGGTGTTTGGAAGGTTTTATTGAAAAGACCAGTATGTAGATGTACAAAGTTTAACCAAGACACATGATTGGGACTAATTACCACCGTCACCGAAGGTGGACACAGGTTATGTTTTCACCCGTCTGTCTCTTTTTGTATACATAGTCGAGGCTGGTGGGATTGCTAGCTAGTGCAGTGAATGGATCATGACGTATCAGATAAAACCAGGACGTGAAACACACATACAAGGGGTGGATAAAATGGATACAGAAGGAAACTCCAAGGAGGGAAAACTGGAAAATTGGAAGGGGCAGGGATTTGGTTGGGTAAAAAAGGGTAAAAAAAGATCATAGTTTTGGATTGGGGACGATCTGAGATGGTGGTGAACAGCCATCTTGAAGACCTGGGTGAAAAAATGAGATTGAAGAGGATGTGGAAGTTGTTTCCACAGGTGAGAAAAATCGGAACGAATGAGTGGGTGAGCAGTGAGCCTGGATTTAGGTAGATTCACCAGAAGGTGATTGATGGTGGACCGTGTGAGCCTTGCAGAAACCTGGGGGTACAAATCACGGAAAGAGCAGAGGGTGCAAGACCATAAAGGAGGCAGTCGAAGACAGAGAGACCACCGACCTGTCTGTGATGGCGAAGTGATAGACTCAGCTTCAACACGGGAGATTCCAATGATCGTGATGGCCTTGGTTTCCATGGCTTAAAGTTGAGCAAGATGTGAGACAGGGGAGCCAGCCCAGAGGGGAGTGCAGTACTCCAAGCTGTGGATGAAGATCTTGTAGGTAGATGGTTTGTCTGTCTGTGAGCAGGATATTTCAAAAAGTTGTGGAAGGATTCTGACGAAACTCGGTGGACATGTTGAGTCTGTGACAAGGATGAAATTATTCTATTTTGGTGAAGATATGGATCCGAGAATTTTAAATTAAATTCTAAGTGATTATTCACCATTGAGAGATAGGGCCAAAAATATATATAGCACGATGTTTCAAAAAGTTGTGGACAAGTTGTGACAAAACTTGGGGGCCGAGTTGGCTAGGTGACACGAACAAGCCAATTCGATTTTGATTCAGGTCCGAATGTAGATCCAGCCTATCAGTGGGATACCAAATGTAAACTGTTCAGGCTGATTGAGGTATTCGCTCTACCAAGTGCCATTCTAGTTTAGCCTTGTTTTCATTATTAATACAAAACCTGGTAGCTTTTTTGAAGTTCTTACTTAAACCATTCTGTCCAGCATTATTAACGCATCAAAAAAAAAAAACCAGTCTTTTTCCCGCCCACCCCAACCTGCCATGCGATATTTTGTTTTCAAGTTTTGATTGCGTGAGTGGAGGTGGTCGGATATCCTGGAATGAAGGCGGCCTTGTATGTCACAAGCAGTGGTTGGCAAGCAAAACAGGCAGACACACTGTGTCAAACGCCTGAGATTTATTTCAGGAAATGGAGAGCTCAAGGCCTGCCTGTGGCATACAATGCCTTCTTAATTTCTGCAAACACAGGAAGGGTGCAAAACCATAACCAAGAAATTCACTTACATGCCGCCCCTACCACCTCGTTACCCTCTCTCTTTTTCATGGCATTGCCATTATTCTTGGGCCATGATCATCAGCGATGGACAGAAACGATTGTACGATGGTCTCCAAGTGGGACATACTTGGCGACGCACCATCAGCGTGGTATAGCGCTGTGGGGAGGCGAGCGTTTTGTACAGATGCAGCGTTTCAGTCACCCTGGTGTACAGCTCATAGACTTTTCACCTTGTGAGAGGTGAGTTGTTTTTTGTGTCGCAGTCTCAATCCTACAGTCTATTTTTGAATAATGTGTACTGCTTGGCAATAAAAAGTAAAATGTTTATCTGTGTCATCATTGGATGTGAATTTGCCGTCTTGCGATATAGTCCATGGGCCAGACCCCAGAATTTAATGGATTGGTATCACCTGGGGTGGCAAAATCTCACTGTGCTTTCTTGAAAGGCAAATACCCATAGATGAAAAAAAACTTTGAAGCCAAGCTTGGAACGGTAGCTTAGTGCTAGTAATCACCTCTTAAAGATGGAGGATTGGACCTGATCTGGGACCTGAAATTATGGGGTAGGGGAAATATAAATTGCGATATCGTTTGAACTAATGGTCCAATTGCTACAAATAACCACTCAAAATGTTGGAAATTTTATGTTATACATAACTATATCTTGAAATCATTTGGAAGCAGAGGGACACATTCTCAGAAGTCATTCCGAGGATGGTTACATTTCACACTTTGTGTATACTCTTAAACATCATTGGCAAACGATTCCAAGATGCTGGGTTGAGGGACCTTTGCCTTGAATCGGGTGTCATTGCTGAGGGGTCAGTAGAAAACGTACTTTTGGGAAAACAATACAACCATGCGGTTAGGTTCCACAAATTGTTGTATGAAGCTCTGCAACATCTTGCCTGGAAAGGGTTTGTAGAATTTCAGGGTGAAGATGAAAGCTCAGACTTACAAAGTTTTGTCAACACATTTTCCCTAGACATATGCCAGGAGACCTTCACAGAGACCCTTAGCAGTCCGGTATTCGTATCACTGGCTGAGCGTTTTGAAGCATACAAAGATCGTCTGCACCAGCATGGAGGGCTCTCGCATCATTTTGGATGTCATACTTGGACATCGTGGACATCATGTTGAACATGCTCCGAGCTTCAAGAGAAAGCAATTGGGATCTCCATCCCTCGGCCATCCATGACATGATACCATTGAGCTTTGCATACGACAAGCTTAACTATGCCCGCTACCTGAGTACATACTACACCGAGATGACAAACCTCTCCCCAGAGCACCCAGATGCCCTGGAGCACCTCAGGAATGGTGGGTTCTCCGTTCAAATTATACCTGACAATCCATTCGGAAGAATTCCTGTTGACCAGACCATTGAGGAGACCGTAAACAAGGACACCCAGACCCCAAGAGGGGCAAAAGGTTTCAGCCTCAAGCCAAATGCAGTACACAGATACTACCTCACTGCAGAGTACAGGAGCTCATTTCTGGGTTTACTGAGGAGTGCACTGGGAAGTGACAGATCATTCTGCCACCCTGATCTCACCGCACCACGGATGAGGAAGGATGAAAGGGATGTTTCAGTGTTAGTCGATATGCTGGATGGAAATTGGACTCAACCATTTGGTGTCCCCTCTGAGCTCTTCAGCCCCTCCACAGGAATGGTCGCCCCTGACAACATCGCCCAAGACCTTTTAGGAGCCAAGGACAAGGGCATTGCGGCATTTAAAGAATTCTGTGACGAAAGGCTTGACGTCCGTGCCACCAAGGGTTTCTTCGATCCACTGAAGAAACAGAGGCTGAAGACTTTCAGCGATATCAAAATAAAGAGGTCTTTCAAAACACAGGGACGGAGCATCATCATGAAGGCTGACAGAACCTGTTTGCGAAAATGACCCTCATTGGACACTGGACAGACCAGAAAGCTGGACATGAAGAATGTGCTGTCCTATCGTCTTGGTCCTATACCTTGGGCTTTAGCGAACCCTGAAGGCACCCTACGGAAGACCAATAAGGCACAGCTCTCCAAACGTCTGATAAAGGATCTTTCACCAGCAGATACCATCCCTTCTAACTCAGCTTGCATCATTGATGAAATGGCCATTGTACAGAAAATGATGGCAAATACCACTAATGCCTCTTTTGGAGAAGCCTCCAAATCCATCTTGTCTGCAGTCCTGAGGGAGGGGAGAATCAACCGCCGAATTGATGTTGTCTTCGACGTCTACAAGGAGAACTCCATTAAAAATGCCGAGCGGGTAAAAAGAGGGTCTGAGAGTGCCATGACATTTGGTAAGATTGCATCCGGCCATAGGTTGAAGCAATGGAAGCGTTTTCTACATTGTGGAAACAACAAGACCCAACTGATTGATTTTCTGGTTGAGGAATGGAGCAACGACCAAAGTCTACGTGAAAGGCTGGACAGGAAAGAGCTCTTCCTCACACGGAGACCAGTGCACAAGAGTTACAAAGGACTCGGTGTCTGCTGTTCAAGATCTACCGAGCAGCCAGGAGGAGGCAGACACCCAGCTACTCCTACATGCCGAGCACTGCGGCAGGTCTGGTCTGACAGCTGCTGTCATCGTGTCACCAGACACTGATGTTTTTATCTTGGCAATGGCCTTCACACCAAAGTTAAAATGCCCAGTATACTTCAAATTGGGATCCAAGACGCGCACTGAATACATAGAGATTAAGAAAGCTGCAGATGCCCTTGGTCTTGAAAAATGTGCCTGCCTCCTGGGTCTCAATTCATTCACTGGTTGCGACACTGTGAGCAGCTTTGCTGGCCGGGGCAAAGTTTCAACTCTTCGGCTTATAAGCCACGAGGAACACATGACCACCCTGCAGTCATTAGGCCAATCATGGGACCTATCAAATGAATCAATCCAGCGACTAGAGGCACTGACTTGTTCCCTCTACAGCGCCAGGACAGCCATCAACAGCATCAATGAGTTGCGTTTCAACATCTTTTGTGCGAAGAAAGGTGAGGCCGAGTCTTGGCAACTCCCCCCCTGCGCATCTTCCTTGCTCAAACACTGTAAGAGGACCAACTACCAATGTGCAATCTGGAAGGGAAGTTTGGACAGGAATCCAGATATTCCGTCTCCGTGTGGCCATGGATGGAGGGTAGATGACGGACAGTTGGTGATTGACTGGGGTGACGCACCACCTGCCCCTGAGGCTGTCATGGAGTTGATTGCCTGCAACTGTCCAAGGCAGTGCTTGGAGGAGAGCTGTTCCTGCCTCCAGAACAGGATGAGGTGCACATACCTATGCAAGTTGCAGACTTGTAGTGACATGCAAGAGAGGAGGAGGAGGAGGAGGAGGAGGAACAAGGCAAGGTTGAATTTGAAGGCTCATCCGATGATGACGACAACAGTGACTCCGACGAAGATTGAGATGCAACTCAGACATGGATACTGGGGCC
The DNA here is from genome assembly GCF_964187855.1 of Myxine glutinosa. Taxonomy (NCBI): domain Eukaryota; kingdom Metazoa; phylum Chordata; class Myxini; order Myxiniformes; family Myxinidae; genus Myxine; species Myxine glutinosa. Next base: position 5,969,389 of record NC_136270.1, read on the forward strand.
CCTTTAATGGACACACTATGGTACTGTAGGAGGATGTGATGCTTGGTAGTGCAAGGGGTCAACTCTGATGAAACAATTAATAAATGTATTGTTTAGTTATTGATCTCTCTGGGGAGATACATGTAGTTGTATTTCATGTTCTTCGGGACACTCTTCAGCCTCTTTGAACCAGTAGGATTAGGCTGGGAATTGAGGCTTAAATAGGCCTACCAAATCCATAAAGAGGAATTTCTAGCAGGTATCAATATTTTGATATGTTGTTAAGGGATGATTTACCATGTTTCATGAGGTCTTCTGTCAGATGGACGTAAAAAATGCATACTTGAGGTTCAATGGTGAATGACGTTGACCTTGACTACAGGTGACCTTTAAATGCCTAACAGCCCTAAACTAAATAAGAGCACATTTTCACATGATATTTGATATTTGTATTAAAATGTTGTTTGAAAGATTTTTTATTAACACCAACATATTGGCATCTTCCATTTTTGCGTGTTTTTCAGGCTAAAAATGGCCGTTTTCAAAGATGTGTCAAATTCCGTTATGTACCATGGCTCAGATACAAATAAAATCCACACTTTTAGGCATAAAATGGACTTGGACACTTGTTAACTTCTATTTGAGCCCATTTTGGCTGAGAAATTCCCATTGGTAGGGTAACTGTGGTGATTTTTTTGGACGGATGGCTAGATTTTAAGCAGGGGTCAAATTTTGTGACCTTTTGAACTCTAGTGACCTACTTAATTCGCATATTGGCAAATAATAGATATAGTTATGTAGAACATAAAATTTCCGACATTTTGAGTGGTTATTTTATTTGGTTTGAGTGGTTATTATGGTTAATGGTTAATTAATAATTGTTAATTAGTGGTTATTTGGTTTGAGTTACCATTTTGAGTGGTTATTTGTAGCAATTGGACCATTAGTTCAAACTATATCGCATTTTATATTTCCCCTACCCCATAATTTCGGGTCCCGGATCGGGCCCAGTCCTCCATCTTTAAGAGGTGATTACTAGCATTAAGCTACCATTCCAAGCTTGGCTTCAAAGTTTTTTTTCATCTATGGGTATATGCCTTTCAAGAAAACACAGTGAGATTTTGCCACCCCAGGTGGTACCAATATCTGGTCTGGCTCATGGACTAATATGTCTTATGATCCACCAGACGTTTGTAACGTGTGTGTGATGCAACTTCATAGCAAGAGTTGTGAAAGGGAGGGTGATGTTTGAGCACATAATGGGCTCCTTCCACCAATCGATCCATCAAAAGAGTCTCTTGGCTACTCCAACAGACATTTACAAACTAGAGAGTTCATATAACACTTTACCCCGTGAAGTCTTGAGAGAAAAAATGATGTGGGAGAGTCTTTTTTAACTCTTCCTTATTGATTCAGTAAAAGTTTATAAAAGCTGAACTTCCAAGTTGGTAGAGCCGACGTTTCGTCACGAATCCACTCGCCTTGTTCACGGCAGATGTTAAAATGTCAACCTGCATTGATTTCTTGCTTATTGAGTTTCCAAGCACGATCTTCTTTTCGTACGAGCCTCCATTATGTCTGAATATCGATATTCCCCTACCGGAGAGGGTGGCAGATATGATTGGTCGAGATGACTTAAAATGGCGTAATATTTTGTTCAAGTACTGCGAAGCGGAAGTGTTTTGAAAGTATCAGGGATGACTTGTGTTCTGCAGTGTTTAAGTATGTTATCAAATTGAAATAAAATAAAGATTTTGGAGGTTGTAGGAAAAAAATTTTTTGGAGGTTTACCGCCGCTGATGCAGCGTCTTTTAACACCCCCTTAATTAGCATGTTGCATTAGTTCTTCATGCCTGTTGTTTTGTGTCCTTTATGACGTCCTTAAAACAGTAAGTTTCCTATTTGGAATGATTTTGAATCTTTTTGACTGCCAGACAGGTAGACAGAGTCAAAATAATTTACTGTACTCCTCTCTGCATATGTGCTTGGGACGACATTTCATACAACTTGTCAAATCCAGAACCAAAGTACAGGCTGCTAAACCGCAGGTTTGTGTTCTAGTGTTCAAAATATAACATTAAATTGAAATGAAGCTGTTCCTCGATCATAAATTGATGTTTGTAGACCGAAAGACAGACAAAGTGAAGCAATTGCATAACCTCCTATTTCTCTGGCACAATCGAGGTCCCTTTGTATACAGAGTCGAGGCTCGTGAAAGAGCTAACATTTATCAAACAAACAAATCAGACAAACAAGAAAACAAATTATATAAAATAGGGAGCAGACGACAAGATGGGGAGAGAAGGGGAGGAAGCACACAAACACAACATTTGAGAGCAGGGACATCGGGAGATGTGTGGGAGGGAGAGAGCCTGGGGGCAGGCAGGATAGGTATAAAACGCAAGGACACCAAGGACTTCCAGGAAAGAAGTTGGCACCTCAAAAAAGTGGATTTGGGGTGACATTAGCGGGGGTAGAAAAGATCAAGGTTTTGGATTGGGGAAGATAAGAGATGGTGGTGAACAGCCGTTTTAAAGACCTGGAGGGAGGAGTGGGATTGAACAGAGTGAGGGAGTTTGTTCCAGAGGTGGGAGAAAAGAGGAATGAAGGAGTGAAGGTGAGCAGAGAGTCTCGATTTTGGCAGTTTAACCATAAGAGGGTTGCAGGCAGATCTTGTGCGACCTGTAGGAATATTTGGGGGACAGAGCCCAGAGAGAGCTGGGGGAGCAAGGCCGGAGAGGAGTCGGTAGAAGACGGAAAGACCGCCAACCTGCCTGCGGTGAGTAAGTGAAAGGCCCTCGGAGATAGCGTCATCGCGGGAGATTCCAATGATTCTGAAAATACTGTCCCTTGATACAATTGAACGTCTCTTTGTAATCACATCAATATTGAGGCGTTTTGGCATACAGGATGCATTCTGTAAACGAACTGCTTCTCTATCAGGAAAGATCGGGGAGTTTTGGGATGCATGGGGTCACACCATTCATGAGGACCCATATTATCGAGAACTGCTTTGCAGAACATGACTGACTTCACACACTTTATTTTGCCACCATAAACATCTCCTCTCAATCCAACGAGTACCTTTGGGATTATTTATCGACACACCTGAGGCAATCCAGAGCTGCCTTTCCATATGAAGTAACTTTGGTGGAATCGATGCATGACGTTTATCATACAATTGACATGTATATTGGTCGTACCTGAAATGTAAGATTTTTTTTTTTTTACCTTTTCATTCTGGGCCCGCTGGTTATTTTTACTTGCACGATTTGTCTGACTCAACTCATTGGTATCCGTCTCCTCAGGTACTTGGTGACATTCTCTCCAGCCTTGGACACACGGGACGATCCACAAGCCATCATAGTCTGGGACATCCGTACGGGCTTAAAGAAACGAGGCTTCCATTGCGAGAGTTCGTCTCACTGGCCCATCTTCAGGTATTCCAATGAAAATCTTCTTTATACTTGTGCATTTGAAAATATATAAAATGCTGCCTTTGCTCTTTTTATTTCTCATTGACGTGCACTAAAATGTGTTTTTCCTTCCAGGTGGAGTATTAATGGGAAATACTTTGCTCGCATGACGACGGACACTCTCAGCATTTATGAAACTCCAGTAAGTGTTTATTGTGTTGTGGGAATCTTTCCTGACATACAAGGCATGCGTTTATTGATTTGTCTATCAGTTGAATTTAGATTGAACAATTCTACTGGAAGATTTAATGAACCTGTATTTTTTTTTTGCAGTCCATGGGACTTTTGGAGAAGAAAAGCATAAAAATCGTCGGTGTAAGGTGAGTTTTGATGCCAAAGGCATTGCTAACTGTTGGAGGTTGTATATCAACACTTGTGGCCTTTGTACCCTTTGGGCCTTCTTATTACACTTGTCATCTTGCAACTTTGGTGTTTATGTCGGGCTGTTTGGTGTAAGTATATCATGAATAAAGGTCTTGGCGCACTTTCCTCCAATGTTATTTCATACGATATATTTGAATCGTCAAGAACGTTCACCCGAACTTTCATTTTTATCGAAATTAACTCAGAATATTTCATTTCCATTGAAATGGAAAGTTGATGAAGTATGAAAAGAAGAAAGAGCAAATCAAAGAGAAATTGAAGGAATTAGACTGAGAGTTTTGAAGGAAATATGTTATGATTGGTTTTAAGTGGTTTTAAGTCGAGAAGAAATGACTAAAATGTGAAAAGTTGAATAATTAATATTTTGAAATGCCAGTAGCAAAAAAGAAAGGAACAAGTACAGATACATTCAGAGTACACCACCCCCATGCCAAATAAATAAATATCCTCCAGCTCATAGAGACTGCATTGGGTGGGAGAAGTGTCCAATAATTGATTGATTAATTGCATAATTAAAATCAATAAATAATGATCGTAAAATATTTTTGTAATCAATTGGCTGATAGCATACCTAAACCTTCAGTGAGTGCTTCATCCGAAGCTGTAACTTTTTAAAAATTAATTAAACGAGTCATTAATCGAAAAAATTAAATAATTAATTTATTAATCAATAAATCAAAAATATCCTTTATAGCCACATCACTTGGTCACTGTCGTGTCTAAATATTCACTTCCCAGCTCAAAAGGTGCCTGAGATATTGGTCAGATGAGAAAAAAAAAGAAAAGAAGATTAATAATGAAAATAAATAACTAATAATCATTAAATAATTAAATAATTAATCAATTGGCTAATAGAATGGCATAAGTGTGTGGATGGCAGAAGTCTGGACCACATTGGTGATTATGTTGAAAAATAAATATTCATTGTGGTATAATAAAGATTTATGTCAGTAACTCTCTTTATTTCATTCAAATTTCTTTGCTTTTTTTTTGGCGAAAAAGGAATAGGAGGCAAAACTTTTCAACATGCCCTTGTAGTTATGTAATTATATGGTCTTGAGGCTGCATGAAGAAGGCGTCACCTTTTTAGATGAAAATGAAAGCTGAGGTCAACCTTTTTTGATGAATTATTAATCAACATTTAACATTCACCTTATTAATTACCATCGGAATGGAGTGTTCTGTGAGCTGTATTCCTTACCTACTACTGTATGTGAATGAGAATTAAATGAGGGTTTTTTTCAAGGTTTTCTGCTTGACAGGGACTTCTTATGGTCACCAGCGGACAACGTGATTGCTTATTGGGTGCCTGAGGATAAGAACATCCCAGCACGAGTGACCATAATGGAGGTACCATCACGCAAGGAGATTCGTGTGCGAAACCTCTTCAATGTGGTTGACTGTCGTCTGTACTGGCAGCGGCAAGGGGACTTTCTTTGTGTCCGTGTGGATCGCACACCCCGTGCCACACAGGTTTGACTTCTCATCTTGAAATTATCAAAATACCAAAATATAATCTTTTTATACATTCCCTTTCTCATGGAAAAGTTAAGCTGCTGATTGCTAAGACCTGACATCCGTTTATCAGGAAATCACCATGTTAAGTCGTAGGTAGCACAATAATTTTATATATATATAAAAATAAATAAAAAAATATATATATATACATATATATACATATATATACATATATATATATATATATATATATATATATATATATATATATATATATATATATATATATATATATATATATATATATATATATATATATTGTTGTGGATATGAGAATGTTGTTTTTTTATTGTTGTGGTAAAATGTTGTTGTAAAAGGTTGTTGTTAAAATATCGCCCTCCTCCCTCCGTTTGTGGTTGTATAAAGGTCAAAGGGCGTTCCCGTAGTTAGTCCATAAAACATACATGCAGGACACGATATATCTTTTTTGACAGTTATATCCTTATTATGTGTATTAGTGTAAGGCTGTGTCTTCCATTAATTGAAATACTCCATTGCACCAAGTGAAATAAGATAGATTCCCTTTCATTCCCATTCCCAAAACCTCCATTTCCAACTGCGTCATTGCCATTCGCATTGCCAACTACAATTTCCGCCATTAAGCGTGGTCAGCTCGGGGAAGAAGGGCGTGCCCGCCCATCGTCATAGAGGGGAGGAGTGAGCCAGCCCCGAACAACCAACCAAGTACAAGGGGTTTGGCTTGAGAGGGCGGAGAGAGAACGCTCGGGGAGGTTCGCGAAGGTTCGAGGGTGTGGCCTATATAACCCGCGGCCCCGACGCCCCCACGAGAGTTGAGTAAGGGATCCCTGAAAGAGCAGCTTCAGCCACCGCAGCTTCAGCCACAGCAGTTTCAGCCACCGCAGTTTCAGCCACCGCAGCTGCAGCCACAGCAGCTTCAGCCACAGCAGCTTCAGCCACAGCAGTTTCAGCCACCGCAGTTTCAGCCACCGCAGCTTCTGCCACAGCAGCTTCAGCCCCAGCAGCTTCGGGGCCTTGACGGCAGTTTTTGAGCAGGGCCGCGAAGGAACGGCGGCTGCTAAACGCGCCGATCGAAAGAGGAACGGCGGCTGCTAAACGCGCCGATCGAGAGAGGGCGGCGGCTGCTCATCCCCGACCCGACCGTGCTGCGGTTCCAGCTGGACCTTCCTCCCCCCTCCAGCCATCCACCTCCTGCCATTCCTGTCATCATTCCCCGCGTGAGTCTGTCTTTTGTTTGTTCTGTCCCAGGGTATTAATTAAGACTGTAGGTAAGCTAGCATTGCACTGTGTCTCTGATTTCTTCTGTATATTATTTTATTATCTTTCCTTCTCCTTGGTTTTTTTGGGCCTGTAAATAGTAAATAAATTATATTTGTATTCCTTACCCTTTGTCTTTCTTCTTCTTCACATCCTTCGCTTTAGTCTTTTCCCCATTGAATATCTGTGGCGCGATTCGGCCAACGTTCGGGAATCGGGTTAGTCGGGGTAACTGTTAGGGCCGCGGTGCCATCCGCTCGGCAAAACAACATCTTATCCGCGGTCCGTAACAATTGGTGCCAGGAGTGGGATCGGACCCGAAGCGCGCTTAACGCGCTCAAAATTACGAGCTGCTGAAATTTGTTTTGTTTTAAGAAAAACCTTAATTTTGAAATCGCGCCATGGCTAGTCAAGGCGATCGGATGCCGGTGGGGGAACTAGAAGAGGGGTTAGGAGTAACCCAGGATCAGAGGGAAGAAATAGAGGAGAGCAATGAGGAGGTGGTTGAGGAGGTGTCAGGTGCACAAAATGGCGCCCTCGCGCACGTGGTTGACGGGACGCAAAATGGCGCCTCGCACATGGCTACGGTGGCCGCACCCGCTGCACAAGTGGGAGGGATGGCCCAAATGCAGGCCCTCATGGAGCAATTTATGGCACAAATGCAGGCGTCCCTGAACCTGCAAGGGGATAAATCAAGGGCGGAAAGCAGAGAAATGGGACAAATGATGGATAGGATGGGAAGCCAAATCGGGGGGCTCGATGGAAAAATCGGGGGGCTCGATGGAAAAATTGAGAAGATAGACAGCAAATTTGAGAGGCTAGGAAGCAAAATGGAGCGAATCGGCAAAATTGGGGACAGAATGGGTGACCGCATGCAAAAATGTGGGGAGACCATGGATCGCATGGTGGGCGAGAGGGTCCCAAGGGTGCACGAGGAGGTAACGCGGGTCGAGAAGCGCTGGTTGAGCGAGGCGGAGGAAAGCGCGGGTACAATGACGGGTATAGAGATCGCGACCCGGGGTATGGGGCAGCCGGCGACTGCTGAGGTAGGAGAGAAAATTTTATGAAAGCCAGCGGTCGTCGAGGCGAATAAGGAAAAAACAGTAATGAGTATAATTGAAATTGTAGAAACGACAGACGTAGAAGAGCAACAGTCGGAGGAAGGAATGGAAATTGCTCAAAGTCTGAATGCACATCCTGATGCCGTACTTGCTAATCCTTATAAAGATTTGCAGGTGAGCGTGGAGAAAAGGATCCCACAGGTGAGTCGTGCTGTGTATTGTGCGGGGAGATTTTGTAGAAGGATGTTTGACGACAAGAGAATTGTCGCGCGATTGGGATCAAGGAAGCACCCGGGTGTTGGTGAAGGGTCGCGTGTGAAAAAAAAGTGTGCGTCAAGGGTGAGCGTGTTACGAAGCGCGAATGTGATACCGAGTGCGAGCGAGAATGCACGTCGGGGTGTACGGAGTGTGACACAGGGAGTGAAAGCGATACGGAGTGTACGTGCGAGGGTGAGTGTGACACGGAGAGTAAAGTGGTGGTGGAACGTGTGCGAGGATGCACGTATGGGATGAACGGCGAGGGTGTGCGAGAAAGCACACCTGAGTTGGTTGTGGCGCGAGTGCGAGGGAGCACATCTCAGCGCGGTAGTGGGTGGATGCAAGAGTGCACGCCCATGGTGAGTGGTACGGAGTACGTACCGAGGGAGAGTGCGCAAGACGGTGCGCGAGGTGTGTTAAGGGAGTGTGCGAACGGCGAGTGTGCGCGAGAGGTGTGGTGTGTAACAGGGAGTGCGGTGGTGGAATGGACGGAGTGTGTGGGATGCACTGGAGGCGTTGGAACGCCAGGTTTTGTGAGTGTGAAACGGGTCGCGTATGCAAGTGAAGCATCGACATTGAACGGGTTAGCGTTTAGGGCGACGGATAGCCGATGTGAGCACTCGGGGCACGGTGCGCTTTGTTGGATGCCAGGCCCGGCGTGGATCGATGCTGCGTCGCTTCTCTTCGAAGCGTCGTTGCCGATTCGGGCTTGGCCCCGCCCTGCACGGTCGAGTCCAGGCCTTGTCGGGCGAGGCGACCGGTCCGGTTCAAGGGCGAGTGGGAGGAAGCGGAACGGTGCCCCCTCGCGGGGACGGGGTTCCAACCGGGCGAGCCTCAGTCATCGGGCCCGGGACCGCAAGGTACCGCGCCGAGATGGTGCGTGGAATCTCGGCCCGACCAAACCACCTCCCTTGAACCGAAAGCCGGACGGATTCAACCTGCAGGCGACCAAACCACCCGAATTCATTGCTCGGCTTTGCGAAGCCGAGTTTAATGATGTCATGACGCACCGAGGCTAGGATATAGCGGACTGTGATGATGAGGATAGTGTTTTGGCCCCGAAATTAGAAGAAAAAAAATTTGATGATTGGCAAAGGATTGGCAGAGTGATGATTGGTAGTGGTAGAATGATGGGCAGATGATTGGCAAATTTTTGATTGGTTGAAATTTGGTGTGCAAAATTGATAGTGGAAGATACCCGATGTGATGGGATGGCAACTCTGCCATCTCTCACAGCGGGGGCAAAGGAGCACTAGAGTTATGGGGTTTATGGCAGTGAAAACTAGCCCGGGAGGGTTAGGATATAATGATAGGGATCTAGAGAAGATGACCTTAGGTAACGGTAAGATTAGGTAGTGACAATGATACCTGTAGTGGGGACGCAGGTAGATTAGTTTGGATGATAATGACGAGGGAGCGCAATAGTTTAAAGGGGCGACTGGGAAGCGCAAGTTCCAGAGGGGAGTAGATAGATGAGATGATGCCGTGTGTTTGAGGATTGGAAGTGTATTGAGCAGGGTATGAGTAAATGATTGTGAGGAACAGGTGTGATTGCACAGGTGTGCAACTACAGGTGAATGGAGAATGGTTGTGTGGAATATATGGAGTATGGGATATATGGAGTATGGGAATGGATGGTCGTGGAGTAAGTATGATGGAAACTGTGGAGTGGAGTGGATGGTGTGAAGGTGTGAATGGGGGAAGAATGGACCCCCATCACGAATACCCGGGGAGGGTAGTGTAAGTGTTAGGTAGAGGGTACAGGTAAATTGTGGTTGGATATTGGCATCTGTGGTGCGTGGTGGAAGAATGGTATTTGGATGGGTGCATTAGTGACGTGGAAATGGCTGGGCGTGTAGCCTGTTAGTGTGTGTAGTTGGTTTGGGCACTCCACCACTGTGAGGATGTCGGCCAGGTGAGGCCGCAGGTGGGCTCTGGGAGCCGGTAGAGTTGTTGTGGATGGGGCCCGAGGATCCGGAGGACGGACCCGGGTAGCCCAGTGCCAGAGGGCACCGAGGGGTGACAGAGCCAGGAGGGGCCTTCCCCAGTTAGATAGGTTAGGTAAGGAGCAGGTAAGCTCGGAGGCAACTACAGTGGTGGAGGTGTGCAGGTGGGTAGGCCTGCTGGGAGAGCTACACGCCCCAGTCCTGAAATTGTGCAAGGGCACAGGGAGTTGCTTCGGGGGAGTGAGACCCCAAATTGAGAAGCACCACAGTTTGGTCAATGGGAATTGGTTTTTAGAACCCATAGTGTAAGTTGGCCAATGGATTGGCAGGGAAAGACCCCGGGTAGTGTAAAGTGTGTTAATGTCATTTAGAGGATAGTTAGGATGAAAATCTCCTTGCACCATCTACATCCACTCACCTGAGGTGACGTAACTCCACACCATGCCATGTTTTATTATTTTTATGATGCAAATGTTTGGAATGTGAGACGCATCATGACGTGGGTGTGACATTGTGCTTTGTTGTTCCATCTCTCCCTCCTTATGAGGATTGATGATGAATTGGTGATGGCAAATTTTGAAGTAGAGGGAGTGAAGACGAATTTGGTATAGGGGGAAGATGTGACGGTAGCGACGGATTTGTAAATGTGTAGATTGTTGTACATATGGGGTAAGGGCAAGGGTAGTGTAGGTGACAGGGGGGGGTGACATATCGTAGGGACGAGCTTTCTCACTTCGCTCTCCGTACGCACTTCACCTTGCATTGCCTTGTTTGATGTGTACCCTTGTGACCTTACCCCTCGCTCATCTGTTTTTTTACCCCTTTGTCTCCCACATGAGGACCTGTGCGCCACTGGGCGCCGAGGGGAGCGTGCGTGAGTCCGCCATTGTGCGCCCGGAACTCCCAGAACCAGCTGTCTGCATCGATGCACCACCTTATGGACCACATGTCAGTGGCTGAGCACCACTTATGGACCCCATGGGTTGGGGCATGGCCCCTCTGCTGGAACCGGCCCTAAAGGCCCGAAATCTTGCTGGCGGACCTTGGCCACAGGGCACCGATGCCCCACAGGTGAACCATACATAGTCGGCCCCTGTGGGCCATAAAAAAAAAAATGGACACGTTTTGTGCAAGTGTTATTGCAAATAGGCCGCCAGCAAAGAAGATGACAACACCTGGAAGATAGTAATAGCCAGCAGAGGGAGCCGAAGAGCAAGAGACCACCAGCAGGGTTTGGGGTTTGTTTGTTGTTTTTATTTTCATGAACAGTGATGACTGTGCACCGATTGGTGCTTGAGGGTGTATTGGTGCGTTTTGGGTGCTTTCATGGTGCGGCGATGCAGAGCAGACTGTCTTCCCCCCCAGAAAGAACAATCACAGGTCCTGGGTTACGTTTTGTAAATAAAGTAACGTCATTGTAAATAATGCTACCCACCGTCAATGTATAGTTTGAAGACAATTCCGCAATTCGGTTAGCTGTGGGCGTGAGTCTGTTAGGTAGGGTGCAATGGAGCAGCGGGACATATTTATTGGTGTTTTAAAACTGTCACACTCAGGGTCAGGTTAAAAGTAGAGGGAACTACACCTACGTGCCACACTAAGGTAAAAGTTATAGGCCCTGTCGTGCCTAAGGGGAGGAGGGTGCAGTGTAACTAATTTAGTGTAGTGTAATAGTGTAATATTTAGTGTAAGTGTAATTTAGTGTAATATATATATTGTTGTGGATATGAGAATGTTGTTTTTTTATTGTTGTGGTAAAATGTTGTTGTAAAAGGTTGTTAAAATATCGCCCTCCTCCCTACGTTTGTGGTTGTATAAAGGTCAAAGGGCGTTCCCGTAGTTAGTCCATAAAACATACATGCAGGACACGATATATCTTTTTTGACAGTTATATCCTTATTATGTGTATTAGTTTAAGGCTGTATGAATATATGTGTAAGCCTGTGTCTTCCATTAATTGAAATACTCCATTGCACCAAGTGAAATAAGATAGATTCCCTTTCATTCCCATTCCCAAAACCTCCATTTCCAACTGCGTCATTGCCATTCGCATTGCCAACTACAATTGCTGCCATTAAGCGTGGTCAGCTCGGGGAAGAAGGGCGTGCCCGCCCATCGTCATAGAGGGGAGGAGTGAGCCAGCCCCGAACAACCAACCAAGTACAAGGGGTTTGGCTTGAGAGGGCGGGGAGAGAACGCTCAGGGAGGTTCGCGAAGGTTCGAGGGTGTGGCCTATATAACCCGCGGCCCCGACACCCCCACGAGAGTTGAGTAAGGGATCCCTGAAAGAGCAGCTTCAGCCACTGCAGCTTCAGCCACAGCAGTTTCAGCCACCGCAGTTTCAGCCACCGCAGCTGCAGCCACAGCAGCTTCAGCCACAGCAGTTTCAGCCACAGCAGTTTCAGCCACAGCAGTTTCAGCCACCGCAGTTTCAGCCACCGCAGCTTCAGCCACAGTAGCTTCAGCCCCAGCAGCTTCGGGGCCTTGACGGCAGTTTTTGAGCAGGGCCGCAAAGGAACGGCGGCTGCTAAACGCGCCGATCGAAAGAGGAACGGCGGCTGCTAAACGCGCCGATCGAGAGAGGGCGGCGGCTGCTCATCCCCGACCCGACCGTGCTGCGGTTCCAGCTGGACCTTCCTCCCCCCTCCAGCCATCCACCTCCTGCCATTCCTGTCATCATTCCCCGCGTGAGTCTGTCTTTTGTTTGTTCTGTCCCAGGGTATTAATTAAGACTGTAGGTAAGCTAGCATTGCACTGTGTCTCTGATTTCTTCTGTATATTATTTTATTATCTTTCCTTCTCCTTGGTTTTTTTGGGCCTGTAAATAGTAAATAAATTATATTTGTATTCCTTACCCTTTGTCTTTCTTCTTCTTCTTCACATCCTTCGCTTTAGTCTTTTCCCCATTGAATATCTGTGGCACGATTCGGCCAACGTTCGGGAATCGGGTTAGTCGGGGTAACTGTTAGGGCCGCGGTGCCATCCGCTCGGCAAAACAACATCTTATCCGCGGTCCGTAACAATTGGTGCCAGGAGTGGGATCGGACCCGAAGCGCGCTTAACGCGCTCAAAATTACGAGCTGCTGAAATTTGTTTTGTTTTAAGAAAAACCTTAATTTTGAAATCGCGCCATGGCTAGTCAAGGCGATCGGATGCCGGTGGGGGAACTAGAAGAGGGGTTAGGAGTAACCCAGGATCAGAGGGAAGAAATAGAGGAGAGCAATGAGGAGGTGGTTGAGGAGGTGTCAGGTGCACAAAATGGCGCCCTCACACACGTGGTCCGTAACAATATATATATATATATATATATATATATATATATATATATATATATATATATATATATATATATATTGTTACTGATCGCGGTTTCGATGTTATGATGGGCCGAGCGGATGGTCCAACCGCGACCGAACAGTTACTCCCCGATTAGAACCCGATTCCACCCGACGTTGACCAGATCGCACCGCGGCTGCTCAATGAGGGAAAAGACTAAAACGACGAATGCAAAGAGGAAAACGAAGGCAAAGAAAGGTTTGGAAATACTACTGAATTTATTGACTATTTACACACATAACCAAAAAGAAAGCAGTCACGTTTATTTACAAGCACATAAGACGCAGGTGACACAGTGAAAATACTAGCTTATACAGACTTAATTAACCCAGGACAGAACAAACAGAACAAACTCACGTACACAAGAAGGGTGGAAAGGCAGGAGGTGGATGGCTGGAGGGAGAGGAAAGGTCCAAGGGGGTCCTGTAGCACAACCGGCGCGTTTAGCAGCCGCCGTTCCTTCACGGCCCTGCTCCAAACCGCCGTTCAGGCCCCCAAGCTGCTGTCGTGGCTGCTGTGGACGTCGCGTGCTTTGCCAGGCCTTGTCCGACTCGTCTGGTCCAAACCCTCAACTCTTTCTTGGTCCACTCACTCTTTACCACCGACTCCTCACCGCAACCAACTGACCACCACCACCGACTCCTCACCGCAACCAACTGACCACCGACTCCACTGACTGACTCCTCACGACTCTCTCTGCACCGACTCACGACTCACTTGCGTGCGCGCCTTTTATAGCGCCTCCGGCGATTAAGACCCCGGCCTTTTGGACACGCCCATCGGGGTGCTCACGCGACCCTCTGGCTCCGCCCTTGATGACGACGGGCGGGCACGCCTTTCTTCTCCGATTCGAGCACATGTTCAATGGTGGTTTTGGAGGGGAGGTAATTGGGAATCGAGGCTTGGCAATGACGAAAGGGGATGTAGATTTTGGGGATGGGAATGAAAGGGGATCTATTCTCTTTCACTGGTGCAATGGAGTACTTCAATTAATGGGAGACACAGCCTTACTCTAAAACACAGAATAAGAGATAACTATCAAACAGGGGTATTCTATTATTTGGCTGACGTGTATGCTTGTGGACTAATTATGGGATGCCCTTTCACCTTTACACAGCTCCGGAGGTAGGGGGGCGCAGAATAACAATAATAATAATAATACAGCACACAATCAAAAAAAATACAGTCCTCATCTCCGCAACACTGCACCCTCCTCCTCTTAGGTACGTCCCGGGCCTACAACTTTTATTTAGTGTGACACGTAGGTGTAGTTCCCTCTACTTTTAACCTGACCCTGAGTGCGACAGTTTTAAAACATAAATAAATGTGTCCCGCTGCTCCATTGCACCCTGCCTAACAGACTTACGCCCACAGTTAACCGAATTGCGGAATGGTCTTCAAACTATACACTGACGGTGGGAAGCATTATTTACAATGACACTATTTTTATTTACAAAACTAACCCAGGACCTGTGATTGTTCTTTCTGGGGGGGAGACAGTCTGCTCTGCATCAATGCAACATTAAAGCACCTAAAAACGCACCAATACACACCCAAGCACCAATCGGTGCAGTCACCATTGTTCATCAATGTTCAACAATAAAAAAATTAATCAACAACCCCTAACCCTGCAGGTGATCTCTTGCTCTTCGGCTCCCTCTGCTGGTTATTATTATTTGGTCTTCCAGATGTTGTCATTCTTTTGCTTTGCTTACTGGCGGCCTATTTGTATTAAAACTTGCACCCAATGTGTCCATTTTTATTTTCTTTATTTATGGCCCACAGGGCCGACTAGTGTGGTTCACCTGTGGGGCATCGGTGCCCTGTGGCCAAGGTCCGCCAGCAAGATTTCGGGCCCTCATGGCCGGTTCCAGCAGAGGGGCCATGCCCCAACCCATGGGGTCCATAAGTGGTGCTCGGCCACAGACCTGTGGTCCATAATGTGGTGCATCGATGCAGACAGCTGGTTCTGGGAATTCCGGGCGCACAATGGAGGACTCACGCATGCTCCCCTCGGCACCCAATGGCGCACAGGTCATGTGGGAGACAAAAGGGGAAAGACAAATGAGCGAGGGGTAAGGTCACAAGGGTACACGTCAATAAGGCAATGCAAGGCGAAATGCGTACGGAGGGCGAAGTGAGAAAGCTCGTCCCTACCGTACGTCACCCCCCTGTCACCTACACTACCCTTGCCCTTACCCCATATTTACAAAATCTACCCATTTACAAATTCGTCACTACTGTCACGTCTTCCCCATATTTCTCCTATACCAAGTTCGTCACCATCAATGGATGTCAAATAAAATTTCGGCCGCTTGAAATTTTGACCAAATTTTTTTTCACAATATAAAAAATTTGGTTCGGGTCCAAATCCCACTCCCCGACACCAATTGTTGCGGCCTTGGTGTCCAAAATTTTGTCTAACAAATTTAGTCCCAGGTTCCAAATCCCACTCCTGACACCAGTTGTTGTGGATCTCAAACATCGGCCTTTCCCCTTACCAAGGGGGGGTTAATCCCCTTGTCTTTTTATCTGGCCGACCCGAGTCCTGGACGTTATACCGTCCTTCCCGGCGCGGCGTTGGGTAGGGTTTGTTAGGCATAGGGGTTCACTACTACCTAATTAATAACGCCGGCCGGAAACGAGGGAATAACTCACGCTCGAACCACGGATATGATGGAAAATGCCGAGCGGATAGCAATCCGCAATCCGAGCTATTAACAAAGACAAAACCCGATTATGGCGGTTGCGATCGTGCCACATTTACCCAATGGAAGAAAGGACGGATGCGATCGGACAAGAGGAAACCAGAGTATAGGAAGAACAAAGATGGGTTTATTAATTATATACAAGAAAGAAGAAGAGGAAACAAAAGAATGTACAGGATAGGAAGAGGAAGAAGCAGCACACAGGGTAGTCTTAAACAGTCTTACTCTTATTACCCCCAGGCAAACGTACACACTCACACGGGGATTGTAGATGGTTGATGGAAGGTCCGGCGATGGGGTCCAGGCTCCGGTCCAGCGGCGAAACCCGGCAGGCAGCTCCGCGTGTAGTTGAGCGCGACCGGACAGTTTTATATAGTGGGGGGAAGCTGGTGTCCTGCGTACGTAATATTTGCACACTCGTGCCGAACGCACCCTCTCCAATGTTCTCTTTACCAGCGCGCCGTATATCTCTTCTTCAAGTCCTTTGATCAGCGCCGTGTGCATGCGAGTCCCTTAAGAGTCCTGTGTAAGCGAGCTCTCTCACGCAGTCCTTTTACAACGCGCGCGCCTCCAACCAGTCCTTTCTCAAGAGCGCCGCTGAATAAGTCCTCCGAAAGGGCTTTGCGTTCGCGCTTATATATCTTGACCAGCAAAACGCTCCGCGAGCCAACTGCCACGCCTGCCAGCGATGTTCCTTCGGCCCTGGTTGGCTGGTGAGGGCTTACCGGCCACACCTTCGACGGCTGGATGACGTGGCCACACCTTCTTCTTGGCGCTCCGCCTCTTTTCTCGGGCCTTACCTCGTGGCTTATGGCGGCGCCTGGGCGAGCGCTAAGGCAGCGAACGCTGCTAACAAAGGCGCGTAACAAATTGGGAGAGCCATGAGGCACCGACTGTAGGGGCGCGACGGCGCGTAATGGCGTCGCTTGGAGAGGGAGGTCGCAAAATGGACGGAATGGGGCCTACTCCTTATTTAATTGACACAACGCAGATTCAACTATTGGAAACACGGCCTTATCTAAAACACATACTAATGAAATGACTGAAGTCCTATGGTGGCCTACGTGTTGCTTGTGGCCTAACTAGGGGGTGCAACCTTTAACCTTTTAATAATGAGATATTTACAAGAGTGTGGGTTCTCAAAACCGCAACAATATATATGTATGTATACTTGGCTAAAGATGGTCGAAGAAGAAATGCGGGCAAGGGGGTTAACAAGGGGAATATATGAATATGAATGATCGTTTTAAGGCCATTTTTCCCCGCTAGAGCAGGGTTTAGCCTTGCGGGCCCCATGACAATCATGGTTCCCTGTTTTTTGAGGCAATGTTTTTATGGCCGAATGCCCTTCCTGACGCCAACCCTTGGTCACGCTCTTACGATGCACAGGGATACGGTGTACCTATTCTAAATTGGGGTGCACACCATGATCATTCATCCCAGCAAGCTGGTACTCAATTTGCCGACCTCGGAAGGATGACGGGCTGAGTCAACCCCCCTGGCGTTAATTCAGCGATCGATCGGGATTCGAACCCAGGATCATTGGATCCCAAGCCGGCACCCTAACCGCTAAGCCAACACCAGGCTCAAGATGTTAACAAGGGGAGATGTGGGGTTAACAAGGGGAGATGCAGAAAATAGGGCAAAATGGAGAGGATTGTCATGGGGACCGCAACTCTTGCGGACCGCAACCCCCGCTCTTGCAGGGAAAATGGCCGTAAAATGCCTGTTGCTGTTGTTGTATATATATGTATGTATATATATGTATGTATATATGTATATATATATATATATATATATATATGTATATATATATGTATATGTATATGTGTGGTGAGGGTGTGGGAGTTCATGATGTTGCGGGATTCAAGTGATGCAGTGGTAAAGAATGCTCTCCCAGAGAAGAAGGTAAGTCGGAAGTGGAATGCAATAGCAGAGGTGGACGAGATGGAGGAGCGGTTGCAACAGGAGGAGGTCATGGGGATGGCACAGCATGGGAAACATGGTTTGGAGTGGATGAAGCATGAGCGATGGGGAAAAGCATGTGTGAAAGAGAGGAGGAAGATGGTTGAGAGGGAGGTGAGAAGAAAGGAAGAGGAGGGGAGATATGTGAAAGCAGCCGGTCAGGCACAGCAAGGTGCTTGGACTAGGTGGTAAGGTGTGCGGGTGAGGATGTTGAAGTGGCAAGAGATTTGGAGGATGGAGCCAATATTGTTGAATTTCCTGTTGCGGGCAACGTATGATGTGCTTCCGTCACCAGTAAACTTGAGATTGTGGGGCTTGTTGCAGGAGGAGAGATGTTATTTGTGTGGAGGTGTGGGAACGGTGCAGCATGCTCTGAGTGCATGTTCAGTAGCATTGGCAGCAGGACAATACAGGTGGCGACATGATCAGGTGCTGGCGGTGGTGTGCAGATGGTGCAACAAGAGGTGCTGAGGTCGAGAGAGAGAAGAGTGGAGAAGGAAACTGATGGGGGAGAGGTGTGGCTTGTCAAAGAGGGCCAGGTGGAAAGAGGAGGAGGTGGAAAGCAAGAGGGCTGTCAGATGCTTGTGATTGGCAGGTGGTGGCAGACCTAAAGCCACAATTGGTATTCCCAGAGGAGATTTGTTTGACAAGGTTGCGGCCTGACATTGTCATTTGGTCAGGTGCAACAAGACAGGTCATCTTAGGGGAATTGTCTGTACCTTTGGAAGAGAACATGGAGGAGGTGCAGGTGCACGAGAGGAAGAGAGGAAAGTACTGTGAGCTGGAGGCAGAGTGCAGGGAGAAGGGTTGGCGAGTTTTGTGTCAGACATTTGAGGTCGGGTGTAGAGGATATATTGGCAATTCCTTTTCTGCATTTCTTGATCGGCTTAGAGTGCGTGGGAAAGAAAGAAGGAGGATGTGTGACAAGGTGGCCCAGGTTGCCTTGAAAGGCTCATTTTGGATATGGAGGAAGTTTATGGAGGCACATCGAACGGTGTAGGTTGGTTGTGTGTGTTTTTTTTTGTTTTTTGTTACTATTATTATTTCTTATTTTGTGTATGTGAGTGAATGAGTAGGTGAGGGTGTTTGTTTTTGCATGAGTGTGTGTTTTTGTATGTTGAATGGTGTATGTTGTAAGGGTAGGTGGTTGGTTGGTGTTGTGTGTGGATGTGAGTGGATGTGTGTGTGTATGAATGATCTGGTGTGTTTTGTTGGTGAGTGGTGAAGGGTTATAAAGGTGGGTGTTTTAGTGTTCCACCATGTTTGTTTGGTGCTGTAGATTCTGGATGTGGAGGCGATTTTGTTGTAGTCCGCATTCGCACTGGCTGGGGGTAAAAAGGTTAATTTTCCCCCTCATAGTCTAGTCACACTACAACACGTAGCCTCGCGATAGTTCAGTTATTTCTTCGTAAATGTAAGCATAGACCTTTCCTATGTGTAGTTTTGCGTTGAGTAGAATAATGAGAGTTAGGTTTCCCTCCAATGCTTTTGGCCGCCTCGATGCTTTGGTTTTTGGCGCAAATGACCACGAGGCTGGCCTGACAAGTCGAGGTAAGCCGAAGGAAGGCGGAGGAGGAGCCGACGGCAAGCACGAGCCGCCAATCAGGGTTCGAGGGGAGTGGCTTACGACTGTGGCAAAGGCGTGGTTTGGAACATTCGATGCGGGCTAAGGGCATGGCAATATAACCCTTTGCGCAAAGCCCCCACCTCAGTTTTGAGGGGAGAGGCGCTTGAACAAGTTACGAGCCGGGGTCCTCTGTTGAACAGTTCTGAGAGTGCGCGTGGTGAATTGAGTTACAAGATAAACGCTCGGTTGAGCTTGAGGCAGATCCTCCGTTGAGTTACGAGGGGAAAGCGCCCCGTTGATTTATCGCGCTGTGAGGAACCGCAGAGCCGGGCGAAAGACGCGCATATTCGCCTGCCTGCCTTTGTTCGAGATACGTGCGATGTTCGAGATACGTGCCGCAAGGATCCCTCCCGCCTGCCTGCCTGCCTTCGTCGAGGGATGTGCTGTGACCGCGGAGGGCCACGCCGGGCGAGCTGTTCCTGAACAACGGAGCCGGCGCGTTCAGTGCATGAACATTTCCTTCTTTCATTCCCCCTGTGAGTGTGAATGGGCCCGTGTCTGAGAAATAAGCTAAGACTGTAGAAGATCTGCCCTGTGTCTCTGCCTCTACCAATCATTGTAAATAATAATTATTAAACGTGTTATTTCTTTGATTCGACCATTTCGTCCTTTCCATCTATTGACTAAGCGTGGTACGAATTATCGCTCTAATCGGGTTCCAATAATAAGGTAACTGCACGGATCACGTGGTACGCCATCCGCTCGGACGTACTCAAATTACGCGTAGTTTGTGCGAGACTTGATCCCCGCTTCCGCGGCGGCGTGAGTACTTAGGTACGTGCGAACATTGTCCTGAAACCCTGTCCCGCGTCCGACCGGAAGTGGCGACTCAAGTTTCGCGGTTGCGACGACCCAAAAAGAACAAGGGGCTTAATCTCCCCTTGGTAAGGGCAAGAGTGTCGCGCGAAACCCATAACTATATATATATATATACACAAATAATTAAGTTAAGCACCCCCCCCCGTTTTTTTACAACCTCGCACATTACAAGTTTGTTGTCGTCAAAACAGTGTAATATACCCATGATATTGCTATATTTTCTGGAGAAGTGATATTATGGTCACATAAAAACATAACAATCATGCCGTTTGCAATATTTTATTCTGAATAATTTAAGGTGAAATTTTTTGGGAATTTTAGGCATATTTTCACCTCAATTTAAGTATGGAGCTATAGGTCCATCACGGACAGTGTGGATGACGTTTATGTTTTCTAACGTACAGTCATTGTTCTGAGAAGACCTCTAGCGATCTTTGCGTCAATAACGTGTGTAGGACCCACGTGATCGGATCACTGACTCAACCCTACGTCTCATAGACCCTGTAAGCCGTCGTATGCGTTGCTGTGGCAGGTTGAACCCCCTCGAGCACGTTTGGGACATGTTGGGACGACAAATTGCGAAGATGGTCCCTCCAATAGCCAATCTGGATGAATTGGAACGTGCATTACATCGGGAATGGAACAACCTGCCACAGCAACGCATACGACGGCTTACAGGGTCTATGAGACGTAGGGTTGAGTCAGTGATCCGATCACGTGGGTCCTACACACGTTATTGACGCAAAGATCGCTAGAGGTCTTCTCAGAACAATGACTGTACGTTAGAAAACATAAACGTCATCCACACTGTCCGTGATGGACCTATAGCTCCATACTTAAATTGAGGTGAAAATATGCCTAAAATTCCCAAAAAATTTCACCTTAAATTATTCAGAATAAAATATTGAAAACGGCATGATTGTTATGTTTTTATGTGACCATAATATCACTTCTCCAGAAAATATAGCAATATCATGGGTATATTACACTGTTTTGACGACAACAAACTTGTAATGTGCGAGGTTGTAAAAAAACGGGGGGGGTGCTTAACTTAATTCTTTGTGTATATATATATATATATGTATATATATATATATATATATATATATATATATATATATATATATATATATATATATATATATATATATATATATATATATATATTGTTACAGTTTTTAGAACTTTCACATCAAATTTAGTATTAAAATTCCTTATAAATAACCCCTGTGTACATTTCCCCCTTAATTGGCTGTTAATTGAAATAAGCACCTTAGCTAGTCCATCTACAAGCACGTAGCCAATCATAGAACCTCTCTATAGAGCGAGGGGCCGGATGAGCGAGGGACCGCAGATGAGTGAGGGAGCACGCATTGAGAGCGCATGAGGCAGAGTTTTTGAGGGAGGTGCGCTGGACAAGTTCTGTGGAGTGAGGTACGAGAGAGAGACGACGCTGCTTCAACCAGCCCCTGCGTGCGCAGCTTTGACGCCCTGCTCGCTTCCAGCCCGGAGCGGGCCTGCTTGCCGCGTTTTCCTGCCGCACCTTCCAGCCCTGCCGTTCTGCACGGACCCTTCTCTCCCTCCAGCCAATCCTACCTGCAATTCCCCATTCGTGTGAGTCTGCCCGTCGTCTGTCCTTTGTGTTGTCCAGGGTATAAGTTAAGCTTGTGTAAGTAAGAATTGCTCTGTGTCCTTCTGCTCCTTCCATTTCCCTGTAAATTACATTTCTTTTCTTCTCTTTGGGTTTTTGTGTAAATAATAATAATAAATCCTGTTATTTCTTACCTTTGGTTTCCTCTTCCTCGTCCGATCGCTTTAGTGATTTCCCAATTGAGTTCCTGTGGTGCGATTTCGGCCAAACGCTTCGCAATCGGGTTTAGTCCCTTGATAAACGGCTCGCGCCGCAGTTCGCTTTGCTCGGCGCAATCAATCAATTACGCTGCGGCACGAGCGGGAGCATTTCCTCGCTGACGGCCGGTGGTAATACTTAGGTATTAAGACTAATTGGGCTTACGACCCTACGTACCATCGGCCATCAGTGACGTCATACTTCCAGGACTGGGGGAATCGGCCAGTGTAAAAGACAAGGGGATTGACCCCCCTTGGTAAGGGGAGCGCCGACCCCAGATCCGTAACAATTGGTGTCTGGGAGTGGGATTTGAGGCCCGAACCAAATTTTTGAAACTAAAAATTTGGTCAATTACGAGCGGCCGAAATTTTATTTAATAATCCAAATTAAGTCGTGCCATGGATGATCAAGGTGATTGGATGCCGGTAGGGGAGATTGAAGAGGGGGTAGAGTCGACCCAGGACCCCGGGGAGGAATTGAGAATAATGGAGGAGGAGCGCAATACGCATTGGGTAGCGGAGGTTTCAGGCGCACAAGATGGCGGCGCTTCACACGAGGTTGCAGCAGCACCAAATGGCGCCGCGCACGTGACCGCGGCAGCGGCGCCCGCGGCACCGATGAACTGGGACCAATTCATGGTGCAAATGCAGGCCTTCATGGTCAAGTCGGGTGAGGAAATGGAAAAAAACAAGAGGCTGGGAAGCCAAATTGAGCAATTGGGAAATTAATTGAGACATGACATGGGAAACCAAATTGGAGGATGGGGGAGCGGTTAGATGACAAAATTGGGGGGCTAGGAAGCAAATTGGAGCGGATAAGTAAAGTTGGGGACAGAATGGGTGACTGCATACAAAAATGTGGGGAGAGCATGCTAAAATGTGGGGAGAGCATGCTAAAATGTGGGGAGAGCGCACAAAAATGTGGGGAGACCATGGATCGCATGTTGGGCGAGGGGGTCCTAAGGGTGCACGATGAGGTAACGCGAGTCGGGAAGCGCGGGTTGAGCGAGGCGGAGCAAAGCGCGGTTAAAATGACGGGTATAGAGATCGCGACCCGGGGTTTGGGGAAGCCGGCGACCGCTGAGGTAGAAGATGGAATTTTAATAAAGCCAGCGGTCGTTGAGGTGAATAAAGAAAAACAAGTAGTGGGAATTGGAATTGGAGAGACCGGGGACTTAGAAAAGCACTCGCAGCAGGGAGAAATGGAGACTGTACAAAGTCCAGGTTCACATTGCGATGCTGTGCTTAACCCAAATGAAAGTTTGCAGGTGTTGGAGCGAAGAAGAAAAAGCGCCCAGGTGAGTCGTGCTGTGTATTGTGCGGGGAGATTTTGCAGGAGGATGTTTGGCGCGAAAATTCTTTTCGTGCGCTTGGGATCCCAGCATACCGCGGGCGTTTATGTGAGGTCCGTTGGGCGCTGTGTGAGAGAAAATGGCACGCGTGTGAGGAAAAAGTGTGCGTCGGAGAGTGAATGTGTCACAGAGTGTGGAAGTGAGAATGAATGCGACACAGAGAGTGAGAGCGATACGGAGTGTATGTGCGAGGGAGAGAGTGACCCGGAGAGTGAGTTGGTGGTGGAGCGGGTGCGAGAATGCACGCTTGGAATGGTTGAGAGTGTGCGAGAACGCACACCTGAGTTGGTTGTGGCACGGGTGCGGGAGAGCACATCGGAGCGTGTGAGTGGGTGGGTGCAAGAGTGCACGCCCGTGGTGGTTACAGAGGATGTAACAGGAGAGTGTGCGCAAGACGGTGCGCGAGGTGTGTTAAGGAAGTGTGCGAACGGTGAGTGTGCGCGAGAGGTGTGGTGTGTAACAGGGAGTGCTGTGGTGGAATGGATGGAGTGTGTGGAATGTACGGGCGGCGTTGGAACGCCGTGTTTGGAGAGTGTAAAAGGGGTCGCGTATGCGTGTGAGCATGCGAGTAAGGCATTGACGTGGACCGGGATAGCGGTTAGACCGACGTTTAACCGACGCGAATTCTCGGTCCGTGCCGGGCTGTGGGTATTGCGGGACCCGGCGGGGATCGGTGCTGCGTCGCTTCTCTTCGGAGCGCCGTGCACGATCCGGGCCTGGCCCTGCCCCGCACGGTCGAGTCCGGGCCTTACCGGGCAAGGCGACCGGTCCGGTAGGAGGGACCGGAGCGGCGCCCCCTTGTGGTTGCGGCGTTCCGGCCGGGCGAGATTGAGCCATCGGGCCGGAGACCGAAAGCCTCCGCGCCGAGATGGTGCGTGGAATCTCGGCCCGAGCGAACCTCCTCCCTTGAACCGAATGCCGGACGGACTCAACCTGCAGGCGACCAAACCACCCAAATTCATTGCTCGGCTTTGCGAAGCCGAGTTTTAATGATTTCATGACGTACCGAGAGGCTCAGATATAGCAGACTGTGATGATGACAGTGTTTTGGATTCGAAATTGGGAATAGGATTGGCAGAAATGATTGGCAAATTTGATGGGCAAGAGTGATTGGCAAATTTTGATTTGCAGAAAATTGGATTGGCAAAATTGATAATGTGAGATGCCCGATGTGGTGGGATGGCAACTCTGCCATCCCTCACATCCACCCGGGCACATCAGCAATAGCTATGGGGTTATGGCAGTGTAAGCTCGCCGAGGGAGGGTTTGGATAATGGATTAGGGATCTAGAAAAATGACAATAGGTAACGGTAGAGGTAAGTAGCGACATTGTACAGGTAGTCGGGGACGTAGAGAGGTTAGAATGGTTGTTAATGACGTGGTATGTGCTTAGTTTAAAGGGAAGACGGGGAGCACCAAGTTAGAAGGAAACCAGGTAGATCAGATGATGCAGTGTGTTTGTGGTTTATTGAATGAGGCATTGCGTATGGAAGAATCTTTGTGTTGAGCAAATGAGGCAATGCTCGTGAATGGTGCCGTGTGGCGTGTGTGTGTTGAAAGTGTATTCAGTAGCGTATTGTGAAAAGTATGAGGTGATTGTGCATTGTATTGAATGAATGAAGAAGCCTGGGAGGAAGGAGGGTGCAGGTGGCACCAGGTGTGTGGGCACAGGTGTGCAAATCCAGGTGAGAATGGTTGTGTGGAATAGCTGGTATGGAATACATGGAGTATGGAATGGATGGTGTGGAGTGAGTATGGTGAAAAATGTGGAGTGGAGTGGTTGGTGCGAAGGGAGTGTATGGGGAGGATGGACCCCTATCACGAATACCTGGGGAGGGTAGTTTAAGAGTTAGGTAGAGGGTATAGGTAAATTGTGGTTGGATATTGGCATCTGTGTTGCGTGTGGAAGAATGGTGTTTGGATGGGTGCATTAGTGACGTGGAAATGGCTGGGCGTGTGGCCTGTTAGAGGGATGGTTGGTTGAGCGCTCCGCCACTGTTAGGATGTCGGCCAGGTGAGGCCGCAGGTGGCTCAGGGAGCCGTTAGAGTTGTGGATGGGGCCCGTGGATCCGGAGGACGGACCCGGGTAGCCCTGTGCCAAAGAGGGCACCGAGGGGGTAAGTGCCAGGGAGGGCCTTCCCCAGTTAGATAGGTAGGGTGAGGAGCTAGGCAAGCTCGGGAGACAACTTCAGTGGCGGAGGCGCACAGGTAAGTAGACCTGTTAGGGGAGCCACACGACTGAGCCCCGAAATTGTGCAAAGGCACAGGGAGTTGAACCGGGGGAGTGAGACCCCAAATTGATGAGCACCACAGTTTGGTCAATGGGAATTGGTTTTTAGAACCCATAGTGTAAGACGGCCAATGGTTTGGCAAGGAAAGACCCCGGCTAGTGTAAAGTGTGTTGTCATTTAGGAAGTAGTTAGGATTGAAATCTCCTCGCACCATCTGCATCCACTCACCTGAGGTGACGACAGAACTCCACACAATGCCATGTTTTGTTATTTTATTTTTGTGCAAATGTTTTGGAAATGTGAGACGCATCATGACGTGGGTGTGACATTGTGCTTGATGTTCCATCTCTTCCTCCTTATGAGGAATTGATGAGGAATTTGGATGATGGCAAATTTGGTTAGAGGGATTGTGACGAATTTGGTATTAGGGGAGATATGGGGAAGACATGACGCCAGTGACGAATTTGTAAATTGTTGTGTAAATACGGGGTAAGGGGCAAGGGTAGTGTCGGTAACGGGGGGGGGTGAACGTTAGGGACGAACTTTCTCAGCTCGCTCACATGCGCACCTCACCTTGCATTACCTTTATTGATGTGTACCCTTGTGACCTTACCCCTCGCTGACGCTGCCACTTTGTCTGCCTTCCCCACCTATGAACCGTGCTCTCTGGGCACTGAGGGGGAGCGTGCGGGAGCTCGCATCTGTGTGCCCGAAGTCCCGCTGCTAGCTGCCTGCATTGATGCACCACTTTATGGACCACGTTGTTGTGGCCGAGCACCACCATATGGACCACAGTCTGTGGCCGAGCACCACATTTATGGACCACCATAGTTGGCCCCTGTTGGCCATAAATAAAAACAGTGGACACGGTTGTGCTTTTTGTTTTATTACCACCAAATAGGCCGCAAGCAAGAACACGAAGAAAGACAACATCTAGAAGAGACATCGGACCAGCAGAGCAGGAGCGGAAACCAGCAGAGCAGTGACAAGACCAACAGTTGTTTAATTATTGTGTAATGTCGCACTGGATTGTGCGTGACTGTGCTCTTTGATCGGTGCTTTGGTGTTTATTGGTGCTGGTGCGTCGATGCAGTGCATGCTGTCTCCTCCCTCCCACAGGATTCTTTTTGTTTCCTCAAAGAAAAATGACAGGTCCTGGGTTGCAGTTTTGTAAATAATCAAATAACGTCACTTGTAAATAATGCTCCCCACCGTAAATGGATAGTTTGCGAATTCTGCAATTCGGTTAGCTGTGGGTGTGAATCTGTTAGGTAGGGTGCAACGTAATAGGAGGGACATATTTAGTTGTGTTTTAAAACTGTCACACTCAGGGTCAGGTTAATTGTAGAGGGAACTACACCTGAGTGTCACATTAAGTTAAAGTTTTTGGGCCGGAACGTCCCGTGAGGAATGAGGGTGCTGTGTTACAGTTTTTAGAACTTTCACATCAAATTTAGTATTAAAATTCCTTATAAATAACCCCTGTGTACATTTCCCCCTTAATTGGCTGTTAATTGAAATAAGCACCTTAGCTAGTCCATGTACAAGCATGTAGCCAATCATAGAACCTCTCTATAGATATCATTATTTTGTGTTTCAGTTAAGGCCATGTGTCCCATAGTCGATCTTACGCTGCACCAAATCAAATAAGATAGAGCCCCTTTTCCATAGTGTTTGCCTCCATTACCAACTGCATTCGCCTACATTACCAACTGCCTATCGCCTACATCTCCAACTGCATTCGCCTACATCTCCAACTGCATTCGCCGCCATTGCCCATGTGCCCCAACTCTGAGAAGAAGGGCGTGGCCCGCCCATCATCAAGAGGTGGAGCCAAGAAGCCCCTACGACCAACCAAGATTGAGTGGGTATGGCTCAAGAGGGTGGGGTTATAAAACCCGTTGCATCAGCCCCCACCGCAAATGAGCGAGGGACCGCAGATGAGTGAGGGAGCACGCATTGAGAGCGCATGAGGCAGAGTTTTTGAGGAAGGTGCGCTGGACAGGTTCTGTGGAGTGAGGTACGAGAGAGAGACGACGCTGCTTCAACCAGCCCCTGCGCGCGCGGAGCTTTGACACCCTGCTCGCTTCCAGCCCGGAGTGGGCCTGCTTGCCGCGTTTTCCCACCGCACCTTCCAGCCCTGCCGTTCTGCACGGACCCTTCTCTCCCTCCAGCCAATCCTACCTGCAATTCCCCATTCGTGTGAGTCTGCCCGTCGTCTGTCTTTGTTTTGTCCGGGGTATAAGTTAAGCTTGTGTAAGTAAGAATTGCTCTGTGTCCTTCTGCTCCTTCCATTTCCCTGTAAGTTACATTTCTTTTCTTCTCTTTGGGTTTTTGTGTAAATAATAATAATAAATCCTGTTATTTCTTACCTTTGGTTTCCTCTTCCTCGTCCGATCGCTTTAGTGATTTCCCAATTCAGTTCCTGTGGTGCGATTTCGGCCAAACGCTTCGCAATCGGGTTTGGTCCCTTGAGAAACGGCTCGCGCCGCAGTTCGCTTCGCTCGGCGCAATCAATCAATTACGCTGCGGCACGAGCGGGAGCATTTCCTCGCTGACGGCCGGTGGTAATACTTAGGTATTAAGACTAATTGGGCTTACGACCCTATGTACCATCGGCCATCAGTGACGTCATACTTCCAGGACTGGGGGAATCGGCCAGTGTAAAAGACAAGGGGATTGACCCCCCTTGGTAAGGGGAGCGCCGACCCCAGATCCGTAACAATATATATATATATCTATATATATATATATACATATATATATATATACATATTGTTGCGGATATGGGATTTGCATCCATCCATATCCGCTTGTAAATATTCCCCTATTTCCTCAATACTTCCCAACTATCCCCAATCCCCCATTCCCTAGTCCCATTTTCTGTAAACAACACTCTGTAGACCCGACCTCCCCCTATTTCCCCCATTAAATGTCGTGCCCAGGTTCACCGCATCTCATGTAAGACAACTATAGGACATCTTGCTAGTTATTCTTAGTCTATGTCAGTTAAGGACTCGTTTCCATTAATTCTGACCCTTCGTTGCACCAGAATGTGATTGTATGGCACCGTTAGGAAGTTTAGGACCTCCCAATACCTCCCCGCAGCTCTTCCTCACGGTTCAGCAACAACAACAACAACAACAACGGCAGCGGCGGGCACGGGGAGTGCGCGTCCTCACTCCGGCTTGGTTGGTAGGGGGTGTTGGGAGGGCACCAGGCCTCCCCAACAAGCCGCCATCGAACATGTGCTCGACGGGGTTACCAAATAGGGGCTCCCTGTCAGCTCCTCGTCAAGGGCGGAGCCCGGTAACCCCCGCACCCAATGGAAGCGGCGGACCGGCCCCAGTGGGGCGGAGCCAACCAGCCGAGGGCGTGTCACTCCCCGCTGAGCATGCGCAGGGAGAGGGAGGTGACGTCAGATGCGCGCTGAGCTTGGAGCAAGCAAGACGTACCCTCCGAGCGCTGTGAGGCCTCCCCGCATCTTCTGGACTGGACCGTGCTTTATCCTGTCCCCGAGCCAAGGTGCACCTTGTGCCATCGAACTACCTGTCCCTCCCTGCCATCAATCCCTGTGTAAGTCAGCCTTGTTCCGTTTGTCTGTGGTCTGTCCGGGAATAGATAAGATTGTATTTAAGTGCCCATCTCTTCTGTGTCTTTTACCTCACTCTGCCGTGTAATCTACCCCCTTTTCTCCACCACTGTAATTATACCCTCCTCCGGAGGTCTTGAGAACTGTACCCCTTGCGTCGTTTCCTCTTTCCCAGTCGTCGCGTCCTTTCCATCATTGATTTGGCATAGCGCGATTTGATCAACGTCTGGGTGGAATCGGGGTCTAGTCGGGGAATAACTGTTCGGTCGCGGCAATACCACCGCTCGGTAAATAACATCTAAACCGCGTCCGTAACAATTGGTGTCGGGAGTGAGATACGGACCCGAAGCGCGCTTAACGCGCTCAAAATTACAAGTAACCGAAATTTGATTTTGTTTTACAAAAACCCGAATTTTGGAAGTCGCGCTATGGGAGATCAAGACAGCTGGGTTCCGGTAGAGGAGAGTGAGGCAGGGTCGATCCAGGACCAAATTGAGGGACATGAGGAGAGCGAAGCAGTGAGGACGGCAGGTTCGCAAAATGGCGTCCTCGCGCACGAGGTTACGGGCGCGCAAAATGGCGCCTCGCACATGGCTACGGCGACCGCGCCCGCGACCGTAGCAGCGCCGCTGGTGGATTCGAACCTTTTTTCCTGCAAATGAGGGCCCTTATGGGACAAATGGGAGACCAAATTGGAGGTTTGAAAAACAGTATAGAGGCTCAGAGTGAGCAAATGGGGGTAATGGGGTCCAATAGCGAGAAATTGAGGGAGGACATGGGGGCCAATAGCCAACGGTTAGAACAAAGGATGGGGTCCAATAGCGAGAAATTGAGGGAGGACATGGGGGCCCAGATCGGAGGGTTAGGGAGTAGAATAGAGGGATTAGACAATAGATTAGGGGAAATACAGGAGGGGTTAACGGGGGTAGAAAACAGAATGGCCGCTCAAGAGAATCAAATAGAAGGGGTGAAACATGGGTTAACGGGGGTAGAAAACAGAATGGCCGCTCAAGAGAATCAAATGGAAGGGATGAAAAAGGGGTTAGAGGGGTTAGAAAACAGTATGGAAGGCAAATTGAGGGACATGAGGGACCAAGCGGAAAGGGAAGTTAAACAAATGGGGCAGCAGATAGAGGGGGTCAGAATGGGGGTAGAAACTAAATTGGATGCTCACAGGGAGGAAATGGAGCAGATGAGGGTGGCATCTGGGCAGGAGATGCAAGTGATGGGAGAGGAGATCAGAAGAGGTGTGAGTGAGGAGGTCGGAGGAGTGCGCGAGGAGGTGAGGCACTGTAAGGAGCGCATGGAGAAGGAGGTGAGAAAGGGGACTGTAAAATTGCAAGGTGGTATAGAGGAGTTGACGCTGGGAGTAGAACAGCTGACAGTGGGACAAAAGGAGTTGGGGGACCAGGTAAAGAAGAACACAGCGGTAATAGAGGGTTTAAAATCAACACAGAAGGAGATGAAAAAGGACGTAGGGGTAATTAAAAAAGAGCGTCAGACGGTACATGAGGACCTGACGAGGAAAATGAACAAGGTGGTAGAGGTGATGGAGGTTAAAGAGCGGGAGGTGCGGGAGCACATAGAAAAAAATAAGGTGGAGTTAGAGGAAGAACTTAAGGGGGCGCACGAGGAGATGAAGGAGGTGAAGCAGAAATTAGAAGAAGTGGAAGAAGGGGTGAGCGAAATTAAGAAGCGACGGAGAGAGGATAAGAAAGAGATAAAGGAGGAAGTAAAAGAATTGGTCCAAAGTCTGTGTTCGGATCGTGATGATGTGCTCATTAACCGGATGAGGGATTCGCAGGTGATGGAGGAGAAGCGAAGAGAAAGAGGACCCGGTGTAAGTGGTGACCAATATGGTCGTGCGTATGATGCGCCAGGTGATTTAATAAGCTTGGGGGTCGAGATGGACCCGGGTGTTCGTGAGAGGCCGTTGGTGAAGTGTGCGACAGGTCTGGTGTGCGAAAAACGAGGTGTGCGAGAAAGTCCGACTCTGGGGTGTGTGAGGAAAAAGTGCGCGCCAAGGAGTGAGGGTGTTGTCGAGAGTGAGTCGGTCGTAGCGCGTGTGCGAGGGAGCACATGGAAGCGCGTAGTGAGAAGTGTTACGGAGGAAGTAATGAAAGAGTGTGCGCAAGAGGATGCGCGAGAAAGGTGTGTAACGGACAGGTGCATGGGGAAAGAGTGCGCTGCCAAGAGTAAGGGGGAATGCACGCCTGTGGTGAGTGTTACAGAGGATGTAACGAGAAAGTGTACACCTGTGGTGAGTGTTACAGAGGGTGTAACGGAAGAGTGTGCACGAGAAAGGTGTGTAACGGACGGGTGCATGAGGAAAGAGTGCGCTGTCGAGAGTAAGGGTGAGTGCGCTGTCAAGAGTGGAGGTGAGAGTAGTAAGAGTGACACGTAGCGTGAGTTGGTTGTGACAGGTGAGAAAGGAAGCACACCTGGAATGGTAGAGCGTGTGTGGGAATGCACGCTGGAATTGGTAGTGAGGCACGTGGTTGGGTGTGCGAGTGAGAGCACACCTGTGATCGTCACAGAGGAGGTGACCGAGGAGGGGGCGCGAAGAGGTGTGTTGGTGAGGTGTGCGAGCGACGAATGTGTGCCAAGGTGTTCGGTGGTCAGGTGTGTGACCAAGTCTGTGAGTGGAATGAGTGTACCGAGGTGTGTAAGGAAAGGTACGAGGAGCATGGGAACAGCTGGAGGTATGAGCAAGAAAGGGGTAGCGTATGCGTGTAAGCATGCAGGTGAGGCATCGACGGTAACCGGGTTAGCGGTTAGAACGACAGTTAGCCGAATCGGGCCCTCGGTGCGTGCCGGGCTTCGCGTGCCGCGAGAACCAGCGGGGATCCGAGCCACGGCGGGTTCGAAAGGACCGCCGTACGCGATCCACGCTGGGCCTCGCTTTGAACGGCCGCGTCCGTGCTCCACTAGGCGGAGCGGGCAGCCCGATAGGAAGGGTCGTCATGGCGACCACTTTTTGTTGAGGCATTCCGGCAGGTCGAGATCGGGCCATGGGATGGCTCCGTGCCGAGATGGTGCGTGGGACCTCGGCCCGGGTAAACCTCCTTCCCTGCACCGAATGCGGGACGTATCCAGCCGTTGGCACCAAACAACCTGCATTCATGGCTTGGCTGTACGAAGCCGAGCTTTAGAAGTGAATTGGCGCACCGAGAGGCATTAGTAAGTAGACTGTAATGACGAGGATAGTGTTTTGGCCCCGAAATTAGAAAAACAAAATTTGATGATTGGCAAAGGATTGGCAGTAATGATTGGCAGATGAGGGTAGTGATTGGCAAATTTTTGATTTGTTGAAATTTGATGTGCAAAATTGGTAGTGGGAGATGCCCCATGTGATGGGATGGCCAATCCACCATCCCTCACAGTGGGGGCAGATGCGCTATAGATTATGGGGTGTATGGCAGTGAAAACTAGCCCGGGTGGGTTAGGATATTGTGTGTAGGGATCTAGCGAAGATGACATTAGGTAACGTTAAGGTTTAGATAGTGACTGATACCTGTAGTGGGGACGCAGGTAGTTTAGTGTGTTTGATAATGACGTGGGAGCGCTGAGTCTAAGGGAAGACGGAGGAGCGCGAGTTTTAGAAGGGAGTAGACAGAGCAGATGATGCAGTATGAATGGAAGTGCTGGTGAGCAGCTTCAAATGAGGCATCGGTGAGGCAATGCTCCGAGGTGTGTGTGAGTGTACAAGTGATGAATGAAAGAGCATTGCGGATGAGTGTCATGGTGAGTAGTGAGTGTTGTGGATCAGCGCGAATGCGCTTGGGGGAGAGAAGGGTGCAGGCGGCACCAAGTATGAGAGCACAGGTGTGCAAGTACAGGTGTGTGGAATATATGGAGCAGAGAATGAGTGGTGTGGAGAGAGTTGGAGTAAGTGGTACGGAGTGGTGTGCATGGTGCGAAGGTGTGGATGGGGGAAGAGTGGACCCCTTTTCACGAGTACCCGGGGAGGGTAGTTTAAAGAATAGTTAGAAGGTATAGGTAAATTGTGGTTGGATATTGGCATTTGTGGTGCGGTTGCAGAATGGTATTGTGGATGGGTGCATTGGTGTGGTGAAATTGGCTGGTCGTGTGGCCTGTTAGTATGAGTGTGAATGGTTGGGCACTCCGCCACTGTTAGATGTCGGCCAGGTGAGGCCGCAGGTGGGCTCTGGGAGCCGGTAGTGTCAGTGGGTGCCTGAGGATCCCGGGTGTGGATCGGGCAGCCCGTGCCAGAGAGGGCACTGAGGGGGTGAGAGTGCGAGAGGGCCTTCCCCAGTTAGTTAGGTTAGGGTGAGGAGCAGGTGAGCTCGGTAGGCAACAACAGTGGTGGAGGTGTGCAGGTGGGCGGACCAGCTGGGAGCGTCACACGACCCAGCCACCGAAATTGTGCGGGGCACCGAGTGTTGAATCGGGGAGTGAGACCCAAATTGATGGTGTGCACCACAGATGGTCAATGGGATTTTGGTTCTTCGAACCACATAGAGTAATGAGGGCCAATGGTTTGGCAGGAGAAAGACCCCGGGTAATGTAAAGTTGTTAAAGTCATTTAGGAAATAGTTAGGATTGATGAACCTGTCGCACCATACGCAGCCACTTACCTGAGGTGATGATGATGACTCCACACCTGTGTTTTCTTTGTTTTGTGTTGCAGGAAATGAGAATTGCTGTTTGGATTTGTGAGACGCATCACGACGTGGATAAGACATTGGGGTGAATCCATCTCTCCCTCCTTAGGAGGGACTGATGATGAATTGGTGATGGCAGATTTTGATGTTGAGTGGAGATGGCAGATTTTGATGAGAGTTGGAAATGGCAAATTTGATTGGTTAGGAGGGAGAGAAGACGAATTTGGTTTATGGGAGGAACGGGGAAGACAGTAGGGACGTTTGTTGATGTGTAAAGTAGATGTTTATGGGTAGTGTTGTGTTTTGTGGATACAGTAAGGGGTAAGGGAGGGGCAATGTAGGTTACCTGGTGGGGGGCGGGGGGGGCGTACGGTAGGAACGTACCTGTCTCACCTGGTTCCCATGTGCCCCCAGTGTGCATTACCTTGTATTGCGTGCACTTTTGCGCCCTTACCACCTTACTCACTTGTCTTATTTTGTCTCCCACCTCCGAGGATCTGGCTTTGGGGCAGAGAGAGAGGAGAGGGAGGTGCTGGCTCCGCAGTTGTGGGCCTGTACTTCCGCTGCTTGCTGCCTGGATCGATACACCATATGGACCGCAATTTTTGTGGCCGCCCACAATGGACCGCAGTTCTTTTGCGGTCAAGCACCACCCGTGGATGGACCTCTGGGTCAACGTGGCACCTATGCCATACAGGTGAACCACTTTTAGTTGGCCCACCTGACGGCCACAATTTAGAAATGGACGCGGTTGGCGCCTTTCTTTATTTCTAAAGAAGCCAGAAGGCCAAGTGCACTCCATGAAGGCAAGACCAGCGGCAGAACATCGGCCGGCTGCGACACCACCGGTGACCATGGACACTTAATTGTGCATTTTTATGAACACTTTATTGGTGCACCGGATGGTGCTGACTGTGCGTAATGGGGTGGTGCTTTTGGTGCTTGGACGGGGTGCTCTGCACATTATTAAAGGCCGTAGGGCCACAGGGCACTCGTGGGTTGGTGTATCGATGCTGGCATGCGTGCTCTCCCTATGCATAACATCTGCATGTGTTCCTCAAAGAACAGGTCCTGGATCGTAGTGTAAATATCAGTGTTGTATAAATAATGCTCCCTACCGGCTGTATGTTTAGTTTGAGGATGCTTTCCGCGATTCGGTTATCCTGTGGGTGTGTTTCTGTTAGGAGAAGGGTGCAACGTCGCAGGGGGACATATTTACTCATTTGTGAACATCTGTAAAACTGTCGCACTCAGGGTTGAGTTAATAGTAGAGGGAACTACATCTGAGTGCCACACTAAAGTAGGTAAAAATTTATCGGGTCGGGACGCCCCGAGGTAGAGAAGGGTGCAATGTTGCGGATATGGGATTTGCATCCATCCATATCCGCTTGTAAATATTCCCCTATTTCCTCAATACTTCCCAACTATCCCCAATCCCCCATTCCCTAGTCCCATTTTCTGTAAACAACACTCTGTAGACCCGACCTCCCCCTATTTCCCCCATTAAATGTCGTGCCCAGGTTCACCGCATCTCATGTAAGACAACTATAGGACACCTTGCTAGTTATTCTTAGTCTATGTCAGTTAAGGACTCGTTTCCATTAATTCTGACCCTTCGTTGCACCAGAATGTGATTGTATGGCACCGTTAGGAAGTTTAGGACCTCCCAATACCTCCCCGCAGCTCTTCCTCACGGTTCAGCAACAACAACAACAACAGCAACGGCAGCGGCGGGCACGGGGAGTGCGCGTCCTCACTCGGGCTTGGTTTGTAGGGGGTGTTGTGAGGGCACCAGGCCTCCCCAACGAGCCGCCATCGAACATGTGCTCGACGGGGTTACCAAATAGGGGCTCCCTGTCAGCTCCTCGTCAAGGGCGGAGCCCGGTAACCCCCGCACCCAATGGAAGCGGCGGACCGGCCCCAGTGGGGCGGAGCCAACCAGCCGAGGGCGTGTCACTCCCCGCTGAGCATGCGCAGGGAGAGGGAGGTGACGTCAGATGCGCGCTGAGCTTGGAGCAAGCAAGACGTACCCTCCGAGCGCTGTGAGGCCTCCCCGCATCTTCTGGACTGGACCGTGCTTTATCCCGTCCCCGAGCCAAGGTGCACCTTGTGCCATCGAACTACCTGTCCCTCCCTGCCATCAATCCCTGTGTAAGTCAGCCTTGTTCCGTTTGTCTGTGGTCTGTCCGGGAATAGATAAGATTGTATTTAAGTGCCCATCTGCCCATCTCTTCTGTGTCTTTTACCTCACTCTGCCATGTAATCTACCCCCTTTTCTCCACCACTGTAATTATACCCTCCTCCGGAGGTCTTGAGAACTGTACCCCTTGCGTCGTTTCCTCTTTTCCAGTCGTCGCGTCCTTTCCATCATTGATTTGGCATAGCGCGATTTGGTCAACGTCTGGGTGGAATTGGGGTCTAGTCGGGGAATAACTGTTCGGTCGCGGCAATACCACCGCTCGGTAAATAACATCTAAACCGCGTCCGTAACAATATATATATATATATATATATATATATATATATATATATATATATATATATATATATATATATATATATATATATATATATATATATATATATATATATGTACATATATATATATATATATATATATATGTATATATGTACATGTACATATATATATATATATATATATATATATATATATATATATATATATATATATATATATAAGTACATATATATATATATATATATATATATATATATAAGTACATATATATATATATATATATATATATATATATATATATATATATATATATATATATATATATATATATATATGTACATATATATATATATATATATATATATATATATATATATATAT
This sequence comes from Myxine glutinosa, assembly GCF_964187855.1. Lineage (NCBI taxonomy): Eukaryota > Metazoa > Chordata > Myxini > Myxiniformes > Myxinidae > Myxine > Myxine glutinosa. The sequence goes on from NC_136270.1 coordinate 6,006,210, forward strand.
ATATATATATATATATATATATATATATATATATATATATATATATATATAATGTGTGTGTGTTTGTCTATTAATTTGAAGAGGTTAACTTGTACAGTGTGATTAGATGGAGGTACAGTGTTGTCGTACAGCATAATGTACACTGAAGAGTTTTTTGAGTTGATCCCTTTATCACAATATATTCACGAGTTAGTTATCCTGCTTCATGCCTTTTTATTGTAGTAGAAATATGCTTCAATTTCTATAATATCTAAATCTGCTGGATAACCAGTTTATTCGTCTCCACAGGGTGTTGTTACCAACTTTGAAATATTCCGAATGAGGGAGAAGCAAGTTCCTGTGGATGTTGTGGAAATCAGAGGTGGGATTAACAGTGATAAACATAACTCCGATAAAACATGAAATGTATTACTGGATATTTTGTTTTTGTTTTTTGTGTTTGCCTTTTGTTTGTGTTGTCTGTCTGTCTTTTTTTTTTTGGCTATTTTAGTCTATTTTATGTATTGTCATGTTTGTGCCTGTTTATTTGTATGCCCGTTTTTTTTTTTTGTCCTGGACTGGGGGAATCTTCTTGATTGTCTTCTAGAACTTGTCTTCTAGCAAGCATTGAAATTGGTTTAAAATACCCTTAGTCGGTGCAGTATACTGTTTATTCGACCAGGTGAGCGCCAGGGGTATTGCCCCTATGTTTATTATTAACATTATTATTATTACGAAAACGATACTACTGTATTAACAAGCATTCTGAGTATTGCGCTGCAATACATGTCCCCTACCGGCAGTCTGACATCCGGAAAACTGTGTGAATTATATAATTACCAACTCACGGTCTGAGGTAACTCGGCTAAAAATTATCCGATTTGCACCAAATAAAGTTCATGAATGGTTGCACAGACCCCTACTTCTCACTAAAAGTGGAAACAGAATGTAAATCGGAGTTAAAATAAGCCCGCAAGGTCGCTCCGTGGAGCAGCCTGCACGTATTGCACTGTATGAATTATATAATTACCAACTCACGGTCTGTGGTAACTCGGCTAAAGATTATCCGATTTGCACCAAATAAAGTTCATGAATGGTTGCACAGACCCCTACTTCTCACTAAAAGTGGAAACAGAATGTAAATCGGAGTTAAAATAAGCCCGCAAGGTCGCTCCGTGGAGCAGCCTGCACGTATTGCACTGTGTGAATTATATAATTACCAACTCACGGTCTGAGGTAACTCGGCTAAAGATTATCCAATTTGCACCAAATAAAGTTTATGAATGGTTGCACAGACCCCTACTTCTCACTAAAAGTGGAAACAGAATGTAAATTGGAGTTAAAACAAGGAATATTAACAGCTTTGACTTACCGCACTCCAAATTATAGTCCGGAAAACTGTTGGGGAAATTACCAAAGTTCAAAGTGCCATAACTTTGTCAAAAATGATCGAAACGTCGTGAAGTTCAAACTTGATCTGTAACTTATGAGGAAACCATGTACCAAGTTTGAAATCATTAGCATAAAGAGTTTAGAAAAAAAGTCCGGAAAACTGTTCTTTGCGTGACTGACGGACGGACGGACGGACTGACTGACTGACTGACGGACGGACTGACAGACGGAGGGACGGCGTGCAAACCTATAGTCCCCTCCGGTGTACATCGGTAGGGGACTAATAAATCATATGGGGTCTTAATGCAATCTCTTCACCTCCATGGTGACAGTTTAGAGACTTGGAGTGCCTCAAAAAAAATTTAATACTTGCATTATTTGCTAACAGGTATCCCCACCCAGGTCATATACTAACTATCCTCTTCAACTAAAGTATCAAACAAGCCCGGCTACGCCACTGTTAGACTTTTGGTCTTGTTTTGTTTGTGTCTGTCCATTGTTTTTTGTTTTTTGTTTGCCTTTGTGTGTGTGGTTTCTCCCACAGCATCCAGCATTTAAAAAATGTTTTTTAAACAGCCGTGTTTGAAATTGTACAAAACAGATTGTCGTGGTAAACGCTTGTTTTTTGGTCTCACTATAGAATTGTCATATTTATTTGGATTCCATAATTTGGTTTGAGTTCATTTTTCCATTTTGGAGCATTTTTGTGAATATGAAGCAGGTGCTTGCAATGCATTTTATATTTTGTTGTGATTTGATGAAACTATGGTGGATTCTTTATTGTTGGGAAATGCACTTAGAGTGCCACTTGTTCATGTCCACACTTTAATTCCTGATAAGCCTTTTTTTTGCTGTTCCGATGTTGTTGACCTACAGAGCCAATCGCAGCATTTGCTTGGGAGCCCCAAGGTACCAAATTTGCAGTGCTGCATGGTGAAAATCCTCGCATCTCTGTCACTTTCTACAATGTCAAGAACAACGGAAAGATCGAGCTTATAAGTAAGACAATTACTTATATCTTTAATATTTTGAGATGCTTGTACGTACATCAGATAATTTTAAAAAAACATTATCTAGTTTGAACTTGCTATTCCTGAATATGAATAGATTTTGGGGTCAAGAGGTCAAATGTCAGACGTCCCGACAGGTAAAAATCTGTTACCGAGCTAACTTGTGAACCAATCATGGTATTTTCACCAAATTTGGTATTCTATATATATATATAAAACACAGTTTGTGTGTGTGTGTGTGTGTGTGTGTGTGTGTGTGTGTGTGTGTGTGTGTGTGTGTGTGTGTGTGTGTGTGTGTGTGTGTGTGTGTGTGATGTTACCGATAGACTCCTAAACGGAGAGGCTTACGTGCTTGATATTTGGCATAGACATGGCCATTGAGCCTGGCACGAACATGGCCGAACTCAAAATATTTGACGATCCATATTTTTTATTCATATTTACCTCAGCGCATTTCAGCGCACGGAATCAACGGAATCAGAGCAGGTGGGCGCTGATTCGCTCAGAGCGATCACGTGATGACGCTATGACGCTATGAAAAAAAAAATCGCTATGAAACGCTATGAACGCTATGAAACGCTATGAAGCTATGAACGATATGACGCTATGAAAAAAAAAAATCGCGATGGCGCTATGAAACTATGAACGATATGACGCTATGACGCTATGAAAAAAAAAATCGCTATGAAACGCTATGAACGATATGAACGCTATGACGCTATGAACGTTATGACGCTATGACGCGAAGAACGTTATGACGCTATGAAAAAAAAAATCGCTATGACGCTATGAACGCTATGACGCTATGACGCTATGAAAAAAAAAATCGCTCGCTTTACCAAGGGGCTCGCTCTCCCCCCGTTCCCCTCCCCTCCCCTTCCCCTTCCCCCTCCCCCTCCCCTCCCCCGCCCGGCAATGCCGGGTACTTCTGCTAGTAATTATATATTATGATGCAAAGATAAACCGATTAGATTTTGGGGTCAAGAGGTCAAAGATCAGAGGTCATGTTAAGTTACAATTTTTTTTTTTTTTTTTTTTTTTTTTGTATACTGAATCGAGGCTCGTGAAAGAGCTAACATTTATTTCACAAACAAATCAACCAGACAAACAAAATATACAAAAAGAGGGAGCGGAAGACAAGATGGGGAGAGAAGGGGAAGCACATAACCACAACATTTGAGAGCAGGGAGAAGTGTGGGAGGGAGAGGGCTTGGGGGGAGGAGGCGTGGGAAGGGGGGGGTGGGGGGGGGAAGAGGTATAAAACACAAGGTGACCGAAATTAGCGGGGGTAGAAAAGATCAAGGTTTTAGATGGGGGAGGATAAGAGATGGTGGTGAACAGCTGTTTTAAAGACCTGGAGGGTGGAGTGGGATTGAAGAGAGTGAGGGAGTTTGTTCCAGAGGCGGGAGAAAAGAGGAATGAAGGAGTGAAGGTGAGCAGAAAGTCTTGATTTTGGCAGTTTAACCATAAGAGGGTTGTTGGCAATGAAGTAACAATTACTTCGTTGCCGCGATAACTTAAGAATGGCTGAAGGGATCTCAGTCAAACTTGGTGCATGTATGAATAATGAGGTAAATATGAACTGATTAGATTTTAGAGTCAAAGGTCGTGTTAAATATAAATTATGTTGCCGCGCCAACCCGTGAACCAGTAATGGGATTTTGACCAAACCTGGTATAAGTATATGATGCAAAGATGAACTGATTAGATTTTGGAGTCAACAGGTCAAAGGTCATGTTAAGTGAAATGTATGTTGCTATGCCAACTTGTGAACAAGTGATGGGATTTTGAGCATATTTGGTATAGGTATATATGATGCAAAGGTGAACTGATTGGATTATGGCATCAAGAGGTCAAAGGTCAAATGTCATGTCAAGTAACAATGTGCCAACTTTAGCATAGCTGAATGGATTTAAATCAAACTTGATACAAGTATTATAATGATGTAATAATGTGGGCGAAGGCATATCAGTCGACGTCGTGACATCGAAGAGTGCTGTTCTAGTTAATAATGCTTATATAGTTAACATTTGATTGGCGTCTTGGTTATAATTTTATCTATTTTTTCACACTTGCCCAGAGGTGCTTCCCCATTTAAATATGGTTAAAATAAATAATTGCTCTAATCTTTTTATTTTTCATTGTAGTTGTTCTGCCCAAACTCTTCCATACTTTATGTCTTTACAGAAACGCTGGACAAGCAGCAAGCCAATGCTATATATTGGAGTCCTCAAGGCCAGTTTGTCGTTCTTGCTGGTCTGCGAAGGTATTTTTTATTTATTAAAATAAGTTTCTTGTTTTTTTATTATTCTAAAGATTGTGTTGTTGTTGGCTTAACAGTTCGGGTGCTGGCTTGGGATCCTGAGTTCCAATCCCGGTCAATCGTTGAATTAACGCCAGGGGGGTTGACTCAGCCTGTCATCCTTCCGAGGTCGGTAAATTGAGTACCAGCTCACTGGTAATTGGGGCACTGCATCAGCGGCACAGACGCGTCTCCAGAGAAATTATGCCACATGCTGCACACATAATGACAATCCCAATATTATTTCGTTGCTATCTCGGTGTGTATTTTTAAATTTTAAAGTTGAAAAAAACCATTTGAATTCTTCTATTGAAGTAATTTTTATTCAGAACAAAAAAAAATACGTTCAATGTTGCACAAGATATCCCACAATGCACTGCATCTTTTAGATGGCGACACCCTCTAGCGAAGGTCAGTCTTGTGTTGGTTCAAGAAATGTGGCGAAATAGAGCTTTCACTTTAATAATAATTGTATTTATTTTAGCGCCCTTTGTCTACGGATACAAGACGATCAGAGAGTCATTAGTACTCGTTGATAATATGGAGCCCAAAGTTTTATCAGTTATGTCTGGGGAGAAATGTGCTGCTTAAACATGAGTGATATACGGTCGATATTACAAAGAATTACAGTCTCCATTTTGAATGCTGGCTCTTTGCCGAATTTGTTCTTCAATTCATTCTCGCACATCTATTTCGAATCCCCCCTTCCCTCATACCCTCCTTCTCGTCCCACCACGACCAGTATGAATGGAGTGCTAGCGTTTGTAGACACCGCTGACTGTGCCCTTATGAACATGGCCGAGCATTTTATGGCATCGGACGTCGAGTGGGATCCTACAGGCCGCTATTTGGTTACTTCTGTTTCTTGGTGGACCCATAAGGTAGGGAGCCTTAGTAGTGATATTCTGCTGTTGCATTGTGGTTATTGTTGTGTCAACCCCTGTGGTTAACACCATTGGGTGACAAATGACCGATCGTTTTTTTTTATTCCGAGGCACGTAGCCGAAACTGGCGGTTGGTCCATCACGCGCGGGTGAAGGAACAAAGTGCTTACATCAGACGGAAGCCACACGGGTTGATTCCCGAAACCCACACCATGCAAACAAGACTCATCAAATAAAATGTGCCACAATAATGATTTAATAAAAGTCAAGCACTGCAAAATAAAGGTTGAGGTAAAATAAATCCTAATGTGAGACGTCTCCACTCAGACACAACACACACAGGGGAATGATGAAATAAAAATAAACGGTTTTGTTGAGTCGGTCGGTACTCAGCTTTGGTCCAAAATGCGCCTGGGAACTTGGTGGTTGCCACAACCCGTGCAGCCACCTCAATGGGAAACGCTCCAACAATGGTGCCGAAAACGCCCGGGCGCGAAGCAAGCAGCAAAGACGACCGCCTTTCGTTCTCCACTGTCACGTGCCACGCGGACCCCAGCTCCTTGAGGAGCCTACAGTCCAACAACAACCACTCCTTCAACGTGACAAAGGCTCCACAAAGCTCCGAAATGTTCTTTTCACAGGCGCATACGAGACAAAGTCACCGCCCGAGCCGAAAGACAGACCGAGAGAGACTGAGCGTTTCTTTTTCCTCCCTCGCAATGCTGCTCACGCAGCCAAGAGCTCCTCACTCTTCAAAAGCGCGCACCAAAAACTCTCGTCCAGCACACGATCGGAAAGCAACCAGCACAAAGAAAAATGGCGCAACCTTCTTGTTCGTGCCAAGAGACCGAGGGAGCCAGATTCTTCTTCTTCCTTTTTGAATCTTCTCGTTCTCACGTCACTCTGGCCAGTCGCCGAGCTCCGTTGAATCGCCACATGGTCTTGCTTGACCATTGATAAACTTTGGGGTGTGGCCTCTTTCCTTACTGGTTGGTGGGTGGGGTTTAATTGTCGATCAAGAACGTTTGGCTTCTGTCAGCATGGTGTCGGTTATGGTTGATTAATGGGCGGTTGTTGTTATTGTTATTGTTGTTTGTAAAAACGCAGGAAAAGGTCACAGGAGGCAATCACATACTGGGAGAAACTAGCCCCCCCCCCCCCCCCCCTCCCCGTTTGAAGACACAAAAACAATCTTGAGTTCATAGTTTTTCCTACTTGAATACATCTTGAGATCTCCTACTCTTACATAGTCCATGCTATACCTATATTATCCTACCTGTACTATGGTAATTTATACTCGACCCCCACAACGTAACATTATGTTGTCTTTTGTACAGTTTCACAAAATCAGTGAAAATTGTCAGTGTATTTGATTGAAACAGTAAGATTTCACCACAATGTCACAATCACAGGACTTTATTTTTAAGACGTACTGTTTAATTTGTCAACCCCTGTGGTTGTTCCACCACCCTTCACCACCCTTCCCTTCTCCAGGTAGACAATGGCTACTGGGTATGGACCTTCCAAGGTCGTCTGCTACAAAAACGTCCCATGGATAGATTCTGCCAGTTGCTTTGGCGGCCATGCCCACAAACTCTTCTCTCCGCAGACCAGATTAAGGTTTGTCTATCAATTTATGATCTCGTCTTAACGGTCTGCCCTCAAGACCATACCGAAAATTTGGAAACTCAGGTTAAAACAAAACCATCTCAATGATTCTGATATGTACAAGTAAGACTTTCGTTTCACTTTTGGTGAGTTGAGATGTGGTGCGAATCCCTTGTTGCAAAAATTATGCTTCTCATATCCTTGCGCTCAAAATAAACATGCGATAATTATATATATATACACACGTCACACGCCATTGTCTCTCTGTCTACCTTTGATCTTTATGCACAGCCACATCTTTTGAATTACAAACCTCAAACACAGGGTCCAAATACTACTTTGTGTTGGTGGTAACATAGGCTTTGTAGCCATAAGTCACACAAAAGGATGTGGTGGGCCGGGTGGTGGGGGCATAAATTTATTTATGTAAATGTGTACCATGCAGCGCCACCTAGTGTTGGTGGCAGAGGGTATTACAATTTTCCTCTTAACCTGGGCAATGATGACATTAAAGTGCTCTTCGCATGGATAAATTTGTCCTCCTTCCCCTTCCCTCTCCCTTCCCCTTTCTAGCAGCAAGAGACGTGACGATTAATTGGTCCATCAGACAAGTGATGGGTGGACACTCCTAGTTATGAATAACGGACATGGGACTACTGCGCCTCGTTTTGGGCACTAAACACGTATTATTTAAACTCGTATTTGATACATTTTGAATGTTTTTGAATAAAACATTTGCAAGGGAGAACAGAATTATGCAGGCTAAAAATGCTAAATAGTAGACATAGAAAGGCTACATAGTCATGGACCTCTAATTTAATTAGTTTATTCCAGAGTTTGTTTTGAAATACAAGGAACATGGACACATACAGAAGCCATTCGTCCCATTATTTGAACAACACATTCAATCAGCCTATTTTCTCAACTCCACGTGAGGATGGGGCTGCTCAAGTGGGACAGACAGAGGTCATGACCAGGGTTTGTGGGGATGAGAGATTGAGGGAGGTGGATAAAGGGGGCTGTAGGGTAAGGAATTAAGCACAAGACGGTGGGTGCATTCACCTTTTCACGAGAACCTCTTTGAGACAATCACGTATCCAAAACAAAGCTGCATACTAGTCCTGCTCATGTTTATGTACCATTCTATGCCTAATACATCTGTGTATCTAATTAGTTTAAACGTCTACTGTTTCCGCTGCCACTACCTTTTCAGGGAGACTATTTCATGCATCTACTACTCTTGAGTTAAAGACCCCTGTATTTTGCCCATTCTGCTGAAAAACCTCTGCATTTATTTTGTCTATACCCTTTATCTTAACCATCTCAATCAGATACACTCATCATCACTTCCTTTCTCATGTAAAAAGTCTCGTCTCCTTCAGCCGCTCCTCATAGCTTAGTCCAACGAGCCCTTTTAACTATGAAAGCTACGTCCTTCCTCAGATGTGTCAACTAAATGCACAAACACTCTCAAAGAGGCCTCACTAAATTCCTGTACAGCGTTAACACGACCTTTTTTGATTTGTAATTTATAGCCCTGTGAATACAACTGCATACTCGGTGGCATAATGGTTAGAGCGTCCACTCCGAGTCTGGGAGTGGACCAGATGAGTTGGATCTGGATCAAAACCCAGATGAGTTGAACCAAAGACTTTTAAAATGGTGTCACCGGTACCGAGACTGCCCTGGGAATACTCGAGTATGAAATCTTGGGAATCCTAAAGCAAAAATAGTAGTGGTGGTGTCAGACAAAAAAGAAAAACAAGAAAATATCCAAATGTTTAAGAGACATTTTCATCTTCATTGACTCCAATGACAAAAATTACAGTATTTGTCACCAACAAATAGATGTGGACAGGTCGAGGGAAAGGAACCTTCAGCTAATGATCAAATTTAACTTTCAAATATAGATTAGTTACATAACTACAGACTTGGCATTTAATATGGAATATATTTTTTTTTCTTGACTTGGGTTTACTTTCTGAACTCGGTATATCAATCTGGTGAGTTTCTTTTCTGCTTCGGTGATTTATTTGTTAAAAGAACCATGTCACTGATTGTCGCAGCAAGAAGTCAATAACAGGATTATATCACAGGTGGTGTGACAAAATGTACGGACAGGTACATTTGACGATTGGCTTCACAATCGGGTATATAAGGGTTGTTGCGTTCTGTATTAGTGGAAAACAACTGTTGCACGTCTACAAAAGTTATTGCCGCTTCCGCTGGAGATGGTCTGTCAACTCGACAATGCTGTTTGTCATTTAGTGGTGGCTTTACGAAATTCCGGCATGAAACAGCATGCTATTGCTTGGCAGTATGGCATCACTCAAGGTCAGGTGTCAAAGATCCTGAAACGAAATGCTCAGAGGGGTGTCCCTACTCCAATACCGAGGCCAGGACGTCCCTGCAGAACCACAAGGAGGGATGATCACCAGCTGCACCGGTTAGTCCGCAATGGCCGTACCAAGTCAGCTAATTGGCTTAGGGCTGAGTGGCAGCAACTGACAAATGTGCCTGCATCCAGAAGGCGAGTCAACCAACGACTGGTTCAAGCAGGCTATCGTGCCAGGCATCCCCTGAGAAACCCACGTCTGACCAGACAACACCGCCAGCGCCGATTGCAGTGGGCCAGAGAGCACCGTCAATGGCAGCCAGGACACTGGAATCACGTGATCTTCAGTGACGAGTCTAGATTTCTGGTCTATCGTCAAGATGGCCGCGTCCGAGTGCACAGACAAGTGCATGAAGCCTACAACGAAGATTGTATAGTGCCAAGAGTCCAAGCTGGAGGTGGTGGGGTGACCGTTTGGGCTGCTTTTCGTGCAGGGGGCAAAACTGACCTGGTTGTTCTGAATGGAAACCTGAACCAGTTCAAGCACAAGGCCATTCTGGAAGAAACATTGCTTCCATTTGTTCGTGCAGCCTTTCGAGGAAACTTTGTCTTCCAAGATGACAATGCACGGCCTCATCGTGCTCACATGATCCAACACTTTCTTGCTGATCGTGGTGTGGAGCATATGGAGTGGCCTGCCATGTCCCCGGATATGAATCCGATAGAGAACTTGTGGGCAGAATTAACGCGTCAAATCGACAACTTGGACCAGCAGCCTGCCTCTGTGCGTGAATTGCAGCAGGCTATTGAAACTGCATGGCACGCGATTCCTGTCCAAACCGTGGCAAATCTCGTGAACAGCATGCCTCAACGTGTACGTGCTCTCCTGAATACTCGTGGGGGTTACACAAAGTACTGAACTGTAATTTTACTGTCCGTAATCCCAGTCGTAATTTAACTTTTGTTTTTGTTTAAAAATTTTTTGGCTAATGTGCAAAATAAAGAGATACTTCTGGAAAACGCACAGAAGTTTAACACAGTACTGTCCGTGAATTGAGTTCGATATCAGTTTACATCACTTTCAAGGATCAATTTATTTGCTTCGAAATGTCAAATGCTGTTTTTGTTTCTTTTAAAGGTCACATTAACAAAAGCTAGAATAATTTCAACATAATTCCAATGAACTTTTGGTTCTAAGTCATCTTGAAAAGTAAGTTCACCCCCACAAAAAAATATTCCATATTAAATGCCAAGTCTGTATATGTGTCTCATCATTAAATATTGTCCATTTCCCTTTCTGAATGTGATGTGAAGTATCATTAACCGACATGGTGAACAAATGCATTCGCTTCTTCGGCACTTGCTTGCAAAGCTCGTTTGATCAACAATGGCAAAATGGGTTGGCTGGATATGGAATGAGGTGAGCACAGCCAAACCGTGTTTGTACGTCATGGGATTAAAAGGCAATTCAAAACATGCACCTTCATTAAACTGGACTTCATTTCCTCACCCCCCCCCCCCCACCCCCCTCCCCCTCCCCCAGGAAATCAAGAAAGACCAGAAAAAATATCACAAGTTGTTCGAGCAGAAGGACCGGATGATGCAGTACCGTGCATCCAAGGTGAGGGATTTGTGTGACAGATTTCTTATTTTAATGGAGCTCGGGCAAAATAAAGCAAGCGGTTATTAGTAAAAAAAAAAAAAAAAAAAAAAAAAAAAAGCGAATTGAGCACCAGGTCAGGATTTGGAGGATTATCATTGATCATGAAGAGTGAGCATTGCTCATGCCATGGCCTTGAGTCAAACACGCAAGTATAGTGATGATCCTGTCTATTTGTTGGCAGATGGAATGTACCGTGGTGAGAGAAAGTTTGTGAACCCTTTACAATTTTCTGTATTTTTTTCAACAAAGAAATTGAATGTTGGATCATTTTGCTCAATAAATAAATGAAAAGGTAGATTTTTGTGCTTTAAAAAAATCAGGTCCGCTTTATCTACTATTAGGACCTAGATGAAGATATGATCACATTTTAGGTCAAATTTATGCAGAAATAGAGGATTCAAGCGGGTTCGTAAACTTTTCTCACCACTGTATGAGGGCAGCTAGAGTCAAACATTTAGCACAGAGCTTCTTATTAACCCACACAAGCGAAGCGAAAAGCAGAGTTAAGCAATTGGTTCACTTTGTCTGTCTGTTTACAAACGCTGGTTTATGATCGAGGAACAACTTGATTTCAATTCAATGTTATATTTTGAACATGAATCAGACGACAAACCTGTTGTACTTTGGCTCTGAATTAATCCCCAATTGCACAAAGAGGAGTGAGATCATTTCTCAGCGGTGATCCGCTTCAATATTTGGCTATGTCCGTCCGTCCATCAGAAATGAAGAAAAACCTTTCTAACCAACCATATTTGTCTAGTGGGTTCTAAAGGGTAATTCCAAAGTGGTTTCGTTCATTTCTAGGTTTTGCCTATTTCATATTAAAATGCCAAACTGAACCGCTTCCTTTGGACACAGGTGCGATTTATTTGATTGTCTGCCTGTCTGGCAGTCAAACCAAATTGAAAATCATTCCAAACATGTACAATATACTGTTTTTAAGGACATCCTAAAGGACACCAAGAACATGCACGAAGTACTAATGTAATGTGTTAAAGATGCTGCATCAATGGTGGTAAACTTCCAAATTTATTTTCTACGACCTTCAGTCTTTATTTTTAATGTTTCGATTGAATTTTATACTTCAACAATGTAGAACACAAATCACCTTTTTGATATTCTCAAAAAGTTCCGTTTGGCAGTATTTGGACAAAATATTACGGCATTTTACGTCATCATGACCAATCAAATCTTAAAATTAGGTCGGTCCAAAACATTATGCCTGCATACTTTTTATTCCCATTACTGCTGCAAAATTTCATTCGGAAAGTCCCAGCCGGCTCCGAGATACAGCTCGGAAATTGATGCAGTTTGGAAATTTGGAGTGTTGAGAGTACAAGAGAAATAAATAAATACATTTTCGAAATGCTGGTTTTTAGTACTCCTGGGGGTCAAATAAACTCTGTGGTACCATTAAAAATTGGGAACGCGAATTGTAGAAACACCAATACTAAACTACAACTCATATAAGAGAATGAACAGAATGGAATAAATTTCCTATCTTTACATACTGGGAATATATATATATATATATATATATATATATATATATATATATATATATATATATATATATATATATATATATATATATATACATACACACACACACACACACACACACACACACACACACACACACACACACACACACACACACAGAGTTGGCTTACTTCTAAAATTTTGTTGTACAAATCAATTGACAAAACAACCATGATTTTTATAGAAGAGAAACATAATGGCATGAGTCAGCACCACACACCTCCCCTCAAGTGCATCCAAGTTAAAGTTTGCTATTAAGTACAGTATTTATTACAGGATCAGAGGAGTTCCTGGACGAGTAACTTCCTGACTTATTTTTACCTCCTCCCCGTAGGATCTCGTTGAGAAGCGACGCAAGCTGCGGGATGACTTCAAAACTTACCGTAAGGATGTGCAAAAATTGTTCAACGAGCAGAAGTCACTGCGCATGGAGCTGCGTGGAGGTGAGGCCTTCTCGAAGGGATGGAGTACATCCAGGCAAATTGTTCACAGAAGTGTGCGTAACAGCTTGTTATTTAAAGACGTTAATAGTTGCCGCCTTCCAGTTCTAGTTATCCTCACATGTTGATTTGTGGGCTCTGCTCCCAGAGATCGGAATTAGAGCGACGGGTACCATTGTGGATGGTCCTGTGTAACTGTTGTCATTTGTTGCCTGTACTGTTAAATATTTTGCATCAGTTCCATGTGCCTCGGGCGAGTGAAGCGTACTTCGAGCTCTCCACGGCATCAAAGTTTAAGTATTTTCCCATTCTTGTCTTTGTCAAATTTCCACTGGTTATTTTACTGTGTACGTGTTATTGTGTGTTTCTAGTTAGTATTGGTTTGTAATTCGTACAAACTTGTGTGTAATTAATCGTTTTCTGGGTCGTACCTCGTGCGCGGCCTGGTAACTTGAGGCTTCCCTCCCCCCGTCGGTGTTTTGTCAATTTAAGTTCTTTCCTTCGCTGTATTACTTGTTTATTTTATTTTATTTTCTCCCCCTCACCTCACCTCCCTAGACAAAGAATTCTATATTGATTCTTTCTCTCCTCCCGGACACGTGCTTGTTCGCTCTCCTCCTCGTCTCGACTTGTGCCCCGCCCCCTGTATCTCGTTTTTCTTCCGCCTCTGCTCCTTCTTTCTCAAATCCACGTTCTCGCTTGGAGACTTTTCCCAGATTGTTTTTCATGGTTCTGTTTGGATATTGTTGGAATATGTTTAAACCGCAGCCGTGATGCTGACGCCGCCCCCCCCGCCCCTCCCCTTCCCCCAGAATTTCCATGTTTTAAACGTTTCCCAGTGTGTACCCTGGTCAGAATAGGTACACCGTATCCCTGCGTGTCGTAAGACGACTAAGAGGGTTGGCGTCAGGAAGGGCATCCGGCCATAAAAACATTGCCTCAAAAAGAGAACCATGACAATTACAACTACATATGGGCAGGGTGCAGCCCGAAGTGGAGATCGGTTTCTGAGGTTTGGGACATGGAATGTAGGGACAGTGACAGGGAGATCAGGAGAAGTGGTGGAAGTATTGGTCAGAAGAAGGGTGGACATATGTTGTGTGCAAGAGACGAGATGGAAGGGAAGTGGTGTGAGAATGGTGAAGGGTAGGCAGGGACACAAATACAAGTTTGTGTGGCAAGGGTGCCCGGAGGGCGTGAATGGTGTTGGTGTCCTGTTTTCTGAGGAGTTTGTAGACAGTGTGGTGGGTGCGACTAGAGTGAGTGATAGGTTGATGATGGTGAAAATGATTATTGGAAAGCTCTTGGTGAACGTCATCTCGGGATATGCTCCGCAGGTTGGTCGAAGCGATGAAGAGAAGGACAAGTTCTGGTGTGCGATAGAGAAGCTGATGGAAAACGTGAAAGATGAGGAAGTTGTTGTGGTGGGAGGAGACCTGAATGGACATGTGGGAAGGAGTATGGATGGTTTTGAGGGAGTTCGTGGGGGTTACGGATATGGTGTGAGAAATGGAGAAGGTGAAAGGATTTTGGAGTTTGCTGATGGAGCTGATTTGTTGATTTGTAATACTCAGTTCCAGAAAGAGGATAATAAGCTTGTTACATACACGTCAGGTGGGTCGACGACAACCGTTGACTACCTGATGGTGCATAGGCGAGATAGGGGGCACCTCCGGGACACAAATGTGATCCCGGGGGAGGAGGCTGTTTCACAGCACCACGTGGTTGTCTGCGACATAAGGGTGAAAGGTGCGAGGAGAGCTCGGCGGGTGAAGTACCAACCGAGAATGAAGGTGTGGAGGTTGAAAGAGGTGACAGTAAGAGAGGCTGAGTAGGGTAGAGGATGATGTGGTTGAGCTTGAAAGTGGTTGGATGTCAATGAAAGCTAGTCTGTTGGGAGCCGTTGGTGAGGTATGTGGATGGACAAAAGGACCACCGAGGCACTCGGAAACATGGTGGTGGGATGATAAAGTTGGAAAGAGGATTGACGAGAAGAGGAAGAAGTTCAAGGAGTGGCAGAAGGCAAAGGGTACGGGAGCAGAAACAGCAGAGCATGAAAGTTATAAGGCAGCCAGGAAGGCTGCAAAGAAAGAGGTAGCAAAGGCGCAGGAGGCATGTCGGAAAATGTTCGGAGAACGCTTGGATTCGGAAGAGGGTCAGAAAGCAGTATTCAGGATTGCAAAGCACATAGCGAAAGAGAGGTGTGATGTGATGGGGGTGAGTTGCTTGAAGGATGAAGTGGGACAAATCGTTGTCGACCCAGATGGAATTAAAGGAAGATGGAAAAGATATATGGAAATGCTGTTGAATACAGAGAATGAATGGGATGGCAACATAGAGAGTAACCCAGTTTTAGGGCCGGCAGAGAAGATAACTGAGAAGGACGTTGAGGAAGTGATAAAAGCAATGAAGAGTAGAAAAGTGGGAGGGCCGACGGGAGTTGTGGGAGATATGTTGGAGGCAGCGGGAAATTGGGGTGTGAAGAGAATGACAGAGATCTGTAATCTGGTGGTGAAAGAAGGCCGCATTCCAGTGGATTGGGAACCGAGTACCCTCGTCCCTCTATACAAGGGGAACGGTGACCCTCTGGACTGTGGCTCGTATCGAGCGATAAAGTTATTGGAACATGGAATGAAGGTATTGGAAAGGGTGTGGGAGAGGAGGATAAGGAAGAAAGTGAAGATCGACGAAATGCAGTTTGGATTTATGCCAGGAAGAGGAACGACAGATGCGCTTTTCATTGTGAGGCAGTTGCAGGAGAAGTACATGGAGAAGAGGAAGAAGTTGTTTTTGGGGTTTGTTGATCTGGAGAAAGCATTCGATAGGGTTCCACGCAAAGTATTGACATGGGCATTGAGGAAGTTAGGAGTGGAGGAATGGTTGATCAGAGTAGTGATGGCAATGTACAAAAGAGCGCGCACAGCTGTAAGGACTAAGGACGGGAACAGTGGTGAGTTTGAGGTGAAGGTGGGAGTGCATCAGGGGTCGGTACTAAGTCCACTACTATTTGTAGCTGTGATGGAGGTGCTGGCTCAGAACGTAAAGGAGGGTTTACCGTGGGAGTTGTTGTATGCAGATGATCTGGTGTTGATTGCGGAAAGTATGGATGGACTGAAGGAAAAGATGAACAAGTGGAAGGAATGTATGGAGACAAAAGGTCTGAAGGTGAATATCGGAAAGACGAAGGTGATGGCAAGTGGTAAAGCATGTGGTGAGGTGGAAAGAACTGGGAAGTGGCCGTGTGCTGTGTGCAGGAAGGGTGTCGGAGTGAACTCCATTCAATGTGCGCTGAGTGGGTTCATCAAAAATGTAGTGGGGTCTGAGAGGGTCATTTACCAGTGTGGCAGCTACATTCAAATGTAAGGTGTGCACAGAGGGAGCTGCAGATGGAGGAAATGTTGAGTTGGATCTTGGAGACGGCACGAAGCTGGAAGGTGTGAAAACATTTTGCGACCTCAGAGACATGCTGAATGGAGAAGGTGGATCAGATTCGGCAACGGTTGCTCGAGTGAGATGTGCATGGAAGATGTTTCGGGAACTGAGTGGCGTGCTGATGAGGAGGAGAGTGTCGCTGAAGGGAAAGGTGTATGCTGCATGTGTGAGCAGTGTTATGATTTATGGGAGTGAGACATGGGTAATGAACGTAGAGCAGCAACAAAGGCTGGAAAGGCGAATGGTGGGGTGGATGTGCGGAGTATCATTGAGAGAGAGTAAGACAAATGATGAATTGCGAAAGATGATGGGAATATTGCCTGTGATTGATGCTGTGAAGAGGAACAGGTTGAGATGGTTTGGTCATGTGTTGAGGAAGGATGAAAGTGACTGGTTGAGAAGAGTGATGGAAATGAATGTAGAAGGAAGTAGAGGATGGGGAAGACCGAGAAAGACTTGGCTAAAGATGGTGGAAGAAGAAATGCGGGCAAGGGGGTTAACAAGGAGAGATGCAGAAAATAGGGCAAAATGGAGAAGATTGTCATGGGGACCGCAAGGCTAACCCCCGCTCTAGCAGGGAAAATGGCCTTAAAATGCATGTTGTTGTTGTTGTTGTAGTTCCATATGCCTTTATTTGTGCAAATGGTGTCGATGGCACATTTGTCTTCTATAACTTGGCCTAACTTACCTTTGTTGACAGAACAGTGCATTGTTTGAATATTTTTAAGGGTAATTGTTTGAATTTGAGATAAATTTAAATGTGGACAAACGTCATTTAAAATTTGATAATAGCTGTAGTTATTTTTTCAATAATAATTTTGCCAAAAATATTCTTCACAAAATGAAAAAATCACCAATCATTTTATTTTAGAAATATGTTGGAATACAATATAGGAATATTTGCCAAATATATTTTTAACCTTGACTCTGGCAACCCTTGACTTGGACTGTTCTGCAACTGGACCCTAAAACATCATCAGCTCACATGCCATAAAAATCTGTTCAGCTGCTCTTGTACTTCCTCTCTCTGCCCTTTTCGCCCTGTTATTTACCCGAGGTCATCTTCCATGTGCTTGGAAATCAGCTAACATCACTGCACTACATAAAAAGGTGCAAAAACGGATCCCCTCAACTACAGACCAATTAGCTTGCTGCCAATCATCAGCAAGTTCATGGAATCCATCATCACAGTTGACAGAAAATATTTCCTTTTCTCCAACAACAAAACAACGATCTCATATCATCAATTCTGATTCAGACCAGGTCACTCTACCTTGGACATGCTGCTTTTACTCACCCAACAATAGATGGAGACCCTCAATATCAGACATTAGATTTGGGCCGTCTCTCTGGATATATCTCGAGCTTTCAAGGCTCTACTCCCGATCTAGCTCCCGCCTTACTCTCCAAACTGCCTTTGGAATTCAAAGCCAACGTGTGGCACTCAATGGAATCCTTTCATCTCCTCTCCCTGTCGAGGCTGGAGTACCCCCAAAGCAGTGTTCTCGGCCCAGCCCTATTCTTAATCTTCATCAATGATCTCACTGACTCTGGAAAATCCTCTTCATCTCTTTGCTGATGACTCCACCGTCTGTCGTGACTTTCCTCATCCTTCGAACAGACAGGCAGCAGCGTCTTCCCTCTCCTCAATGTGTCAATCCTGAGAAATCCCTACACACCCACTCTCTCTCTCTACGAAAGAACCAGATTTTGTTGAAGTACAAATCAACTTTTAGCTCATAAGGAAAAACATAAAATTAAATTGGTACAAGACTATATTTACTCACACCTCGGGCATCGGCCGGCTCGTGAATTTTGTGATAATCGTGCTGTGTATACAATATGAAGCTCTGCCAAATTTGGTGATTCTAGCTGTTTAGATTGTCAAGGTATTCTGTCGACAAACAGACCTACACAGTGACGTGTTGATCGAAATACTCATGTGCCATGCAAAGACAGGAAGCACATCAAAAGAGTACACGTGCACAACTTTCATAGAGAGGCAACTTTCACAGGTCATGCAATCTCTATTCAAATCAATGGCAATCAGGTTCCTATCTTGAAGTCGGACCTTGAAATCATAGTAAACATTAATCCTAAAAACAAAAATTAGAATACTGCATTATATAAATTAAAACTGGATATCTGCAATCACAAAGCAAACCCTTCCATCTACTTTCTCAACAACCGTCTGAGGTTCAGTCACTCAAACTCTTGGGTCTCACTCTCAGCAATGATCTCTCTTGGGCAAGACCCATTTCAATGGCCTCCAAAGCCAGACGCCGATTGGGCATCCATCCTCCATCGTGCAAAGTCCTTTCTTTGGTCAGTTGAGCTCCTACCCTCCTACAAGGCCTTCATCCACGGCTTGATGGAGTACTGCTTTCCCCTATGGGCTGGCTCCCCTGCCTCGAATCTTGCTCAGCTTGACACCGTGGAAACAAAGGCTTTCAATATCATTGAAATCTCTCGCAATGAAGCTGAGTAAATGGGCCTATCACTTTGCCATTGCCGACAGATTGGTGGTCTCTTTCCTTTACCGCATCATTTATGGTCGTGCCTGGCGTTGGCTTAGCGGCTAGGGTGCCAGCTTAGGATTCCTAGGATCCTGGGTTCGAATCCCGGTCGATCACTGAATTAACGCCAGGGGGGTTGACTCAGCCTGTCATCCTTCCAAGGTCGGCTAATTGAGTACCAGTTCACTGGTAATTCCCTGTTTGTCGTAAAAAGGCGACAAACAGGGTTGGCGGCAGGAAGGGCATCCGGCCGTAAAACATTGCTTCAAAAAGGGGACCAAAAAACAACAACAACCACGGTGCCCGAAAAAGGCCAACCCCCGCTTGTGGGGAAAAATGGCCTCTAAAGGTGTTTTTTTTTTGTTTTTTTTAACACTCTGCCATCTCCATGCCCTGTCCCTCCGAAGTATCTGCAGGATGCACACGGTCCACCAACCACCCCCTCCTATTGATCCAGAAACTGTGTAAATCCAGAACCACTGCTCACATCTATTTATTCCATCCTCTCTATTCCCACTTGTAGAATCACCTTCCACACTCTCTTCAATCTCAGTCTTCCCTCCCGGTCTTCAAGACAGCTGTTCACCCCAATCTTCAGTTATCCCCCATCCAAACCCATGATATTTTCTACACCCGTAAACCCCCCTGCCCCCACCCTCTTCGACCAAAAAAGTTTGCTTTTGCTAATCTTGACCACCTCTTGCTTTCTCTCCTAACCCTCATCGTTACCTGCATCCCTTGTCTGTCCGTCTTCCTTCTCCTTCCACCCTGCTCTTGGCATTTCCCCTTTCTCTTGATGTTCCCTTCGTTATGTTGTGTCCTGATCTGTTCTGTGTCCCTTGCTCTTCCACGAGTCGACATGTATTTTTTTTTTAAATCTGTTTAATTTGTATTTTCTCAATCAATTTTCTTGTTGTGCTGGTTTGTGCATGTTTCTTTGATTGGAAAACCGTTACTATGAGCTGCAAGTATATGCTGCATTTCTGCTCCAACTGACTATCACGTTGACTATCGTGGAGCGGCTTGCATGCCTCGATGGCCCAATGAGCTATAATGGATAGGTCTAACCAAACCAGGCAGGTCAGAAGGTAGGGGAAAAACAACGTATAGTCAAAACGTTGAGGAATAAACCTCAATACTAAAAATCTTGATGTCGGCTTCAGGGCCTCAGTAGTTGAAATGGCAAAGCAGAACGACTTGTTACCCGGCATTTAAACAATGAAAATCATAAATTCTGACAAAAAGAATACTGCGAACTCTTGTAGAACTTGCGACCACATGAATATAATTAGCAACCAAAAGACACTGTGACACTGTGACAGTGTCCGATCAAGATCATCCGATGATGATGATGATGCAAGTGTATAGTTGGAGGCTGGATGTTTATTAGGGCAGGTATGACATCACATCTGGACAGTGGGAATCCATAGATCTATAAGGATGTGAACACAAGCACAGAGTCTACATCCCATGATGGAGAATGTAATAAAATTACTTGGTAACAATGTTGGTAAAAGAAAGTAATAAGGTCACTTCCCATTTTGCAAATCAAATCAAACTTAACCTTAACTTGCACCAATGAGATAGGATAGTCCAAGAAATGGCAAAAAAGGATATAACAAGGCAAACGTTAAAAAAAAAAATCATTCTGAAACAACAACAACAACAACATGAAAGGCCTATTGAAAACACAGTTGGTACAAAGGACTGCACTTGAATCGCTGACGGTCACATTAATGTGCATGCTAGATTTTATGTTTGAAGGAATATGGATGCTTATGCAATGCTTCTTCAAAATGGCAGCATTTTAGAAAACTTGTTGCTTCCCCTTACAACGTCACTCCTATCTCACCACCAATCCCCCCTCTCCCCCTTTCTCTTCCCAGCAACCACATCCTTCCATGACATCCTCTTTGTCCAAAATGCCCTTTCATTATGTACATGACCCATTCTTGTTAATTATTTTTCATGTAATGACCCTTATTTTGCCATTGTGTAAACTTAGGATTAGACACCGATGAACTTGACAGCAACACCGATGACTGGGTAGAGGAAATTGTGGAGTTTTTTGTCAGCGAGGAGACTGAGGAAGTGATTGAGGAGTAATCCACCATTTCAAGCAATCCACTATTGCCATAGGTAAGAACACCACATTTACAGACTGTCGGTTAAATGTTTTCCCGAATATAAACATCTTGCCATTTACAAGTTTACAGCATTCATTTTCTGCCTTTATCATTGTACCAACTTGCCATTGTCTTTATCATTGCTCTGGTTTTAAAGGTAGCTAATCTTCTTCTTTTTTAAAATTCACCTCGTCACCTTCCTTATAGGTTCAGCGTTGTGTCGGAAGGTTTCTGAAGCAGCCCTTTGGAAAGAGAAAGCAGTTAGTGGTTTGGCCAGTGGGACAGCATCAACAACGGAGCCATTCGTGAATATCTGACATTGGACAAATTGTCCATTAAAATGCAAGGCTTAAGATTTGTGCCTTCTATGCGCACACTTTGTAAACAACTCAATTCTCTCTACCCACCTCCCTTCCGGTTGAATGAAACAGTTTGCTTTCCTTTCTTATTGCTTTCAGAAATAAAGTGGCTAATGAACCAAAAAAAAACCCCGCCCCTTTGTATTAGTTGTTTTCTGAAATCTAAAATCTGCTGCCAATGGGTGTTTGTGATACATGGAAAAATTCCTGTGATACGAGGAAGAACTCCTGTGATACGTGGAAGAACTCCTGTGATACGAGGAAGAACTCCTGTGATACGTGGAAGAACTCCTGTGATACGTGGAAGAACTCCTGTGATACGTGGAATAACTCCTGTGATACGTGGAAGAACTCCTGTGATACGAGGAAGAACTCCTGTGATACGAGGAAGAACTCCTGTGATACGAGGAAGAACTCCTGTGATACGAGGAAGAACTCCTGTGATACGAGGAAGAACTCCTGTGATACGAGGAAGAACTCCTGTGATACGTGGAAGAACTCCTGTGATACGTGGAAGAACTCCTGTGATACGTGGAAGAACTCCTGTGATACGTGGAAGAAGGCAAATTTTACAAAATGTATTTTCGGTCCAACTGGTACTGAATACCAACATAATTGCTGAATTATTTTTCTGCATTATGACGATTGCTTGATTCTCATGGAGGAACTTTATATGAATGCCATTTTTTTGTATACAGACACTTGTCTCCCGATGGAGGGCGGTCATAGTCAGGCTGCATTAGTATAGGTGATAACAAGGGTCTTGGAGTTCTAAAGTGTCTATAAGGTATTAAGGGGTCCAAAATGTCAAAAGGGTCTTAAAAGGATTGTCCCCTCTTTGCCCCCACCCCAACTCTCTATCCTCCCCTCACCCTTTCTTCAAAACAAAGAGGGCATTAATGGCATTGAGGTTAAAATTAAATTAACAGGTTAAAATAAATAACGAGGAAACATCGATGATGGAATCTCACAATATGTAATGGACATACAAATATAGATTACATTTTGAGTTGATTAGCAAATTATCTCACTACCTGGATGGAAATGTTTAAAATGACTCCATTAGTTTTTGTGCATGGACATCATGCAGAGCTTCAAAATGACATGTTGAGCCCATCTCGGAGGAGTTGAGGAAAAAAACAAAAATTGTCAAGGGACCCACACACTGATGGAAGGACCGACTGACTGGACACCGTTGTGGCTTTAACAACTCTTCCCGACTTTGTCGTTGACAAACTCTTGACATCTGGGTGATGTTTGACTGTTTCCTGATAACCAAATTACTTGTTGACAGTTTGAAAATTTAAACCCGACTATTGCAGATTTTTTCCCACTCCGACATTCATTTACATACAATACTAATGTATGTAATGTATTAAATTATCACCCAACACCCATGTAACCATAGCATTGAGAAATTGAAGTTATCCTTGTGGACTGATTGAGCGGAAAAATAAAGCCCAACAATTAAAATGAAAGAAAATAGTCAGTGGCATACCAATAAGGATGGGCAACACTCCTGTAGATGTCATGTCACCCATTCTGTACCCAGCTAAATGTGAAGATGACAACACAATTCCTCTGTCATGTCTGCTGTGTTAAGGAACTTTATTGGCATGCCTGCCTAGACTATTCCATGGGTCAAAGCCAATATTTCTCATATCCTTGACCCTCAGCTGATTTTACCATGAAATTGTGGTTAGCAAGACATGGAAAAGGATACAAGAGGATAGGGTGTGGGTTTGGTGCGTTTTCTGTGGACAATTGACTTGTCAATGCAAGGCAAGCCTCCTGAAGGCCGGGACTCTCTCTGACTCGGCCGCTCAAGAGCTGTCACCAAAACGACAAAATACACTCATCTGAAGCTGAAAATGTCAGTGATACACAAGAGGGGAATGGGGAGAGAGACGGAAGAAGGGTGGGAGGATGGGGAGAGAGACAGAGGGGTGGGAGGATGGGGAAAGACAGAGAGGGGTGTGGAAGAAAGAGAGAGAGAGTGGTGGGGGAGAAATATTGCCAAGGCATGTTTCATTCAATAGGTCAAAACAAAATGGCGGCTTAAGAAACCAGCAGTCACATTGGTGCACCAAGATGGTGCACTGCCATTTTGGTAAGGCTTATTTTTAGTTATGAGCACTCTGTTAATCATCTTCAAAAATAGTGTTTTAACACACAAACACCCAGTTTTCATTCATGCACTCCCTTGGAGTTTGAGAAGTATGCATACAAAGTTTTGGGTCACTAGGTTTCATGGTTTTGGAGTTATGGAGATGGACTGATGGACACACTTACTATGATAGATACGCAAAATACCCTACCACCCATGCCTATAGAAAACTGACTTTTTGGAATGCCGGCAGCATTTTCCATCTATTCATCATCTAACTTCGATTTTAAAAATAATATCCATGTGCTGCTATGTTGAAGGTTTTGTGTCATTCACAAGTGGTTGCGGATAAAATGAATTTAAAGGTGAAAAAGTTAGGGTGGAAGAAAAAAAAAGTGAGGGCCTCAGCCAACATTCCACAACAGGGTCATGGATGGTTGTGGATGCCGATTATTAGTTTATATATTTTTATGTCTTTCTAAATTTTAGATTCAACTGAGGTGCTATGTTCAATTTTGCAGACATTTTTGTATTAATTTTGTTTTCCTTTGCCCCATGCATGAAGGATGAATTTAAAGGAGGACGATCTCCTCCTTTTGATTTATGCCTTTTGGTGTGCTGTTGTGAACTGGCTCTGAAATCCCATCGATTTAATAGTGATCACCTTTTGATATTCACCTTTAAAAGGTGTTAACTGTTGGCTTATCCAAGGTGACTTTTCTCAATCACCCCATTTTTTTTATTCTTATGAAATGTTTTTTCCTGGATCTGCAGGTAATAGTAATGAGGAGTGTATAATCATGGCGTCATAGTTTACCTGCTTAAGAAAAACAAGAGCAGCATGCTTCACAATAGCATCCAGCTTTGTAAAAGGTCCCTTGGTGATCAGCTCGATGAGCCTTTGGGCCAAGCTGTCAGTGACAAGCTTCAGGCCACCAGCATGCTTTAGCATCTAATGGTAGACAACATGCAGCAGCACATCACAAACCTACTTATTATTTCCTCTGATTAAATGGTAGCGATACATAAAAACGATAAACTGTCCTCCCATGTCACTCCCTGATCCTTTACCGTGGCTGTGATGAGCAGTGACGTGGGGCAGAGGGATTCGTCGTCATCTTCTGGGGAGAGGGTCAGAAGCAGTATGTGGTTCCAGGGCTGGGCGAGTAGATGGCTGACTGTCCAGGTCAAAATATTTATTTTTAAGAACTCTACTTTTCAAGATTCCTTTGATCAACATCTCAAAGTCCCAGTGAGGTTTAATCAAAGTTTTGAGCACAAACGGTGGTGAGGTGTGTGACATGTGCTAATTATGAGGCCTTGGGTACTTAAGGTGACCAAAATTAGCCCATTAAACTTCTGAGCACATCGTTCATTTATGCTCCCATCATGTTGCCCACTGTTTCCTCAAACAAAAGCTACAACTTAATGGTAATTTTGGGACCTAATCTTACTTTTGGGACCTAATCCTAATCCAGCGAATCCGGAATTCACCAAATGTCCATCTGTCTGTCTGTTCGAAGGTACCGCAAAAACGGCTGAACCGATCGCAACGATATTTTGGGTGGGTAATCCTAGGACCTCCTGGAGTAAAATAGGCTATATTGTTTTTCCAAATTTTCCAGTTTTTCCAAACATGATGGAATAATATTTACCGATATGAACAGTGATGTGGCTTTTATTGAAATTCTAAAGATACTGTTTAGATTTTGATGAGAATTACGAACCTGCAGCGAATCCGGAAGTGTACAGATGACGGCAATGCACGGGTTTGATAATATCCCAATACAACCGTCATTCAGTCGTAATGTTAAATCGTTAAACGTTAATCTTATCAATCTTATGAAATGTTAAATTATCAATTGATGACTGGAATTGAGTGAATACAATTACAATTTTGAATTCGTAATTGTGTTCACCCAACCGTACGGAACTTCACATCAGGATTTAAATATTTGTTTATGTCCTGAATGTTGTTAAAAGTTTATTTTTTATATTAATGTTATTTAATTTGTTATTGGAGTTTTGCTGTTTGGAATGAAAAAAGAGATATCGAGTTCAAGTGAATGACGAAATGTCGTGATGGTTTCTACTTTCTAAACGTGATATATTATTCGCAGATTCGCCATTGACTGGGAATGGAACCAACGTACCCGTTTGTTTGTGAACGGTACGATTTTCGTGGAAGTCCTTCACGAACTTGCTGTCCATGTCTGACGTGCGACTGAAGGTGCTACAGGAATGTGGAATTTATTGGTTTCATGCTTTCGCATTTGCCATTTCTGCATTGTCTGTTTGCTTCTGGCCTGGGCTCCCACCTGTCCGTAGCACGGGTATCTCACTAGTGCACTTAATTCAGAAAGGTACTGATGAAGCTTCAGTAAAGGCCGTTAAACTTTTGAGCACAGAGCTACTTTAAACAAAGGCCACTGCTTAAGTATCTTAGTCCCATAATTATAATTTTTAAGTTGAAGAAAGGTGAAGTATATATATATTTATTTATCAACAATTCAGCATGGAAGTGAAGATGGTCCTCGAGGAAATTTTGATTGCAGTTCATTTTCCTTTGCCCAGTTTTTGTATCCTGGCCCAGGGGCCCTAACTGGTACACTGAATTATGGCCATTCCTGACTCCCATGGCACCTTTCGACATCACACAAACCTCAAACCTTTTGTACTCAAAAGTTTGATGAAAACTCGCCGGGCTCTCGGACTATAAGGCGATTGCATTATTCATATAATTTGCTTTGTGAATGAAAATACAAAATACTGGCATCATATTGCTTTACTATTACACATGCAACATTAACAGTTCAAATGCACATTGAACTACAAGACAAACCTGTACTACCTCTATTTACAGAGCGTCGGTGCTGCCAAAGCGGTTTCTTTCCAAGGGTTATATTGGGTGGTTTGCTATTGCCTTCCCAGCACTGTTTGGCCGTGCTCTATTCTCTTAAATGCTGAGCATCAAGCAAGGAAGCAGCACGTAACATTAAAAAAGTCTTTGGTATGACCCGGTCCAGGTTTGAACCAGTGAGGTCCCCCGACTCAGCACGGATGCTCTCACATATACGCCACAGAGTCTGGTTATATTGAACGACAAAGGTAAAAAAAAAAAAAAAAATAACCCTGAACTATACAGAACTATAAAATAAAAACCCTAAAACGATAATCATTCAACGATAAATGTTAAACTCATATTTAAGCTTTCCTGTGCATCTCCAGAATGAATTTTATTAACGTGAAAGACAAACCTTCAATGAAGCAAGATCCTAAAGTATTCTATAATCTCAAGCGTGCAAATGTGTAAAAGCATATTTTTCCCTCATCTTTCAGACCAAAGAGCTTGAAATGCTACTATTATTTTACAATTGGTCACTGGCTTTGACACCAATATAAATTTATATTATGGACCCTGGGCATCAGCAAAGCTACATATACAGTGGCTTGCAAAAAGTATTCACCACCTATCAATAATGCCACATTTAGGTGAATTACGAATTATGTGGAAATATTTTTTCCAAATTACTTTTTATTTATAATTGAAGAGATCAAGTTGAAGGAGGTTACATGTCAGGAATACCTGCAAAAAACATGTACAAATCAAAATGAACTTGTTGCAAAATTATTCAGCCCCTTAGGTCAGTACTTGCTGGAAGCACCTTTTGGAGCAATTGTTTTTTATGTTGTGTTTTTTCTGCTATGAGTGTTTTTTGGTTTGGTCTCTACCAGCTTTGCACAGTGAGATGGTGAAATATTTTGCCCATTCTTTATGTGAAAATTGCTCTAGTTCTGCCAAGTTCGATGGTGATCATGGATGGACTGCAATCTTGAAGTCTTGCCATAAATGTTCAATTGGGTTCATCAGGACTTTGAGTGGGCCACTCAAGAACATTTATTTTCTTCTTATTCAGCCACTCCAGTGTAGCATTAGCTTTGTACTTCGGATCAATGGCCTGTTGAAATGTGAATCTCGTACCTAGTTTCAGATTCATGGCTAATTCAAGCAGGTTTTCATCAATGATTCTCCTGTACTTTGCACCGTCCATTATCCCTTCTATCCTGACAAGCTTGCTAATCCCTGCTGATAAAAAGCAGCACCATAACATAATGATGCCACCACCATGCTTTGCAGTCGGGATGGTGGTGAATGGGTGATGTGCAGTGTTAGGCTTGTGCCAGATGTAACGCTTTGAATTTAGACCAAAAAATTCAATGTTTGGCTCATCTGACCACAAAGCTTTTCTCCACATGCCTGCAGTATCATCAATATGCTTTTTGGCAAACTCCATAGATCTTTTAGATGCGTCTTTTTTCAGTAATGGCTTCTTTCTTGGCACCTGTCCATAGACGCCATCTTTGTGAAGGGAACGGGCTATTTGTTGATTGATGAGCACTGATGACCCCCATCTGGAACATACAGCCTTGCAGATCTTTCAAAGTCATTCTTGGATTTACATTGACATCCAATACCAGTTTCCTGCTTGCTGGGCTACTGAGTTTGGATGGGAAACCTGATCTGGGTAAGAGTCTGGGTGGAATGATACATCTTCACTTCTTAATTATGGATTTCATTGAACTCAAAGGCATAATGAGTGATTTTGAAATCTTCTTATAACCCTCTCCTGAATGGTGCTTCTCCACCACTTTATGTCTGACTTCTTTGGAAAGCTCTTTGGTCTTCATGTTTTCCTTATTGGTTGATCATTTGAGTTGCACCTTAAAATGCCTTAGATAGGTCTGGGAGCTTAATGTTTAAGTTAAACCACTGATTACATACAGGTAATCATACATACACAGGAAAACGAAGCAGAAACAAATACAGCCCCAATGATCACAAAGAAGACAAAGGTAAATTACAAAAATATATATTCAGCAGATATACTCCGACAAATGGGAGAATGACAAAAGAGCAGGAAGATTCAAAAAAGAGCTTGACAGAACAGGGATCGACAAGGAAGGCTCATTGGAATGGCTAAGAGGTCAAATTAATTGGTATAGAGAACGAGTCATCATCAATGCCCAAGACCAAGGATACTACACTCATGCCTTTAACCCTTTGAGTACGGGATTTTTTTGGGGATAAAAATACCCCCGGTATGGGATTAATTTGGCATTTTGGTACGGGAATGCAACCATGTCCGTACACAAAACTTTTTCGCGGGTTGCGGCACTGGACGTCATCCGTACTCAAAGGGTTAAGAAAATGGTGGGATTCAGTGAATCGTCCAAATGCAGGTTTTGTGGTGTAGAAACAGAAAGTACCAGTCGCCTCCTTTCGGGATGTAAAAAACTCATGACCGAACAGTTGTGCACAGAAAGACATGACAGCGTTTGTAGAGTAATCCACTTGCACATCTGTAAACATTTCAACATTCCTGCGCCAGAATAATCATGGAAACAAAAACCAAATCCGATCCTTGAAAATGAACAAATAGTGCTCACGCATGACAAGATGATCCCATCAAGTGTAGACATTGCAGGCAGAGAGCATTGCGTCCGGACATCGTGCTCAAACACAAAAAGGAAATTTGAGCATTGTTGATTGAGGTTTCAGTTCCCAATGACTGGACTAAATGCTTCAGGAACCAGGAAAATGGATCAAATACCAGGAAGCTGAAAAATGAGGTCAAGAGGACTTGGAAATTAAAGAAAGCTGAAATTGTACCAGTGCTAGTCGGAGCAACAGGGATGATCAAGAAAACCCTAACTGTGCATTTAAAAAAAGCATTCTGGGGAATATCACTACAAACAAACTGCAAGTGGAGGCTGTCAGGGTAGAGATACCAAAAAGGAGGTGGAGATTGAGAACTTCCTCCTCCCTCCGAAAACCCACATATGGAGATAACAACCAATATGTGAAACCTATTACCCTTATTTTGTAACCTTTGAATGAATGAATGATCGTTTTAAGGCCATTTTCCATGCTAGAGCGGGGGTTAGCCTTGCGGGCCCCATGACAATCATGGTTCCCTGTTTGAGGCAATGTTTTTTACGGCCGGATGCCCTTCCTGACGCCAACCCTTAGTCGCCTCTCACGATGCGCAGGGATACGGTGTACCTATTCTAAATCGGGGTACACACTGGGATCATTCATCCCAGCAAGCTGGTACTCAATTTGCCAACATCAGGATGACAGGCTGAGTCAACCCCCTGACGTTAATTCAACGATTTACCAGGATTCGAACTCAGGATCCTCGGATCCCAAGCCGGCACCCTAACCGCTAAGCCAACACCAGGCTTTATTTTGTAACCTTTCAAACAAAATAATTTGCTCCTTAAGTGATTTACTGTTAATCAGGCAAAGGGCTTGAATACTTATGCAACTGAGCATCATCTGATATTTCTGCCCAGTTTGGCGGTATCAATTTAGTTGCTTGACAACCCGACAGGCTGTGGACTTATCCGCAGCAAGGTGGCTTGCAGGACCGGAGTTCGGGAAGAATCGGAGAAGTCCCCCCCTCGTTGTGAACCCCGAACCTCAAGTCCATAACAATTATTTTGCAGGCCACTGTATCAAACAAACAGTTTCAAAAGGAGCCACTCACCCCCAAATTAGAGCATTTAGATTGCATCAGATGTGGCAATAAATATGAATTGTTGCTCCCAGCTTGCCGGCTTGAAGACAGAAGACGCCATTTGCATTTTTGCCTCCTTCATCCTAACCCCATTTAAAATCCCGTGTGGGCACATGCAACTTACTAGTAACATTCAAAGAGTCCAAGCTATTCCTGACGAGTTCATTTTATAAGACCAATGAAGCAGTATACCAAATTAAATGCTCTATATCTCAAGAATGCAACAGACTAGCAGAATAACAGTGTACGGAATTTGTACTATGAATTACAACTTTTTTATTCTAATTACAGTGAAATGAAAAAAACCTAAATAAACAAGCTGCACCTTTGTTTCCTATTTTACTGAGTATATCTCCCGTGATGAAGCTACCTCCGAGGGCCTTTCACTTACTCACCGCAGGCAGGTTGGTGGTCTTTCTGTCTTCTACCGACTCCTCTCCGGCCTTGCTCCTTCAGCTCTCTCTGGGCTCTGTCCCCCAAATATTCCTACAGGTCACACAAGATCTGCCAGCAACCCTCTTATGGTTAAACTGCCAAAATCTAGGCTCTCTGCTCACCTTCACTCTTTCATTCCTCTTTTCTCCCGCCTCTGGAACAAACTCCCCCACTCTCTTCAATCCCACTCCTCCCTCCAGGTCTTTAAAACAGCTGTTCACCACCATCTCTTATCTTTCCCCATCCAAAACCTTGATCTTTTCTACCTCCGCTAATTCACCCCAAATCCTCTTTTTTGAAATACCAACTTCTTTCCTGGAAGTCCTTGGTGTCTTTGTGTTTATACCCCCCCCCCCCCCCCCCCCCCAAGCCCTCTCCCTCCCACACATTCCCGATGTCCCTCACAAATGTTGTGTTTATGTGCTTCCCCATCTCTCCCCATCTTGTCTACCGCTCCCCATTTTATACACTTTGGTTGTTTGTCTGTTTGATTTGTTTGTGTGATAAATGTTAGCTCTTTCACGAGCCTCGATTTATGTACACAAAAAAATTAATAAATCATCAATTAAGTGCAGACGCTCAAACAATTACGCCACTGAGTCTGGTTACCTCAAAACAACAGCATAACTCGATAAAATTAATCTTGGTGTGGCTAATGATGGTGCTGGGATGATTACATCGGTGAAATGTCATTAGACAGTGAATGTGACTGACCAATCAATTCAACTTTTTTCGGTTGGTAAAGTTTATAGTCTGACTGGAGGTAAATGGGAATAAAAACGCACTACTCAAAAAATGGTTTCCCCTTTCACATAGTACCTGTGGACAGACACATGAAAGCGAAGGCTTCAAGCCAACTCTGGTTATCAACTCACCGACCATGGCACTCCGGGCACTTGCAAAGTCCAACAGCGCCGAGTAGCATGTGGCTGCAGCCAAGCCCAGAATCCCTCTCCGCTACGAGGCAAAGAATGCAAGAACAGCCGAGTAACATTACATCTAGCATACATAACCAAGAGCTGTTTGAAAAAGTATAGGCGTCAAACTCAGGTTTTGGCAAATCAAATTAATGTAATGAAGCTTTGCAATACTTGGTGCAGTGGTTACAAATTACATTCGCAAAGATAAAAAGTATATATTTTCACCTGAAAATGCAAATAAAGTTCCCCTTTTTATTTAGTGGATCAAAACTTATGGTAGAATGAAAGACAAGTTATCGCACAGCAGACTATAAAAACAACTTTCATGCATAAAAGGAACAGACATCATGAGACAAGAAAGACCACGCTGTGGTCACAACCTGGAACGCAGAAAAATAATAATGACCCCCAATGCATGAATATCACAATATCAACCAATGGGTCGACATTACAAAAATCGGCCCCAACAACAACAACGCGGAGCTCTTGTAAAAATATAGCTTGGTGAATAAGGTTGGAGAAAAGGTGTTGGTCAGTGGACACCTTCAAGATGTGTTGGCAAAAGCATGACGGTAAGAGTTTATAACCCATGAAGAAGGGTATAGAAAGGGACAACAATGATAGGCAGACAGGCTGTAGATTGCTAAATATGAATGTGTTCAACCTGAAGAAGCTGCAGCAGGTCAGTGTGGAGAGAGAAGGATGGACAGCATATGAAAAAGGTTGGTTGTCTGTCTCACAACCTGCCTATGGTGGGCCAATAGTTGGTCATGCACATTAATTCCATGCTTGCAAATTCCAAGTAGAAAGCATCTCAAAATGCAAAGCCCATCCACGTCTGTTTTGTATTCAAACTAAACTTGACGAAAACTGGCTGATGATGCTCACAGATTTGGACTCTAGCATGGAGCTAAATGGAAGGCTTTGTCCCTGCCCACAGTGTGAAGGCCTGTTCAATGATGTTGTGAATGAAGTCCTTCTGATTGATGGATAGTTATGCTGTGCCAAGGTATAACTTAGCCAGGCAGTGTGTGCTCATGTGGTGCCTGCTCTTTGAGGCATCTGGAAACATTGTGAGAAATTTTTTTTTGCAGTCAGTGATGCTTGGGAGTGCCAATGACTGGGTCTCTGCTAAAAGCTGCCCCAGAATGAGGTGCAAGGGTCTTTGCGGAAGGACAGGTTTTGGATAATGGATTTGCATGGACTAAATTGCATGTTCTGCCAATTATTTTTTTGAAACAATAACAAAATAGAGATTACCAGAGCCTGTCAATGGGTTTCAGGACTTTACAGCAAAGCATTGAGTTGTCAACAAATTGCCAAAGGTAGCTGAAACATAACTTGTACACACCAGAAAATGCATGTACAATAGAAAATGTATGGGCAACATGTATGGCTGTACTGAGGGACACTAGCTGGCAAAGGAAGGATGAAGAACAGCACTTTATTAATGGAAGTGCTCTTTCATTAATTCAGGAGTGGAGGAAGTCGTGAAGCCAAGCATGGAGGGGACTCTTGATGCTGTCGGTAAATAGCTTAAAATGGGCCAGATGCCAGATAGAGAAAGGACAAAAGTATCCAAAAAGACTGCTTGAAATTCATTACATCAGACATGCAGATAACTGTCCAATTGAGTTAATAAAAACACCTGTCCAGAGCAGAAGCCAAATTTGTGATCAGAGTGTGGGAAAGGAAGAATGTTTCAATTAACTTTGCAATTAGAACTTTCAAAACCTTGCTGTGGAAAGAAAGGCTCACAGATGTGTATTTGAGTGTGACAGAGGAGCCGTTAATGGAAGGAAAAGGGAGTAAGGATGAGGAATCATGGAAAGAGGGGGTGGAACATGAATATCATGAAGATGTCTCCTTGAGGCCTTTCTATGACCTTTCCACATTATGCAGTGGTGCAATGGTAGACAAAACATTACCAGTCTTGAACAATGTTGTTTATACTTTAAGGCTTATGCAAGGGTATTAAATTTACAAAAACCGTTACTGGTGTCGAAGATTTTAATCCACATGTACAGGCAGACACACACCAACAGACACACTGACATGGTTTCTACTCAGTAAGGATGTTACAAAGGAGAAATGTATTATAATTGGATAATCATCAAGGTGATTAATTATTGGAGACTATTTAGTTAATAAATCCTGCTCTGAGTATGTTGTGCCCCAGCCGTGCTGTTGGTGAGATGGCAGGGTGGGGTGAAGGGCAGCCAACTCCTCACTTGGAGTGTTTGCAGGAGATGTCTGGAGCACAGCGGCCTCTGTCCTCGACTGATAAATGCAAACACCTTTGTACCCACATCTCACAAATGTTACATCTTAAATGCTAAACGGAATAGTGTACCATTTTAAATGGTTGTGAATTAGAATTCAAATGTTGGCAAATTAGTTAATTGTATTGTGATTAATAAAATGGTCTTAAAACTGAATAGATGCATGTCCATACAAAGGTGAAGATGCCCCCTGGGCGACAGGATTTCTGTAATTCCTCTCGCCTGACAATGACACCACCTTTGGACTACTGCGGCATAATTCAAAACATTACATCTGCTGTGGCCATGATGATGAGGTAATCGGTCGCTTTCGAGACTATAAAATCGAAATCACTGAGAGCGACTGGGAGAGAGGGGTCCTGGCCGAAAATATGTTACTGTTCTGTATTTGGATGTTCCTTTGATGTACTTTTTGATAGGTACTTCAAGTACCTTTGTATTTTGGTATGTTCTTTGTGTATAAAAGTCGAACTCCCTCTCCTGAGCATTAAAAATATTCTTCAATGTAATCCCACGAAGAGGACAATCGATTATTTCATTACAATTGTGTTGGTCTAATAATAATTATCTAAATTAATCCTCCTCACTGGCATTGGTAAAAAGTAGAAATAAAAGTACATTTGGCCTCGGATTGGTTCACCAATAAGCAATACAAAAAACAGAGCAGTGTTATAGCAAACCTGAGCCAAGTGACCTTGCAGAGAAGCCTGAAGCATACTCATCTGCTCAAGATTCAGAGGGGACATTGGAAACAAGGAAAGAGAGGGGGTTGAACTGCCAGTGGCTGCAGGTGGAGGTGACTCTGAAAGCGTTTCAATGCTGCTCTGAAGCTGCAGTGTCACCAAAGATGAAGTGAAGTGGCATCGAAGTAGCTCTGTCATCACCTGCAGCATAGCGGCTGCACAAGAGTGCAATGACATACAAACAATTCAGAGAGGTTTATAAGCAACACCATTGCACATGTGCTACAGCACAAGCCCTGCTAATTGGTCAGATAGAGTAACTGGGTGTGGATTGGTATGGGGAATATTTACATTCCTTTAGGTCAGTGGTTCCCAAACTGCGGGGCATGACCCCCAAAGGGGTCATGAGCCTTTTTCTGGTGGTCATGGAGGGTCCAAGATTTTGAGGAAATTTTTTATGATATTTAGGGATTTTTGTTAGTTTTTTTATATTTAGGTTTTGTCGTACGATGCACACCGATGCCATCAAGGCTTTCCTCGACAAGCTAGCTCTTTGGGAGAGGAAAGTCGAGAGGGGAAATGTAGCTTCCTTCCAACGTCTGACTGAGGTCGTCGGTGAAGAACCACTTGCAGAGGAGCTGCAACAAGAGATCAAGGAACACTTGTCAAGCCTCCAAGAAGAGTTCAGACACTATTTTCATGAGATTGATGCAAATGAGAATGTACAGCTGAAACTTGCCCACAATCCTTTCCGATGCACTGTGGACGATCTTCCTGATGGCATACAAGAGGAATTCTTGGAGCTCATCAACAACACCGCAGCCAAAGAGGAGTTCCAGGAACAACAACAGTTCAGCAGCTCTAATTGCTGGGCCAAAATGCTTTCGCTTTCCCCAAGACCAGCGAATTCGCCCTGAAGGTTCTCATTCCTTTCTCATCGACTTACCTCTGTGAAAGTGGTTTCTCGACTCTCCTGGTAATCAAATCAAATGCCCGAAACAGGTTGGATGCTGAAGCAGACATGCGATGTGCCCTGAGCCACACAGACCCGCGTATTGATTTGCTTGTATAAAAAAAGCAAATACATCCTTCTCATTAAAATACATGATTAAATCAATCCTTGTTAATAAACATTAATAAAAATTTTTTTTGTTATTGCTCTCTCTGCTGTGATTAATCTTTAAAATGTATCTGCGCCATTGGAAATTAGTACATTTTCAGAAGGCTTATAAAGGTGGGGGTCATGGTAGGTTTGGTACTACTGAAAGGGGTCACGTACTGGAAAAGTTTGGGAACCCCTGCTTTAGGTGGTAGGCTCTCCACAGCTGCATGGGGCGATAACACCACCTGTCCCTTTGGAAACTTCAGCGAAACATTGTTTCTGTTGCAAGGTTGTTGTTTTTTAAATGGAAATCGCCCCAATCAAGGCATGAAGCCACTCTTGGTAAGGGGCTAAGGAAAGGTTCGATAAATATAAGGATAAAGCAAAACAAAATAAAACAAAGGAAAAAAAACAAGAAAACATCGAAGACACAGGAAGTAGCAGAAGTCAGATAAAATGTGATGAAACCTCAAAGATGTAGGAATTGACGTTCCTCTTAAAGCTGAGTAGATTGGATGGTAATGGGAAGCACGTTACAGGTAGTGAATTCCAGAGAGTGACAGCACGAGGGATAAAAGTATCTGCTTAGCCTTTCGTTCTGCACTTTCAATCAGCTGCAGCATATGGATGTGCAGAGATGGAAAAGCAAGTCTTGCGTCCAAGCACTCGTACAAGAGGGAGCGGATGAAGAGTTAAACCCATCTCCACACCAGGCACACCAACCAGTTGGGACTATGTGTTTCTGGAATCTATCAAGTAAAGATAAGTGACAGGCTGGTGCTCCAGCCCAAATGTGGCAACAACTCCATGAGGGGACGTATAGTTGTCTTATACAGGTACAAAACAGCCTCAGGAGTTAAATACCTCTGGTTTGATAAAGACAACCAACTCGTTTGGAAGTACTCTTAGCAATACCAGAAATGTATTTATCCCAACGGAGGTTAGAAGACATGTCCAGACCAAGAAGCTGAAGCTCAGATGATTCAGTTAATGTTGAAGACCCCATGTGCACAGAAGGGAAAGACCAGTCTCAAGAGCAAGACATGGACAACAATTTAGTTTTCTTTGCATTGAAGGTTACCAGCCAGTCATACCCCCATGTCAACACATTCTCCAAATCATTGTCCAGTGAAATTCCAACCTCATTGCGAGTAGCATTGAGTAAATCAGCAGATGTACAGTAAAGTGATGAGTCATCAGCATACATGGCTAGCTGAGCCAGAACATAATCAGGAAGATCATTGATATAAACAAGGAACAATGTGGGACCAAGGACAGAGCTCTGTGGGACACCAGAATTGATAGAGCAAGTAGGAGAAGATTGACCCTCAAGTACCACCCTCATCTTGCGATTTGCAAGGAAAGCCAAAATGATTGAATGCATCACTCGAGATACATCATACGACTGAAGCTTGTGGAGCAGACCCCTGTGCCAAACTTTATCAAAGGCTTTTTGAGATATCCAAAGCAACTAATTAAGCTTCACACATTTGAGCTCCAATGCCCTCTTGATATGATCCGTAATTAAGGATAGCAGATCACCAGTAGAGCGAAAATATCGAAAGCCATTCTGGCAGTCTGTGAGAGGTTAATTGTCCTCCAGATGGCTGATAAGTTGTTCATTGATGAAGCATTCAAATACCTTACTTATTTCAAGAAGCAGGCTGATGGGGCAGTCGTTACTTGGCTCAGAACACTAACCAGCACCCTTTAAACAGGGACAACAGAAGCCACTTTCCAGGATGAAGGAAACACTGAAGCAGAGAAGCACAGCTTGTATAGCTTGGCAAGAATCGACATCGACGATAGGTCAGGACAACACATCTTCAATACACTCTTTCTTGGGGCAAACTGCCAGATGGGGGGAGGGGGTGGGAGGGTGGGATGGAATTGTGAGTGTTTGGGGCTTATCTCTGCCTGCAGGTGTTGCTTCCCTGGTTCTGCAGTGGCTGCTAGAAGGTACCGTTGGAGTCGGTATTCCCACAGACTTGCCTCCAGAAAGCTGGAAGCTCGAACCCAGGTGTAACGTCCAGGGAGGCTGTCTCATCATGTGGCGCATGCTATTGGGTTCCCGTCTCTGCCAGTTTGAAACTGGAGCCGCACTGAGCGCGGGATTCCGGGAGGACTTTTCAAGGCAACTAGTTTGCACTGTTGGTGACATATGGAACCCTCCTGTTTGTTTGCAAAGTTCCCTGAAGCTGCTCACCCCTTCTTTATTTTATTGTGGGCCAATCACTTGTGGTACCACCATCCTGATTATATATTTCCCATATTTAGATTTTTGGGCTCAACACTTCCCCTGTGGTGTTATTAAACAACAACAAAAAACCGATGAGTGAAAGAAAAAGAAAAACTTGGATTCAACTGCAGATTAAAAATTCCCTAATCTTTCTTATCCCTAAAATTAAATGAACACTTTTCACTTTTAAAAACACATTGATGCCAAATCGACCCCCTTTTGAATATTACCCGAGTACTTAAATGGTGTCTAATAGACTTCAACCCCAATTCTAGTGCAGTTACGTTGACTTGAGAATGTTGCACAAACACGACGCCTTGTCCTTATTCCTTGATTGTGGTGATAAGGACCTTCCATAAAGCCAGCGCAACCTTGTACTGGCATAAAGAAACTATGGCCTGTCTCATGAAGACATGTTATTTGACAGAGGAGGCCATTTTATCATCACATGTCTGTGCCTTATCCAAACCTCATTTACGGTACCTGTCAATTTCATAATCTTGAATGTACTAAATCCATTCTTTCAAATAACGTAATCTAATGGAATTATTTTAATATTCCACTTAATCTCCAGGAAAATAATATATCCAGGGCACCAGAACACAACAGCCTGCAGCATAGCCAGCTTTACGGCAACTTCTGAAGCACCAATATTTGGAGATGCAGCGCCTCCTGCGTGCACTCATGCAATCGACTTATAGTGGAGCCAAGCATGCATGATCCAGTCGGGGACCAAACCCAGACAACAGCTCAACTTGGTGTTGTTCAATTTGG
The DNA here is from genome assembly GCF_964187855.1 of Myxine glutinosa. Classification (NCBI taxonomy): domain Eukaryota; kingdom Metazoa; phylum Chordata; class Myxini; order Myxiniformes; family Myxinidae; genus Myxine; species Myxine glutinosa. The sequence continues at coordinate 6,044,921 of NC_136270.1, forward strand.
GTTTGATTGCCAACGGCACCAAATGAGCTTTATTGATGCCCCAGACGATCAGGACAGCCTCTTTAACATGTTTATTAATTTGTTCCTACAGCCTACTTAAAATTTAAATGGTACTGCAGTTTTGCCAACAACAAACGAATGCAAGTTGTCACTTTCTGGCATCAACGAACTAATTAATTAGCTGGAACATGAATAGACAAATTATGTACTTTAATGCCTGAAGAAAAAAACATCACGTTTAAGATGAATGGAAACACACGCTCCCTTTGGGAGCGACCAGGGGAGGGAGGTAATATACATAGCGCAGTTACGCATATTAATTACATATGAATGAAATGATGATACATAACGATAATAATAATGGAACATCATGATAATGAGCCATAATGATAATGATAATGGCGGTTCGTATGCAGCCTTTGGCTGCTTGGCTGCATCATTCTCAGGGGGCGTGGCTATGCTGCTGATGGAATGCCCCCTGTTACCAGTCAGCTGGTACTCATTTTGCCGACCTTGGAGGGATGACAGACAGCCTGAGTCAACCCACCTAGAGTTACAGTCACGTGAAAAAGTAAGTACACCCCATGTAAAGCTTTGACTTTTTCAACATATTTCAACATGCAGCTATTTGATCTTAATTTCAACAATATTGACAGATAAAGGTGATATAATATAACAAATATCATGAAACATTTACATTTTGTATTCCATTGTATAATTTAAATAAACATAAATGCAAATTTCGCATGTGGAAAAAGTAAGTACACCCTTGGCTCTAATAGGTGGTATTGCCCCTTTGGCAGCAACAACCTCAACTAGGCGTTTCTTATAACTGTCTACCAGTCTCTGACATCGACTGGGAGAAATTTTTGCCCACTCCTCCATGCAGAATTCTTTCAGCTGTGCGATGTTTGAGGGGTTTCTTGCATGCACAGCTCGTTTCAAATCCCCCCACAACAAATGGTAGTTTGAAACCAACAACAAACCAACAACCAATAACAACAACAACCAACCATTTGAAACCAACAAATGGTTTCAAATCCCCAACAATCCCTAAATGTCCGCTGCTCTTCCTCTGCTCCAATCGGCTCATCTGATCATGTGCTTGTTAAAGTGGACATCTCTCTGACCATTCTCAGGGAGCCTCCTCAGCATCGACGAGTCTGGCATTTCACTCAGGCCAACTGGCTCGGTCTTCAAGCAGCCATCAATCATCTGGACTGGTCTCCCATCTCTACCACCTCTGACATCAACTCATCCTGGGAGTTCTTCCAAAGTAAATTGCTCTCTCTCATGCACAGATTTATCCCATCTTGTCTTCAGTTGTCATACCCCCCCTCCCGTCCATGGTACACGGAATCTTGTGGTGAGGCTGTTGCCCAGAAACAACTTGCCTTCATCTCCTGGAAAGCAAATCCAACGGAAGGAAATCTCATTTCCTTTCGCAAAGCCCGAAACAAGTGTGTGTCCATGTCCACCCTCAGGAGAGCCAGGAAACAATATCTCTCCGTTCTCAAGACCAAACTCTCTTATCTGTCTCCCTCTTCCAAATCCTGGTGGTGTCTGGTCAAATCTGTTTCTGGTGTTTGTTCCCCCTCCATCCCCTCCCTTACCTCAAACGGCAACACAGCTGACTCCGCACGTGAAAAAGCTGAATTCGTCAACTCTGTGTTTGCCTCTAAATCTTGTGTCACAAACCCATCCCTCTCTGTACCCACCGTACCCAGTCGTACCCAGCTGCCCCTGGACTCTGTGTCCTTTCCTCTTGACAAGGTGGAAAAGTTTCTGTCAACCCTCGACTCTGATTCTGCAACTGAACCTGACGGCATCAGCCCACGGGTCCTAAAATCCTGTTCTTCCGCTCTTTCACTCCCTCTCTCTGTTCTCTTCACCCTCTCTTTTGCTCAAGGTCAACTGCCATCTGCTTGGAAATCAGCCTACATCACCGCTTTGCACAAAAAAGGTGCAAAAACAGATCCTAGTAACTACAGACCAATCAGCCTTCTTCCAATTATCAGCAAAGTCATGGAATCCATCATTGCTTCGGATATGAAATCTTTCCTCTTCTCCAATGGCTTGATCTCTGATCATCAATTTGGTTTCAGACCAGGTCACTGCTGGCATCTGGACATCTGGACATGCTGCTTCTGGACATGCTGCTTCTGCTGTCTCAACAATGGATGGAGGTCCTCAATGCCAAACAGGAAATTAGAGCTGTCTCCCTCGATATATCACGTGCCTTCGATACGGTCTGGCACCCCGCTCTGCTCACCAAACTCTCCTCCTTTGGTATCCATGGAAATCTCCACGCATGGCTGGCGGACTTCCTCTCTAGTCGTAGTCAATGTGTGGCCCTGAATGGGTTTCTCTCATCTCCTCTTCCTGTTTAGGCTGGAGTTCCCCAAGGCAGTGTTCTGGGCCCTGTGCTTTTTCTGGTCTTCATCAATGATCTCTCCGACTCTCTTGAAAATCCTCTCTATCTCTTTGCTGATGACTCCACTCTCTGCCGCTCCATTCCTCATCCCTCAGATCGGCAGTCTGCAGCCTCCTCACTCTCTGCAGACCTGGACAAAATCACTGACTGGGCAAACAAGTGGAACATGTCTTTCAATCCTGAAAAATCTCACTCTCTTACGATGTCTCTCCGAAAAGACCAACTGGACAACCCTCCCATCCACTTTCTGAATAATCCTCTCCAAGAAGTTCTGTCACTCAAGCTTTTGGGTCTCACTATCTGCCATGATCTTTCCTGGGAAAACCACATTTCAAATCTGGCCTCCAAAGCCAGTCGCCGACTGGGCATCCTCCGTCGTGCGAAGTCCTTCCTTGGCACACCTGAGCTCCTCACCACATCCGCAGCTCAATGGAATACTGCTCTCCCCTCTGGGCTGGTGCTCCTGCCTCACACCTAGCTCGTCTTCACGCTGTTGAAACCAAAGCGTTCAGAATAATTGGAATCTCCCATGATGAAGCTACCTCCGAGGGCCTTTCACTTCCTCACCACAGGCAGGTTGGTGGTCTTTCTGTCTTCTACCGACTCCTCTCCGGCCTTGCTCCTCCAGTTCTCTCTGGGCTCTGTCCCCCAAATATTCCTAAAGGTCGCACAAGATCTGCCTGCAACCCTCTTATGGTTAAAACTGCCAAAATCAAGACTCTCTGCTCACCTTCACTCCTTCATTCCTCTTTTCTCCCACCTCTGGAACAAACTCCCCCACTCCCTTCAATCCCACTCCTCCCTCCAGGTCTTTAAAACAGCTGTTCACCACCATCTCTTATCGTCCCCCATCCAAAACCTTGATCTGTTCTACCCCCGCTAAATTCACCCCAAATCCTCTTTTGTGAAATACCAACTTCTTTCCTGGAAGTCCTTGGTGTCCTTGTGTTTATACTTCACCCACCCCCCCCCCCCCCCCACCCCCTCTTCCCTCGCCTCCTCCCCCCAAGTCCTCTCCCTCCCACACATTCCCGATGTCCCTCACAAATGTTGTGTTTATGTGCTTCCCCTTCTCTCCCCATCTTGTCTACCGCTCCCCTTTTTATACACTTTGTTTGTTTGTCTGTTTGATTTGTTTGTGTGATAAATGTTAGCTCTTTCACGAGCCTCGATTATGTATACAAAAAAAAAACAAAAAAAAAAAACATCTCGATGGGATTTAGATCCGGGCTTCGACTTGGCCATTCCAGAACCTTCCATTTCTTTCTTTTCAGCCATTCCTTGGTGGATTTACTGATATGTTTAGGGTCATTGTCATGTTTCAAGGTCCACCTTTGGTTGAGCTTCAACTTTCTGACAGATGGCCTCACATTATCCTCAAGCACCCTCTGGTACAATGAAGAATTCATAGTGGATTCTATGATGGTGAGCTGCCCAGGCCCTGATGCAGCAAAGCTGCCCCAAACCATAATATTTCCACCACCATGCTTTACAGTTGGTATCAGGTTCTTGTGGTCAAATGCTGTCTTTGGTTTTCGCCAAACATGTCTTCTGGTACTGTGGCCAAATAGCTTTACATTTGACTCATCTGTCCAGAGCACATTGTTCCAGAAGTGCTGGTCTTTGCCGAGGTGTTCATTTGTAAACTTTAGTCTTGCCCTGATGTTCTTTCTGGACAGCAAAGATTTGCTCCTGGCACACCTCTCAATCTCCCATGTCGATCAAATTTGTGCAGCCTCTTTTTAATGGTAAACTCATGCACTTTGACATCAACAGTGGCAAGAGCTACCTGTAGGTCCCGTGGTGGCATTCTGGGTTTCTTTAGAGACTTCTTTCAGCATCTTGCGGTCTGCTCTCGGGCTGAACTTGCTGGGTCGGCCTGGCCTGAACAAGTTGGCAGTTGTTTGGAATCTTCTCCACTTGTAGATTATCTTCCGGACAGTCGAATGATTGATTTCAAATTGTTTGGAGATCTTTTTAAATCCCTTCCCAGACTCGTCGGCATCTATAACCTTCTTTCTGAAGGCCTCAGAGAGCTCTTTTGATCTAGGCATGGTGACGCTGCACATTTCAACAGCAAAGAGCAAACCAAACTAAATGTCTGAGGTTTAAATAAGACAGGTTCCTCCAAGATCCTCTCTAACGATGTTCTAATCATTTGCACCTGAGCTGGTGCACCTGATTCTAATTTTAGGTATTTGAAGTAGTGATAAATGTAGGGGTGTACTTACTTTTTCCACACGTGAAATTTGCATTTATGTTTATTTAAATTATATAATGGACAACAAAATGTAAATGTTTCATGATATTTGTTATATTATATCACCTTTATCTATCAATATTGTTGAAATGTAGATCAAATAGCTGTATGTTGAAATATGTTGAAAAAGTCAAAACTTTACATGGGGTGTACTTACTTTTTCACGTGACTGTATTTCAATGGAATGACAAGGGCTTAAACTCAAGGCCATAAGATCTCAAGCCAGCCACCTTATCCCTTAAGCCAAGACCAGGCTTATAATGACAATAATGGTTCATAATGATAGTGATAATAATAATGCTAATGATGCATAATGATAATAATGATGATGATAATTGTCCACAATGATAATGGAACAATGATAATAATGATAACGATAATGCAATGGTCCAAAATGATAATAGTAATGACAATTTTGAAAATGATAAGGATAATAATGATAACGATGATACTAACAATGATAATGATAATGGCAGTTTAGGTCATACATAATGTCCAGTTTTTCCAATTTACAAGTGTTACCAAGCTTTCCAGTTCAAATACACAAGAACAACACATCAGTTATCATTTTGCACCAAATAAATCTTTTTGAATGATATAAAGGTTATAAATGTAGATGTCAATCACTTTGCATATAAACGAAAATCTTCAAAGAATCCCGACTCACCTTGTAGCACCAAATCTTTGTCTTTATCTGGCTTGACTATCAGCAAGATGGTATTCAAGTTGAGTTTCAGGCTATGAGGCACCTGTGTCCACATGCAGAACAAGAAGAAAAAGACATAAAATGTCATAGCCCCCGCCGTGGTTTTAGTAATTCTGCTGTACGGAGTTAAAGGCTGTCAGTCGGCCATATTTGGTTGGATTACAAAACAAAATATTCTACATATGTATACTCATGTATTGTCTTTGTGCCAAGTTTGAAGACAATCGGTCCATGCATGTCCGAGAAATGGATGGGGACATGTTTAAGTAACAAAATGGCCGCCAGGCGGCCATCTTGGATCTGATCTCGAAAAAAATGACGTGCATATGTAACGCATCAATCATTATCTGTGTGCCAAATGTCAACAACATCGGTAAATGCATGTCCGAGAAAAGGCTGAGGACGTGTTCAACATCGGGTTTTTTACAACCAAAATGGCCACCAGTCTACCATTAGGCCATCTTTGAACAAATCGCAAAATATAGTGAGGCACACGTGTAAGCCATCATGTACTCTGCTTCTGCTAAGTTTGAACAAAATCGGACAATGCATGTAAAAGAAAACTGCAAATATGTACCTCAACAGAACAAAGAGCTTCACAGAGGAGGAGGTTTGCAAAGAGTGTGCATGTGACACAGCACAAAGAAAGCTTTTCCTGAGTCCATTTGTCCTGCATCGGGCCCGGGGTAATGATCCTCTGCATCAGCTCCATCATTCCACGATTAGAGAGCACAGTGGAAATCACTGCAGTCAAATGTTTCACCAATGAACATGTTCTTAAATCCAGCTTAAGTTATGCAAACTTTTGTTATCTATATTATAATAGCCGTAGATGATTCTGTCTGTCTGTCTGTCTGTCTATCTGTTGGGTGTCTGTCCGGGGTGTGGCTTACTCGGTTTGCAGAGTAGCTCCACCCATAGCTCCACCCATTCTGGGAGTGGCTATAAACAAATATCCACCATTTTATTAACTCGCATAGCTTTGAGTCCTGTTTTGTAGGCCCGTGGTGTTTTGCTCTCCCCCAGTTTTATTTCAAATCAAATTCGATAAATCATTTCATTTTTCACAGTCGCTAACATAGTTTTAGACTCGGTTGAAAAAAAACGGGAAGAAAATCCGATGAAAGTTGCCGTTTATAGAACGAAATGAATTCTCAAAGGCCTGTAACTTCAAGGCCATTGAGTCTCTCTCACGCCTTTATCTCCAATCTAACTCACCATATGATTTCATTTTTATCGATGGTTTTACTTTTAGACTCGGTGTCAGCAATAATTGAGAACAATCCACACACGCGGGAAAATGCAGAGATATATTTTTTAAAATCGCGTAATGGTGTATCATACACCGCCCAACATGACACCGCCGGCAATGTGTCGATATATATTAAAAATTCGCTTTTGCTTTTCCGTTATGATATATTACTATTTCGTTTGATGATAGTCGTCACAAAAACGTCAACAATGATGCCGACATATATTTCTTCGTTTTTATTTCATTCAACATATTAGCCGGAAGTAAAATATGTTTCAGGAAATTACCGAGAGATATTTCTTCGTTTTTTTTATTAGTTATGTGCGCATACACTTTAAATAGGTTTATTTGAAATCTTTAATTTTCCACAAACATTCCACACACGCGGGAAAATGCAGAGATATATTTTTTAAAATCGCGTCATGGTGTATCATACACCGCCCAACACGACACCGACGGCAATGTGTCGATATCTATTTTAAATTCGATATATCATTTCATTTTTCACAGTCGCTAACATAGTTTTAGACTCGGTTGAAAAAAAACGAGAAGAAAATCCGATGAAAGTTGCCGTTTATAGAACGAAATGAATTCTCAAATGCCTGTAACTTCAAGGCCATTGAGTCTCTCTCACGCCTTTATCTCCAATCTAACTCACCATATGATTTCATTTTTATCGATGGTTTTAGAGTCGGTGTCAGCAATAATTGAGAACATTCCACACACGCGGGAAAATGCAGATATATTTTTTAAAATCGCGTCATGGTGTATCATACACCGCCTAACATGACACCGACGGCAACGTGTCGATACATATTAAAAATTCGATATATCATTTCATTTTTCACAGTCGCTAACATAGTTTTCGACTCGGTTGAAAAAAAACGGGAAGGAAATCCAATGAAAGTTGCCGTTTATAGAACGAAATGAATTCTCAAACGCCTGTAACTTCAACTTCAAGGCCATTGAGTCTCTCTCACGCCTTTATCTCCAATCTAACTCACCATATGATTTCATTTTTATCGATGGTTTTGGACTCGGTGTCAGCAATAATTGAGAACATTCCACACACGCGGGAAAATGCAGAGATATATTTTTTTAAATCGCGTCATGGTGTATCATACACCGCCCAACATGACACCGACGGCAACGTGTCGATATATATTAAAAATTCGCTTTTGCTTTTCCGTTAAGATATATTACTTTTTCGTTTGATGACAGTCGTCACAAAAACGTCAACAATGATGCCGACATATATTTCTTCGTTTTTATTTAATTCAACATTATTAGCCGGAAGTAAAATATGTTTCAGGAAATTACCGAGAGATATTTCTTCGTTTTTTAAAATTAGTTATGTGCGAATACACTTTAAATAGGTTTATTTGAAATCTTTAATTTTCCACAATATAATTTACTTGCCATTTATCATTTGATGATTACGAGACAAATTCCTCTTGAGGATCGTGACAATTCATGCGCTGCGTGGAAACTTCTATTTCCAAAATGAATGAGACGATCGATGAAGAACGCAGACTTGAACAGGATGCAGCAAGAAAACGAATGAGACGGGCGAACGAGTCCATCGACGAACGTCAATGCAAACTTGCGGGGTCACCCGTGGGAATCCCACGGGCATGGATGTGTGTGACATTTCGACATATTGAGTTAGATGCTGCACATTCATTTTTACAAAATGGTTACTGGCAAGTCATCAGATCCAGAAATGGTGTAAAAACCACCGTTTAGAGGCCATTTTTCCCCGCAAAGCGGGGGTTGGCCTTTTCGGGGACCGTGGTAGTTGTTGTTTTTTTGTCCCCTTTTTGAAGCAATGTTTTACGGCCGGATGCCCTTCCTGACGCCAACCCTTTTTGCCGCCTTCAACGACAAACAGGGAATTACCAGTGAACTGGTACTCAATTAGCCGACCTCGGAAGGATGACAGGCTGAGTCAACCCCCCTGGCATTAATTCGGCGATCGACCGAGATTCGAACCCAGGATCCTAAGCCGGCACCCTAGCCGCTAGCCCAACACCAGAAATGGTGTCATGAACACAATTTATTTACGCACAAGCACAAAAGCAAGACGGGCCGATTTCCGATTCCGACGGGCCGACGGGCGAGACGGGCCGATTTCCGATTCCGACGGGCCGATTTGGACCAAGAAAAAGAACGAGACGGGAGAAAAAGGAGAGAAACGAGACGGGGAAAGCCGATTGGAGAGGCGAGTGAGGCGCGATTGGAGAGGAGTGTGAGGCGCGATTGGAGAGGAGTGTGAGGCACGATTGGAGAGGAGTGTGAGGCGTGATTGGAGAGGAGTGTGAGGCACGATTGGAGAGGAGTGATTGGAGGGGAGTGTGAGGCACGATTGGAGAGGAGTGTGAGGCACGATTGGAGAGGAGTGTGAGGCACGATTGGAGAGGAGTGTGAGGCACGATTGGAGAGGAGTGTGAGGCGCGATTGGAGAGGAGTGTGAGGCGCGATTGGAGAGGCGTGTGAAGGATTGGAGAGGAGAGGAGTGTGAGGGATTGGAGAGGTGAGGGATTGGAAAGGAGAGGGATGTGAGGGTTTGGAGAGGAGAGGAGTGCTAGGTGGAGAGAGGAGAGTGTCAGGTGGAGACAGGAGAGTGTCAGGTGGAGACAGGAGAGTGTCAGGTGGAGAGGAGTGAGGGGTCACATATTATGCGAAATAAATAAATTGTGTTCATCACACCATTTCTGGATCTGTTGACTTGCCAGTAACCATTTTGTAAAAATGAATGTGCAGCATATAACTCAATATGTCGAAATGTCACACACATCCATGCCCGTGGGATTCCCACGGGTGACCCCGCTAGTAGATAATATTAACTGATTTTATTCTTAGAGCTAATGTACTGCAGACACTATTGCTGCAATCTACCAAACCACCGGTTTTCCCCATTAAAAAACACCATCTCAAACACAAGCTAGAGCTGCAAAATAGTATTACGTGAGTTCAATTACCAAAGGAGAATAAATCATCCAACGACAGTTTTCCTTTAGAGCTCATTAAATCTGAGTTGGTTCTAGGTTTCAAATGAATCAACAACATTTAAATAATCAGCATTTTACCCAACATAATACCAAAAAGTTCTACAGTTTATAAATTTTATCAACTACCAACAGTACCCGCCCTACGGGCGGGGCTTCAATTGGGAAGCCCAAATGAAAAGGTAAAATATCAGAAATTGAAGGCTTTTTTTTTTTAAACGATTCATATAAACATCCGTTGAATCATATCACACGCAAATCATCAAATTCTAAACAGTACATGGCTAAACAGTACATGGACGATCACGTACCACGTACGTCTCGCTCGCTCTCATGTTGTCCCGATAATGATCCTTCCGCAGGTTCACCAACGGAAACCTTGTTACGACTTTTACTTCCTCTAGACAGTCAAGTTCGCTCATCTTTTCGGTGCACCGGCACGAGCCGAGAACGGCCCGTGCAGGGGCTGATCCGAGGATCTCATCAAACAGTCCGATCGGTAGTAGCGACGGGCGGTGTGTACAAAGGGCAGGGACTTAATCAACGCGAGCTGATGACTCGCGCTTACTGGGAACTCCTCATTCGTGGGACACTGTCTCAAGCCCCAGTCCCCATCACGGATGGGGCTCAGCGGTTTACCCGAGCCTGACGGCGAAGGGCAAGGTACATGCTGGCCCGTCCAGTGTAGCGCGCGTGCGGCCCCGGACATCGAAGGGCATTAAACGTTCATTCAACATTAAACGTTCATTAAACATTCATTAAACATTAAACGTTCATTAAAGGATTACGAAACGAAAAACATTACGAAATTACATTCACACCGTCACGTCAAACACTACCGTGAACACATACATCGTCACAACATCGTCACAATGAGAACATCGTCACAATGAACGTTATGCGAACGCAAATGTTATGCAGGAGTCCAAACCTGAGAATGCTGGAGACCAAAGCTGAAATTTGGAAAACTAAATAGCCTATTTTACTCCTGGAGATCCCAGGATTACCCACCCAAAATATCTTTGCGATCGGTTCAGCAGTTTTTACGGTACCTTCGAACAGACAGACAGACAGACGGACATTTGGTGAATTATAGTAAGATCGTCACAATGAGAACATCGTCACAATGAACGTTATGCGAACGCGAATGTTATGCGGGAGTCTAAACCTGAGAATGCTGGAGAACAAAGCTGAAATTGGGAAAACTATATAGCCTATTTTACTCCCAGGGGTCCCAGGATTACCCACCCAAAATATCTTTGCGATCGGTTCAGCAGTTTTTACGGTACCTTCGAACAGACAGACGGACATTTGGTGAATTATAGTGAGATTTCCTTACCAACCACAAAACTCGGATTAAAATATGAATAAACCATAATAATAACATCCTTTTCTAATTTTAAGACTTATTTTTAACTCAAGCTGATCCTTATTGAGCTGGTACTGGTCCAAAGATAATTAACATGTCATTGTTGTATATTGTTAATAAAAACCCAGCTCACTCATTAATGACTTTCCACGAGGTAATACGCTGCCTGCCATGCTCTATATGCGACACCAGTCCACACTTCCTGGTTGACCCCTTAATATAGCATCAAAATATTTCCTACAAAAAGAAAATGCCACCCACATCTTCCTAACCAAACAATAACCAAACAAACAAAGACAAGTAGAGCTAAATTCAAAGTACACCACCCCATGCCAAATAAATAAATAACATATCCTCCAGTGCGCGACATCGCTGGGGTGCCTTCAGTGCCGGGTGATGCTGCAGTGCAGCACATGGAGACGGAATTGGGAGGGAGCGGTGTACAATAATTGACTGATTGTGTAATTAAAATAAATAACTAATAATCGTTAAATAATTATTTTCTTAATCAATTGGCTAATAGCATACCTAATCCACCACTGCTTCATCCAAATGTGCAACTTTTTTAATTAATTAATTAATCGATTAATTGATTACCGAAGGGGGCCCGGCGATGACATGCACTGAAAGGGAGTACTGTACTCAGTTTTCACTCCATTTGTTTGTTTTCTTTCTTGTTTGTTTGTTTTGTTTGTCCAGGCGATATCTCAGCCATCCTTTGAGCAAGGAAGCTGAAATTTTGGCACAATACAGAGCACGTGCTTTGGCCAAACAGTATTTTTGATTTTTTGAGTAATCAATTAATTGATTAATTATTTAATTATTATCGATTTATGAAGTACAGGCAGTCCTCGGGTTACGAACGAGTTCCGTTTTTAAGTCTGTCTGTAAGTCGAATTTGTATGTAAGTCGGAACAGTTATGTACGGTTCACATCTAGCGTCAATTAGTCAAATGTTTGTCTTAGTATGTAGTATATATTTTCCCTAAAACATCTATAGGTATAAAAAACATTAAAGAAACATTTCTTAAACTGTTTAGATAGAAAAGAAAAGATAATGATTAAAGGTTAACACTTACTCTCGTTCCAATTGATGTCTTGCAAACCTTGAAACGATCATACCTTGATATATCTCTCCGAGATGATGGGCCTGGTGTTGGAGAGGATGGACCTGGTGCTGGAGAGGATGGACCTGGTGCTGGTCAATTTTCTTAAAGTAAACATCAAGGGTGGCTTGAACAGAGCTTTTCTCATATTTATCTTGTCTACCGCTCCCCTTATTTGAGGTTTTGGATTCAGAACAATTTCAGAATCTATTCCTATTTTGATTTTCGACCTTTAACTGAGAGATAATGAATAATTAATGTACTTCCCTTCAGTGGGAGATTTGGCTTGCCAACGTAAGGCACGGCAAAAAACGAACTCGATTATAAGCCTGGTGTTGGCTTAGCGGTTAGGGTGCCGGCTTGAGATCCTAGGATCCTGGGTTCGAATCCCGGTCAATCACTGATTTAACGCCAGGGGGGTTGACTCAGCCTGTCATCCTTCTGAGGTCGGCAAATTGAGTACCAGTTTACTGGTAATTCCCTGTTTATCGTAAAAAGGCAATTAACAGGGTTGTTGGCAGGAAGGGCATCCGGCCATAAAACATTGCTTCAAAAAGGGGACCATGGTGCCCAAAAAAGGCCAACCCCTGCTCTGCGGGGAAAAAATGGCCTCTAAAGGTGGTTCTACCGCTCCCCTTATTATATACTTTGTGTGTCCGGTTGATTTTTTTTTCTGTGTGATAAATGTTAGCTTTTTCACGAGCCTCGATTCTGTATACAACCACAAAAAAAAAAATGTAAAAAAAAAAAAATTATAATAGGCTTTACGGAGGTCGGTACGTAAGTACGGGCGTTCGTAAGTCGGGCGTTCGTAATCCGGGGACTGCCTGTACTTATTTACTTTCTTTCTCATCTGGGCAATATCTCAGGCACCTTTTAACCTTGGAAGCTGATATTTGGACACAACAGTGACCAGGTGATTTGGCTGTTAAAGGTATTGTTATGGTTTTGTGAATAAAGGCAACCCCCCTATAGTTAGTTACACCACAACATGTAGCCTCCTATAGTTAGTTATTTCTTATTAAATGTAAAGCATAGGCCCCTTTCCAGTGTTTAGAAAGAAAACAAATAATGTGTTGAGTCAGACAGGATGATTGTAGGCCTCGTTGAAGCCTAAATTGCCTCGTCATGGGACTAGACTAGGCCCTGCAGGCCCGAAGGAGGAATAAAACCTTCCCCGAAGGAGGAACGAGACATTCCTGGGAGGAGGAGCAGTGAGCAACCAATGGGAGCTAAATGGAAGGCAATCAATTAATCAATTAATTAATTATTAAGAAATTTCGATTAATTACTTAATTTATTTATTTTCAAAAAGTGACCGAGGGTGACCAATGAGGGGCTGCCACGTGACCCCCAGCCGTCAATTGAGACTCATGGAACATTCAGGAAGGGATTCGGGGATTATAAAAACCCGGCCCAGAACACATTCCCTCTCTCTGGCTCCTGCTCCTGGTTCGTCATCATCACATCGTCCTTGCTGTGATCGTCTCCGGCTGTTGGCGCCTTGGGTTGGAGCGATTCCTGGTGCTTTCGTCCACCGAGCCGATCTTCGCACGAGCTGCACAACCAAGCCCATTCGCACGAGCTGCACAACCAAGCCCATACGGGCGAGCTGCACGACCGAGCCCATACAGGTGAGCTGCAAGAAGCGGCCGCGCTTCCCCACGCATTACCCTCTCCCCCCCCCCCCCCCCTTCCCTGAACGAATGAGGGCCCTTGTCTGGGAACGTAGGTAAGGCTGTTAAGATTCTCTGTTTTGTCTCTGTTCTATACATACCTGTAATTAAATACTGTGTTTGGTACTTCCAACCTGGCCGTCGTTGTCATTTTCCATCCAATGACCTAGCATCGCCCGAATTAAAACCGCTCAATCGGGTCCGATAGTGTAACGGCACAGGTCACGTGACGCACAACCGCTCGGGCGTCAGATATAAGTGTGACTTGTGCGGGGTTCAGTCCCCGTCCTCACGACTGCATGTGTCCGAAGGTATTTGGGTTGTGACCACTAACCCTTCCACACACAGCTGCGGGCTCGGCGGCTGGAGTTGCCTAGCAATCCGTCAACCACGAGTTTAATCATGGTCGGCGATCTCAGTGGAACCGGAGTTCGTGGGGGAACGGGGCATAAACCCCCCTTTGTACGTCGACGAACCCGGGATCCGCAACAAAATTTTTGATTTATTGATGAATCAATTAATCAATTATTTATTAAGAAATTTCGATTAATTACTTAATTTATTTATTTTCAAAAAGTTACAGATACGGATGAAACGGTGGTTGTTTAGGTATGCTATACACCAATTGATTAAGAAATTAATTAGTCTACGATTATTATTTGTTTATTTTAATTATTAATCTATTTATTTTCTTTCTCATTTGGGCAATATCTCATGCACCTTTTGAGCTAGAAAGCTGATATTTGGACACGAGAATGATTAAGTGATGTGGCTATAAGGGATATTTTTTATTTATTGATTAATCAATTAATGAATTATTTATTTAATTTTTCCGATTAATGACTTAATTAATGAATTTTCAAAAAGTCACAGATTCAGATGAAATGCTGGTGGTTTAGGTATGCTATTAACCAATTGATTAAGAAATTAATTATTTTACGATTATTTATTTATTTTAATTATGCCATGAATAAATTAATCGATCAAATACTGTACACAACTCCCTCCCAATTCCATCTCCATGTGCTGCACGGTAGCATCGCCGGGCACCGTACGTGCCCAGGCAATGTTGCGCGCTGAAGAAGAAGAACTGCCTTTAAAGGCCATTTTCCCCCGCAGAGCAAGGGTTGGCCTTTTTTTGGGCACCGTGGTCACCTTTTTGAAGCAATGTTTTATGGCCGGATGCCCTTCCTGCCAACAACCCTGTTAATTGCCTTTTTACGATAAACAGGGAATTACCAGTAAACTGGTACTCAATTTGCTGACCTCAGAAGGATGACAGGCTGAGTCAACCCCCCTGGCGTTAAATCAGTGATTGACCGGGATTCGAACCCAGGATCCTAGGATCCCAAGCTGGCACCCTAATCGCAAAGCCAGCACCAGGCTTACACGCGCTGAAGGATATGTTATCTATCTATAATTCCACTAATCTCTGTGTGTATGTTTGTATGTTTGTATGTTTGTATGTTTGTATGTCTGTGACCGCTGTTTCTCGACAACCACGGGTCCGATATACTTTAAACTTGCCAGGTATATTGCTGGGGACCCGAGGATGTGCCTTTTCAAGGTTTCATATTAATCGGAGAAGTAGTTACCGAGCTATGTCCAAAAAACGATTCAACCAATCAGAGAGCAGCGAGCTATCACGTGTGCCGAACGTGGCGAACAGACTCTGCCTCGGACGGCACATTTGAGAGCGTATTCATTTATTTCACGTTGGCAAACTATGTTGGCGTTAAACTATGTTTTAAAACTAATTAAAACTACTTTGCGATTCATCGTAACTGCGATTCGTAACTGCCGTTCGCTTTGGCTTTGCGAATGGACGAAACCATTTCATGTAAATAGAGGGGGGGGATTGTCACCGTACTCGCAAGCCGTTCGCTTTGGACCAAACCATTTCATGTAAATAGAGGGGGGGGATATAATTTTAGATATAGATATAGTACGGGCATGCCCTAGTTTAATTAAACGGTTCACCTGAGGACCTGGGTTCTATTCCTGGTCATGGCATGTAATTTTCCCACTTATGTCAATTAATATGTTATTTATTTATTTGGCATGGGGACAGTATACTTTGAAGGCAGCTGTACTTATTAATTTCTTAATCGATTGGCTGATAGCATATCTAAACCACCATTTAATCTGATTTGGTAACTTTTTGAAAATTAATTAATCAAGTAATTAATCAAAAAATGAAATTGATTAATCAATAAATCAAAAATACCCTTTACAGCCAAAATCATTTGGTCACTGTTTTGTCCAAATATCAGCCTTCTGGCTCAAACGGTGCATGAGATATTGCCTATGAGAAACAAAATAAATAGGTACTTAATAAATTGATAATAATTATGCAATTAATAAATTAATTGATTAATCAAAAATAATCAAAAATACTGTTTTTTCCAAAGCACTTGTTTACTATTGTGCCCAAATTTCAGCTTCCTAGCTCAAATGATGGCCGAGATATCTTCCGGACAAACAAACAAACAAGAAAACAAGCAATATGTCACGCATAGCATGATACTTGCAAAATCCCTAAAACAAGTTGTTGGCCTATGATGACCTCAAAAATAATTGGTGGTTGAATTCAGTGACATGGTACGCAAGTCCTCTTAAAATTTCAAGTCAATCGGATGAAAATTGAGGATTTTTGAAATTTGGCCTATGTTGACCTTTTGGCCTATTTTGACCTCAATGGTGGTTGAATTTAGTGACCAGATATGCAAATCCTCTTAAAATTTCAAGTCAATCGGATGAAAATTGAGGATTTTTGAAATTTGGCCTATGTTGACCTTTTGGCCTATTTTGACCTCAAAAATAGTTGGTAGTTGAATTCAGTGACCAGATATGCAAATCGTCTTAAAATTTCAAGTTAATCGGATGAAAATTGAGGATTTTAGTAATTTGCCAAAGTTGGTGACCTTTGGCCTATGTTGACCTATTGACCTTTTGATCCCAAAAACAATAGGCTTCTTGCTTATGACCAACTCTACCATTTGGTGAAGTTTCATGAAGATCAGTTGAAAATTGTGACTTGTAGACGACTGACATACAGACAGACTAATAACACAGACAGACAGACAGAATAACGCTCAAGACCAACCAATGTACTTGAATGAATGAATGAATGAATGAATGAAAAATCTTCGATTTTCGCAAGTAACAAACGGAGCGAAAACTGAGTACTCCCTTTTGACGTGGTGTACGATGGAATAGGGAGGAAGCCATGTACAAAGGAGTTTATAAACTTTCCTTAAAAGCTTCATTGCATGGGTGTGTCATTTGACATTACCATATTATTATTCTCATGGTCAGTTTGGCTTCAATTTACAAGATAAATCCAAGACGATACTTACACCGGGGCCAGGCATTTTGTGGTGCAGATTGAAGCATGACATATAGGTAAGAGAAAGCCGGTCGTAGTTTTGACGATTCCGGCTCTATGGTTCTTCCAATCAGTCCGCACACTGTCAAATATAATGATCAACATCATCCACAACTCAACAATGTCTAAAAAAAGTCCCATTTAAAAATGAAACGCATTGTATTATTAGTTTATGTAACTAACGTTCTTTAGTCTGTGATAAGAAGACTAAAAGTTTAAATTAGTAAAATGCTGGGACAGGCTACAACCTCGGTTAGGAAATAGGAAACTCAAACATTAGGAACATTTCGGGGCTTAATATGCAACAGTAACTTTTTTAGTCCAAATGTTAAATTCCCCCCTCTTAAGTCCTTTTGTTCAATATACTGAAGATTTTGAATTTTAAATTGACTGATATGCTGTCAATTGACTGATATGCTGGGTATGCGGGTGTCTTCTGATACCTAAGGGAAATGGATGCCCCTGCCTTGCATAACCCCAGGTAGCCTGTGGGCAAGGTATAGTACCTGCCAGCCCCCCTTACCAGGGTAACGGTCCGCAGCCATGCGGTTTAAATGGCAGATGGCTCTGTACATCTGAGTCCAGTTGACTCCAACAGCACGGGCGGGAGAGGGTGAATTCTCCAACGGCCAGCAGAGAGACGGAGAGGAGTGGCAACCCCCTCCCCCCCCCCCCCCCATACCACACACACTTACCCGTGTGTACCAGCCATAGAAAGGCAATGCCATCATTGCCCGAGGAGACTCGACATCATATGCTGTCAACTAGAGAACCATTTGGTGTACACCTTCGGGATTTATAGAGAACTTAACCAAGACCGAGGAGGTTGCTCCACCAGATCCTGACGATGAAGGTGTGATGATCTCATCACACCTTGCTCTACAGTCTATATCATAATCTGGTTGGTGGAAAATGGTCAAATTTCACCATATTTTTTTTACAATTTTACAATTACAATTGATCTAACCATTCTCTACCATCATAGTTGATAAAGAATGGTGAGATCAATTAAAAAACAACAAATGCAGTGTCTCTGCCTTCATCCAGTTTTGAGGAGGAATAAAACTTTAAATAGGGGGGACAATTATCTGCTCTAAAGATAGTATATCAAAATTAGAGCAGAGTTTCAGTAATAAATAAATAAAACAGCCAAAAGTGGAAAACATCATGGGTGTGAGATCACTATCAACAGTAATTGGTTAGAAAAGTACATTACTTAGTGCAGAATATTAAGAATTTTCATGGAATTGCAAAATATAATTATAAAGTATGGGATTTTTCCATATTGCCAACAAGTATGCATTTATAACTGAATTATGAAATTAAACAGTTATGGTATATACATTCTGCTTTAAATAAGGCCCACCTCAAAAAGTGCAATCTCTCTAAATAAGCATCAACAAGTACATGTTCATGTTAGGTGTACACAGTACATACAGTCTCACCATAGAAGAAAGTTCTGAAGTCAGACATCGGCATCTCATACTGTCTTCCTGCAGACAGCTGCACAGTACATAGCAGTTCCAGTACCAGTGTCAGGTTGGCACATTCAGCTGCACATAAATATAAAATAAATTACAAGTCAGGAGACGATGATGGTTCACGAGCGAGCGGTATTCAATGACAAAGGTCAAAACCGACATTGAAAATATATAAATAGGAATGTATTATCTGTTATGAGACGAGTTAGCTACACAATACCAAAAATTCGGTTTGATTCCGACAACTTTGAAAATTTGACCTTTGTGACCTTCAAAGGTCAAAGATTCTGAAATTTGTTGGAAAACTTGTATTTCATGATGTATGTGATAATATAAAAACACGTACGACATTTCACCCTATCAGGAAGCGAACAATGTAATAAAACCATCAAAAATCGACTTTTCTAAATTTCGTGACCTTGTGACCTTGACCTTGGGGCGAAAATGAAAAATCAAGCTCCGTGGGGCTAGACACATGACATTGGCCTAACCAAATACTGAAACCCCTGTCAGATTCCACCAACTCCCTCGGAGAAGATGTAGCTTGAACTCGATTAACCCCTAAAAAGACATTTTTTCGGGCGTCGCTCCGCCCACAATGGGCGCAATACGCCCACTGGGCACAGGACACAACTAGATTATGATATCAACCTCCCACCCAAGTTTCATCAAGATCGGATGATATCATCGGGTAGTTATGCTGCGGACAGACAGACACACAGACACACACCCATGACGAATATAGTGGTCACTCTGTTTGATAACTCATGAACCAAAAACAGAAAGAAACAAGCAAACAAATACCAAAAAAAAAGTAGAACAGCACTCAGTAGAGTGCATTGTGTCGCTGCCTCACGCGCTCATTCGGAACAAAAATACTGTTACGTTTATCAGGGATAGGCAATGAAGTACCTCAGGGCCAGGTAGGATTGTATAGGGTAGTGTGCTCCGACTGTCGTGAAAAAGAAGAAACCAGTAACTTAAGTCAGCTCCGCGTGTTCGGATTAAGTTTGACGTGTGGCCATATGGAGGGTGGCTCTTGTGCTATATGTAGCTTAGGGTTAAGGGTAAATCCCCTGTATGTAAATGACCTCTGTGATTTTTCCCTTGTTCCTTTTGACACTACACTACACACACTACCAGCCAAGCAATCAGCGCGTAATTATAAACATGAAATAAAGTAACCGGAACCAGGACATTCAAATACCGCTGGCGCTGCCAACCGAGTCATCGCAACACCAAACAAGCAGGGTCATGAGGCCCCGCCCCGAAAGGTGATGATTGGTCAGGGCGATGGAGCAATTAGATGGCATTCGTTGATTTGAGCGTGCGTGGACGTCATCATGGAACGTTCGAGGCCGAGGGTAAAAAGGACATGTCCCGGCATTTGTATCTCTCTTGCTTCGTGGATGTGGTCGCAAGCGGTCACAGTTCGTGCTCTCTTCTTGCGCTGGGTCCTCGTTGCATGCGGTAGCAGTGCGGGCTCACTCTTGGCGGCATTCACACGCTAGCTCTGTTCCTGGCTGTGTGGAGGAGAGGACGCATCCTATCGCCGATTCGTTGGTGCTGGCTTCGTGATGGCTGGGTGCGCCTGAGAGACCCTCAGTGTGTTGTGGAGCGTGGGACAAGGACGGAACGAGGGCCTGCTCGCTTCACGTTATGTGGCTGGCGATAGAACGGACTTCGTGCCAGGACCTGCTTTTCCGCGCACGGACTCGGGGCCCCGTTTGAGGGCTGCCCAAAACGGAGTACACACCACACAAACACATTTATTTTCCATTTATTTATCCCCTTGTGCTGTTTTACGAGTCCGTATGGGGGCACCCCAAATAGGAATTTTAGTACCGTGCATTTATTGTTCCCTGGCATTATCTTTATTAAATCCTTTATTTGTTGAACTTTCATTCCTTGTCCTGTCCCGTTTATTTGTTGGTGGTTCGGAAAACCCGCTTTGCACCCGTCCGTCCAGGTAAGCTTCGCTACCCTCCACTACTCCCACGCGCATATAAATAACACTGCCATAGTTGGACTGAACGCCTCGGAGGTAAGCTCGATCAATCATTCGTCCGAGGCCAGTCTTTATCGGCACGGTCATGACAATACCATTGTTAACTGAACACGCTACTATTATCGCATACTGCTAATAAGAGCCATGTACCCGTATCAACCATACACCTTATTATGTCACAGTTTCTTGGCATGCGTTATGATGTCATAAATTTAATTCTTCACTCACATCGAGTCGTAAATCAAATATATGATGCTTCAGATTTTTTGGATAAAGATTTTGATTCGACCAAGTATGTCTGGAATACGACTTTACCAATTATGTCATGGTTATCACCCATGGGGAGTTGATGACACATGCCAAGTTGTTTTCATGGAGCGGTTTCAGAGAAGATGATGTCCACATTTTTTCTTATAATCCAATATGGCTGCCATACTATGTGACCTATGACATCAGAGTTATGAATAAAATATTCTACATGGAGAGTCACTCCTATGTCTAAAGTTGCACATCGATCGGATAAGCGGTTGCAGCGAAAAAAAATTTAAAGTGAAAATATATAGATGTGAATGGACACACAAAAGCACACATCTAAGATTGTGCTGAGGGGAAAGTGGCGCCTCGGGAATGGATAGGACCAAAGACCGCACAAAATAGAGCAACTTCAATGCGAGCGAAGATCACGATGAGGGTGGCAGCTTCGGTGGGAAAGAGGTCCACGCACGTGGAGCTTGGTGACGAACCATTCGACATGCGTTTGTGGCGCTTGATGGGCAGCTTGATGGGCTCTGTCAACTCCCTCCCACAGAGGATGAATGGGAACTAGCTTCGGTGATATCGAAGAATGCGCCAAATTCACCAGCTCAGATGGGAGCAAAGACCGAGCCGAAAAGGGCAACCGAGCGCCACGCACATGGAGCCCGGTGTCATGCTGAATGGCATGCATTTGGGACACGGCTTGGTCATGCAGCTTAGAGGGCTTTTATCCACTCCACCCTGCCAAAGAGGAGTGGAAGCAAGCTTCAGTGGGATTGAAGACCACGCTAAATACAATAGCTTTGCTGAGGCTGAAGACCATGTTCGTGGAATCTGGTATCATGCCGATCGACATGTATTTGTGACATTACCTAGCAGTGTGGCCTGGCATGCCTTGTCGACAACCGCCCGCCCCCACCTCTACCCTCCATGAACATGGGTGCCAAAGCACAGCTAACGCCAAAAAAAAGACAGGCAATTGTAAAAAAAAATTTTTTTTTTTTTGTATACAAGATCGAGGCTCGTGAAAGAGCGAACATTAATCACAGAAAGACAAACAGACACATAAAACAAATAACATCGGGAGCGGTAGACAAGATGGGGAGAGAGGGGGAAGGACACAAACACAACATTTGAGAGCAGGGACCGAGAGACATGGAGACATCGAGAGATCTGTGGGAGGGAGAGGGCTTTGGGGGGGAGGCATGTGAAGGGGGGGGGGGGGGTGGGAGAGGTATAAACATATGGACACTGCCAGGACTTCCAGGAAAGAAGTTGGAATTTCAAACAAGGTGGATCTGGGGTGAATTAGTGGGGGTAGAAAAGATCAAGGTTTTGGATGGGGGAAGATAAGAGATGGTGGTGAACAGCTGTTTTAAAGACCTGGAGGGAGGAGTGGGATTGAAGGGAGTGTGGGAGTTTGTTCCAGAGGCGGGAGAAAAGAGGAATGAAAGAGTGAAGGTGAGCAGAAAGCCGAGATTTCGGCAGTTTAACCATCAGAGGGTTGCTGGCAGATCTTGTGCGACCTGTAGGAATATTTGGGGGACAGAGCACAGAGAGAGCTGGGGGAGCAAGGCCGGAGAGGAGTCGGTAGAAGACAGAAAGACCACCTACCTGCCTGCGGTGAGTGAGTGAAAGGCCCTCAGAGGTAGCTTCATCGCGGGAGATTCCAATGATTTTGAAAGCTTTGGATTCAACAGCGTGAAGCCGAGCCAGGTGTGAGGCAGGAGCACCAGCCCACAGGGGAGAACAGTATTCCATTGAGCTGCGGATGAAAGCCTTGTATGTGGTGAGGAGCTCAGGTGTGCCGAGGAAGGACTTCGCACGACGGAGGATGCCCAGTCGGCGACTGGCTTTGGAGGCCAGCTTGGAAATGTGGTTTTCCCAAGAAAGATCATGGCAGATAGTGAGACCCAAAAGCTTGAGCGACAGAACTTCTTGGAGAGGATTGTTGAGAAAGTAGATGGGAGGGTTGTCCAGTCGATCTTTTCGGAGAGACATAGTAAGAGAGTGAGATTTGTCAGGATTGAAAGACATGTTCCACTTGTTTGACCAGTCTGTGATTTTGTCCAGGTCTTCAGAGAGTGAGGAGGCTGCAGACTGCCGATCTGAGGGAAGAGGAATGGAGCGGCAGAGAGTGGAGTCATCAGCAAAGAGATAGAGAGGATTTTCCAGAGAGTCGGAGAGATCATTGATAAAGACCAGAAAAAGCACAGGGCCCAGCACACTGCCTTGGGGAACTCCAGCCTGAACAGGAAGGGGAGATGAGAGAAATCCATTCAGGGCCACACGTTGACTACGACCAGAGAGGAAGTCCGCAAGCCATGCATGGAGATTTCCATGGATACCATAGGAGGAGAGTTTGGTGAGCAGACCTGGGTGCCAGACCGTATCGAAGGCACGTGATATGTCAAGGGAGACAGCTCTGATTTTCTGTTTGGCATTGAGGACCTCCATCCATTGTTGAGACAGCAGAAGCAGCATGTCCAGAGTAGAGTGACCTGGTCTGAAACCAAATTGATGATCAGAGATCAGGAAAAAGAAGGCCAATTCGTGAGCCAAATAGTAAAAAAAAATTACAATTGTCAGTAAATGCAGTTGCTTGTGCCATTAAACGACATAACGAAACTGGTAAAAATGCGGATAGGAAACGTTCTGGTCGACCAAGAATCACAACAGAATCGCAGGACAAGTAATCCAAGTCACCAGTCTGCGCAACAGACGTCTTACAGCACCGGATAGTTAGAGCCCAGCTAAACAGCTCCAGCATTGCAACTGTTTCAAGGCCTTTACTATGTTTACAGCCAAAAAAAACATCCACAAGGTAACAAAACCTGTGTTTGTACATTGTTTTTTCAGTTACACAAGTTTGGGGAATTTGTCAGTGTAATATGTTTAGGTGAATGAATTAAATCATTTAACGTTCCGAGATGCAAATGAATGAAGTATGTAAATTAAATCAATACATAGATTATCATACCTGCATGATCAAATCTTTGCAAAATAATCAAGAGGACGCCATGTAAGGTTTGGGCTAAAGGACTCGTGCTGCCAATCTCTGACATACATACTCCCCATTTTTTGGTGGTGCTGTGACTACCATCTGCAACTGCATTTTGCACCAAGTGTAGTGCTCTTTGTGCTACACACATCTCCCCTTTGCACACCACTTCCTGCATACACACACACGTTATACTGTATATTATACATTACATAACATGTTGAACTGTATATTATATGCACACATATTTATATGTGACATATTATACATATCATATACACACAGGGATAGGCACATGCACACACATTAAAGCTGGTGGATACTTTGAGATCTGGTAGGTCTGCATTCCATCTCTGAAACCCACCCACATGTGGAGATAGCAACCAACAATAACTTACATCACACACACACACCACACACACACACTGTTTACCCAGTGAATAAATTTTCAATTTTTTTCGCACCCCCTTCCAAGGATAAAGCAGAAGTAACTTGGATTCCCCATCCATTCCCAAAAATATACACCCACCATTACAACACTAATGGCCAACGGGCAGCTTTGAACCAGAGACAGCATTCTTGCCATGTGGTATTCAGAACGTATTGGTTGAGAGAGGTCCATCACGACGTGTGTGTGAAGAACAGGGAGATCAGGAGTAAATTCCATATGCTCCAACCAATGGCACACAAAGTCAACTCCCAGTACTGAAACAAGTCTCTCATAGTGAAAAACGAAACTGAGGAAGGAAGGCCGATGAATATAGATGGCAGCAATGTCGATGGGTGTTGGCAGTAAGTATAGCAGTGAAGATATGTGACTCTATAAGTGGAAACATACACCAAACATTACTCAAAGTAAGGACAAGTTTCAGTTTGCAAGTGGAATAACACAAAATGATTTATCCCTCAAAGCTAACCAGTTAAGCAAGTTCTCTCCGACACGAAAAAAGCGATTGAACAAATAAATCAATCACATTTACACTTTTAAATAATAAACAATACAAAGAACGAAACCAGCATTTACTGATTACAACTATTACAACTACTACTTATATAATTGCCCTGATTATTACCAGCTTGATCGTGTAGGTTCGGTCAGCCAAGAAAAGTTATTGGCCGAAGTGTTTCAAAAACAGGTTGGCCAGGCCAAATGAAGAATCAACGGCAAAACAAAAGCCCTCTTCACAAAACTACATTGTGAACCAGATTTCAAAACAATGATTGATAACAAATTGACGTGAAAACTTTGAAGACAAATGACGTCACAAATATAACTAGAGAGTTCATAGAACACCTTACCCCGCACTGTCTTGCTGAATAAGGACATGGGCAGAGTCGACGAAACGAAAAATTGATGGGTCGTGAGGACGTAAAATGCCGTAATATTTTGTCAAAGTACTGCGAAACAGAAGGGTTTTAAAAGTGCCAAAAAGGTGATTTGTGTGGTACAAAGTTCAAGTATATAATTCAATCGAAATAAAATTGAGATTTTAAAGGTGTTAGAAACAAAAGAAATTCGGAAGTTTACTGCCGTTGATGGATTATTTTACACCACCTTATTTAACATGTTACACTAGCTCTTCATGCCTGTTGTTTGTGTCCTTTATGACATCCTTAAAAGCAGTATGTTTCCTGTTTGGAATGATTTTCAATTTTGTTTGACTGCTGGCAGGCAGACGGAGTAAGAAAAATCACACCCATGTCCGAAGGAAGTGGTTCAGTTTGGCATTTTTAATATGAAATAGGCAAAGCCTAGAAACAAAGAAAACCCTTTAGAATTACCTCTTAGAACCCTTTAAAGTTACCCTTTAAAACCCATCAAAATTACCCTTTAGAATTAGCCTTTAGAACCCATGACAATGATCCTTTAGAGCCCTTTAGAATTCAACAATGTGGGTTAGAAAGGTTCTTCTTCATTCTTGACGGATGGAAGGACGTAGCCAAATATTGAAGCGGAGCCATTATCTCACTCCTCTCTCTTCATGTGATCGAATTCAGAGCCAGAGTAAAGCTAAACTACAGGTTCGTTTTCTGCTTCATGTTGCGATTCGTGTTCAAAATATAACATTCAATTGAAATTAAGTTGTTCCTCAAGCATAAACTGACGTTTGTGGATAGACAGACAGACAGACAGACAGACAGAAGTGAACCAATTGCTTAATTCCCCCTTTTCGCTTCGTTTGTGCAGGGTAATGAAGAACTAGTCTTGCTGGTAAGGTTAGTGTCAATCTGTGTTGGCGGACAGGTAGATCAATGGATGAAATTAACAGGACGTTTATTTAGGTATGCCAAACACCATGGGAAGCAAGGAGAAGCTGATGTTTCATTGACCAGGTCTGATGTTTGAGTGAAGCTGATTTAGGCCAAAATTTGGATTTTTTTCTTTTTTTTGTATAGTCAGGTTCACTATGTTTTTTCGTTCAAAATCATGGTAGATTAGCAAACCTATACATTTTTGGAAACGTTATTACATGGAAAATCTGAAAATCAATGTTTACATTTGCCAATTCCGACCAATTCCATTCGACCAATTCGACCAATTCCATTCGACCAATTCGACCAATCGCTTCGATCGACCATTCGACCATTCGACCAATTCGATCGATTCATTTCGATTCATCGAATTCGATTCGATCGACCATTCGACCAATTCGATTTGCCAATCAATTTGACCGACCTTTGCTTGTGTGGAACGGACTGTGAAAACGATGCGGACTATATTGTCGGATACGACACACAGGACAGTGATGACGAACTCTAAATGGCATATTCTGTAATCGTGTATGTTTGATGCCATTGACTGCCTGTGTATATTTTGTCATTGACTGCCTGTGTAGATGTGAAGTTATACTGACTGCATGTGTATATATGATTTTGCTGACTGCCTGTGTATGTTTGGTGATATGAATTATTGTGACACATTTTGATGTTATTAACTGCCTGTACAAAATGATAACATGTATTTGATTATGCAACTTATCGCGAATATAAAGACAGTATTTTGCAATTCAAAACCTTTGATTCGTGTCTTACCATTCCCCATAGCACTAATTTGATACTTTCATTGGATTCCTTGTCCCTGAAAATATAGGTTTAGTATATTTTAAAAGGTTTTTAGGGTAATTAGAGGCAGAAATAGAACAAAATATGTATTTTACAGTGGCCATTTTGAAAATCCAAAATGGCCGCCATACAGGTATCTCTCCAAATGTAAACATTGATTTTTAGTTTCCTTATGCTATAACCTTTCCAAAAATGTATATGTTTGCTAATCTACCATGATTTTGAACGAAATATAATTTATTGACATAGTGAACCTGACTAGTACACAAGATCGAGGCTCGTGAAAGAGCTAACATTAATCACACAAAAAGTCAAACCGACACATAAAACATATAATAAGGGGAGTGGTAGACAAGATGGGGAGAGAGGGGGAAGGACACAAACACAACATTTGACAGCAGGGACATCGAGAGATCTGTGGGAGGGAGAGGGCTTGGAGGGAGGTGGGAGGGGTATAAAACATATGAACACTGCAAGAACTTCCAGGAAAAAAGTTGGAATTTCAAAAAAAAGTGGATCTGGGGTGAATTATCGGGGGTAGAAAAGATCAAGGTTTTGGATGGGGGAAGATAAGAGATGGTGGTGAACAGCTGTTTTAAAGACCTGGAGGGAGGAGTGGGATTGAAGGGAGTGGGGGAGTTTGTTCCAGAGGCGGGAGAAAAGAGGAATGAAGGAGTGAAGGTGAGCAGAGAGTCTTGATTTTGGCAGTTTAACCATAAGAGGGTTGCTGGCAGATCTTGTGCGACCTGTAGGAATATTTGGGGGACAGAGCCCAGAGAGAGCTGGGGGAGCAAGGCCGGAGAGGAGTCGGTAGAAGACAGAAAGACCACCTACCTGCCTGCGGTGAGTGAGTGAAAGGCCCTCGGAGTTAGCTTCATCGCGGGAGATTCCAATGATTCTGAAAGCTTTGGTTTCAACAGCGTGAAGACCAGCTCGGTGTGAGGCAGAAGCACCGGCCCATATATATATATAGGAGCGTACGCTGGATCAGCACCTCGCTGCGTCCTTGGACGACTCCTCAGCACCATCCCGACACACACCTCTGCGTGTGCTACGGAATGAGTTGTTGTTACGGCGGCCGCAGTGCAAATCCTGCCACCAACCTCCATGAGAGAAGACCCAGTACCCTGGTACTCATTTTGCCGACCTCGGAAGGATGACAGGCTGGGTCAACCCCACCTGGTATTAATTCAACAGCTGAACATGCCTGCGATACACCAATGATTTTGCTCACGAAGAACGTGTCCTCATGTCGAGGAGAATTCCATCACATTGGCATATTTTAATACCTGCTCCCACATGGAATGACACTATGCCATACATACTCGTATATTCATAGAGAGAATTGGGGTCCTCCCTCAACGCTCAAGCCCCAGGACATTAAAATGTTTTTGTCACCTAAAACCTTCCAGTACACACCCAGAGTACAATTATGACTTTTCAACCCACCTTTGTTGCCATTCTGACAAAGAAGTTGGGGCAGGAATTTGGAATTTTGTCAGGGTGCTCCCCTACGATAGCTTGCCTAATCTTCGCAAAGGCCACTGTGGATCTTTAACGTCCAAGTAATACCGGCAGACGGGACACCCAGTTTAACGTCCATCCGAGGGACTGCACACACATTGAATCAACCTGCTTGTGAAACACCGAGACGACCGTTTATAGTTGGGTCGAGATTCAAACCCAGGCTAGACAGCTCAAATGTGAGTGTGCATACCTCTAGGCCATCCTGCCAGCTCAACTTCCTATGGGCATATATATCTAAACAATCTTACCAAGGGGATAAATAATAGCGTGGACCAATTGGAAACAAGTTAGCTCTTACACGAGCCTCGATCTTGTATACAAAAAAAAAAGTATAAAAATCTCAAATCTGACACTTCGTGACAAATTTTATCTGCTGCACACTCATGGACAGACAAGTTGTTACTTACTCGTATTTACAAACCCAATAGTGTTGTCTCTAGGGAGAGTGGAAATACCTCGCACAATTTTAATTCACACCAACAACAATCCACCAGTCACCACATCATATGGTGAGATCCCCATGCTAATTGGTCACAGTTGCGATCTGCACTATTACATTTAAAAATATATTTTCTTGTATTTTTCTGATTTTATTTGTTTTTTATTTTGCTGAATCTGGAGGGGTTTTTTTCATTTTTTTTTTCAGTTTCTTTTCATGCTTTCAGTATTTTCAGATTTGTTTTTTGTCACCTCACCAAACCCACATTATTTTTTCAGAATTTTCCCTCAGATTTTCTGCGGTTTTATGTTTTCTCAAAAATAAATTCTGAGTTTTTTCGCTTCATTTGGAGGGTTTTCTATTAAATTTCTTGTTTCTCATTTTCTGGTTTTTCTGAATTTAAAAAAAATAATATTTCTGTATTTTGGCCTTTTCTGACTTTCCAAAAAGTTCACATCCATCTTAGTGAACACTGAGAAAAGTATAATTTTGACTAGGCCGAAAACAAAAAAGTTGAAAACATATATTATGATGCTTTAAGATATATATATGAAATCGAACATCCTAACTTTACGAGGCAATAGAGCACAAATTGAATCCCATCACAGTGCTTGCTGCAACAAGTGTCTTCCCAAGACTTTTCTTCTGGGTTTTTATTTCATTTTTTTTTCTAAGTTTTTCTGTTTATTTGTTTTTTCATTCCCTTGAGGGTTTAAAAAAAAGAGTTTGTCATATTCTTCAGTGTTTTATTCTTTCTTCTGACCATTTCTCTTTTTTTCACTTTATGTTTATGCGTCGTTTTCTGAGTTTTTTCCCCCACAATATTTGTGGAAAAGCCTTTACACTTATGTGTTGTAGAAGGTATGATGAGCTCAACATTGCAAAAAGCTTCTTTTGGAAGTCTCATGGGTAGCCCAAAGCCACTACATTAATGTACCAAGTGGTGGTGGGTGGTTCGTGTGCAGCCACCCGGCTGCTGGTTGCATCATTTTTCTGTGGGCGCGTCTGCTGCTGATGCAATGCCTCTCTATAACCAGTTATCTGGTACTCATTTTGCCGACCTCGGAAGGATGAGCAGTCTGTCAATTAATTAATTAATTAATTCAACGGGATTCGAACTCAAGACCTTAAGATCCAAAGCCCGCCACCCTAACCATTAAGCCAACACCAGGTGTACCAAGTAAAAAGAAAAAGATAGGTGCACAAGGTCACAGCTTCTGCACAAAGCAACAAAACGTTGGAGGGAATATAATGCTCACAGGATTCATCTCAGGGCAGCCGTGTTCAGAGGTTGAAAGAAGGTGGAACAGGATCCGGAGGGTAAAGCAAGGAGCTGTAACATTGATACCGAGCAATGAAAGCACAAATTGCTGCAGAGATTCAAGCAAAACAGCATCTTCTATGATCCTGGAATATAACGTCATACAACAGTAAACTTTCTATTGGATCATCAACATCATGTGCAATGAACAATGGCAAAATCAATTTATCGTGACTGGTAACAAGAGAACTTACCTCTCTTCTTTCATTTGTGCTATCCACAGTAACACTATCAAAGCAAGCTGCAGGTCAAAAATGGATGGGTTATAGCCAACTCGCAGCAGCAAAAGCAATTCGGGCAGCGTAGCAGTCAGTTGAGGGACTCCTCGCTCAAGCACTTCAAACAAGACTTTCCACTCTGAGAAACAATAAAGAATACTGTACAAATATCTGCAAAAGATCACAACATTAATTTTCTGAAACAATGAATAGCATATACTTCTGATATCAAATATTATTATTATTCAGTGGTCCTACTTGTCCTCACAAAGTAAGAAATCATGAAAGTGAAGATATATTTTTCATTTGTAGTGATGCTCAAGCATGACAAGTGGGTGTACTGCCATTATGGGTAGAAAATAACGTTGTTTAAAACTTTAGGGTTGAATGAAATGATGAGGAAAGGGGGAAAACTGAAAACATTTTTGGCTTTATGTTACAATGTGGTTTGACCCTAGTCTTGTTCCTAACCGATACAAAATTACCTCTCTGATGCTCTGGAAAACCCTCTCTTTCTTTATGCAAATGACTACACATGGTGTCATACAGTACTCCATCTGTCTGATAGGCAGACAGCAACTGCATTTCTCTCTGAGGATCCCGAAATGATTATTACACATTAGACTGATACATGGAGCGTGCCCTTCAAACCTGGAAAATCTCAGTCTCACCCTTTCATTCTGGAAGGATCGTCAAACAAACCCATCTATTACCTTCAGGCTCTTGAACTTCTCACCATCAGGCATGACCTTAACTAGGCTGACCACATAGTAAAGCTAGCCTCCAAAGCCAGCCAAAGACTGGGCATCCTCTGTTGATCCAAGTCTTTCCTTGGAAAATCAGAGCTAATTACAGTCTGCAAGGTATTTCTCCATGGCTCAATGGAGTACTGTACTGCTCTTCACTATAAGATGGCGCTCCATCATCGCAGTGTCTGCTAGATTATGTGGATTTAAAGCTCTCAAAATTATTGGAATCACCCATGCTGAGGTTGAAGCACAAGGTCTGTTGCCCTCACATCTGTGTCTCTGTGTTTTTCTTTCGACCGTCGACTTTCCGATATCGCTCCCTGCACTCTCTCAGTCCAATGACCCTTCTTATATACTCCAGGATGATGAGTTCTTCCAGTAACCCACTCCCGGTTAAATATTCCAAAATCCGGGCTGACTGCACACCTCAACTCTTTTATTTCTCGCTATTCCCATCTATGGAATCACCATCCAGAGGCTGTTCTGTCTCACTCTTCCCTCCATGCTTCAAGGAAGCAGTACACAACCATCTCTTGTCATCGCCAAATCTGACCCATGATCTTCAATCCCCCAAATAAGTTTTCTTAACCTAACCATCTTACTGTCTCACTGTCAGTTCTACCTTGTTCTTCCATTAACCTCAATCCCGTAAAGAAAAAAAAGAAAAAATTTGCAATTTATCTTTTTTATCCTTTTGTGTACCTCTGTTGTCATCATTCCTTTTTTTTATGTTCTGATCAGTGATGCAATCCAGTCATAGCAAGTCCGAGTTCACGTTTGAATACTGTTATCCTGGGTCTCTGTACCTAAAATATTTAGCAAAACAAAACAGTATAGAATAAAGAGAAGGGGGTGTGTGTGAGTGTAAAAAATTCCATCATTTTGTGGAGTAAAAATTATGTGGATATTTGTGCATACCACGTTGCAAAAATGGAGGTAGTTTGTCAGGTGGCAGCAATATCAGACAGAGCTTGCAGAGAAACTTCGAGCATATGGCATTCAGAGATGCATTCCTGCCATTAAAAGTGAAGTCAAAGTCATGTGTTTATTTGGAAGATGGGTCAGAATAAAAACATGAGCATTTATTAAAATAAATGAGCACTATTTTCTTTGTTAAATAAGTTTGGGAATGGTTTCCCCATGCAACTACTTTTAGGGAGAGCAGTAATAATAAAATCATACAAGATTATAAACTAGCGGATATACCCGTCAAGCATGGGTGATGGATGGGATGGAAAAGCATATAATAGGATGGGAGGGCCATAGAACCAAAATAACAATTCTGTGACAAAGATAATAAATGGAAACTGAATGGAAAATGGCATTGTCCAACAGAATACCATAATATCATCCATCTTAGTGAACACTGAGAAAAGTATAATTTTGACTAGGCCAAAAACAAAAAAGTTGAAAACATATATTATGATGCTTTAAGATATATATATATGAAATCGAACATCCTAACTTTACGAGGCAATAGAGCACAAATTGAATCCCATCACAGTGCTTGCTGCAACAAGTGTCGCCTGCCACGCAAGCACATTGTCTCTGCCCTGCTAATCGCCAGTCAGGAGTTTTGCAGCCAGGTATATTAAAATCAACCAAAGAAGCACACTGACTCTATGAGATGACACTGACGTCATGTGCATAAATTATGCAAACACATCGCATCCAAACTAGGAGGCATCTGTGTAGCACTCAAGCCTTTGCAGACTGAGGTTTAAAACCTGTGGTCACAAATAGACATAAGCAGAGATATCAATCTCGATTTCGCCCTTGTTGCGGGATCATCAGGACAACATACTGCTGATAGTTTATTAGTGACCATATTAGGCTCATTAGGCAGGCGACATATTAGACTGGCGACACTTTTTGCTGGCAGGTTGTGCAGCAAGCGCTGTGATGACACCCAATTTGTGCCCGCTGTCTCGTCACGTTAGGGAGGTTTGATTTAGTTTATTAATAAGCGCGAAATCAGCACAAAGATAAAGATATAGTCGTGGATCTACATGGAAATGAATAGCAAAATATTTTGAAATCCTTCAGATGGTCACACAACGATAGTCTCAGCATGTTCTGTAGATCACTAGGCCATATCTCGCAAAGCATTCGTGTTAAACATTGAGAGATTGCAAAAAGTTACATTATCTGGAGATGCATAGTAACTTTTGAAAAAAAAAATTGAGATGCACTGTGGATTTGCCTGGGATGCAAATGGTTATATGAGCATGTCTGTTAGAACACAATGAAGCATTACATTTCAAGTAAGAGGGTGCATGATGAGCATGTCCATGTGATCTGATTTTGATCCGATTTTCTTTTAGCCACCTTATCCTAAAAGATAGTCTCAGTTAGTTTTACAACAATGCAAATTGGAGTCCAATAGTGTTCTACTTTCAAAATATTTGAATGACAAATTGTAACGACGTTGAGCTTTGAAATGACAGTTTTAAGCATTCTTGGAAAGCACCAACCTGTTCCCTCCACAAAAGGCAGATTTTACTTCCAGAGCAAACTTTATTAAGCCGCATGAAGCTGTGTAAACAAAAGAAATATCGACATCAGTAAGTGTGTGTGAAAAACGGAAGTATGGGGGTAGGGTACAGGAGGGGTGATCGTGGTTTGTTTGGCAAGTCCGTTTTTCATTTTCTAGGTGGAAATTTCATTGTTGCGCTTAACTCCGTGATAGTAATAACCATATCATGAAGAGTTTACATGCCCATAATAAGCTGATGTTTTCACAAGTTGAGATACAACAAAAAGCAGTGATTGTGCAGTAAAAAAAAAAAGTCAGATACAATCCAGTTACATCCGCCACAAAAACAGTTCTGTTTACCAAACAACAACATTCCAGCGCCATTTACCAAGCTTGGAGCACAACATTTGTGCCATTTCCACAGACATGTCAAAGAGCAAGTTCAATGCCCCAAAAAATCTTTCCATAAGAACCATTGAAGAATTGCAATCAAATGATTTCTGCAAAATAAAAACAGCATTAGTACAACTGCATTTTTAATGTTCAATCAACGAGGAAATCATTGTTTTTCATCATGTATCAACTTGCCCTGTCATGTTATAACTGATGAATTTACAACATATTACCACACTCAAAAAGTAGCCAAGTAAAGTTTTGCTCAATTAGAAAATGAGTAATCAAAGTTAAAACTTTTATTCTCCTTTGTATATAGATTCAAACAAAAATAATGGTCCTCGTTTCTGAGAAGGAAATATTAGAATTGGTAGATCAGATAATAATGAATCATGAGCTGTGTAACTCTTCTTTGATGTTCTGGGAGCCACAAAAGGAGGTGTTGGAAAACCTTCAGTGTGTCGTTGAATGTGAAGTGACATATCAAGAAAGTGCTTGATCACATCATTGTCATAATATTTTTTATGGCATAGCCCGTAGAGCAATGCCGTCTAGAACAGCGTTTGTCTGTCCGTATGTCCCCATAAATGTACACCAATCAGAGCTGAGGATCTGGTCACATGACAGGGGGATGCATTTAGTAACCGTGACAGTTGCATGTTTTACTAAAAGGAAATATAATAACCTTCTGTGGAACGTTTTGGGATCCCAGCGGGTGTTGTAAGGTGGGTAGGAGGTTTCAGAAATTCCTCAATACAATTACGATTTTGAAATGTGATCGACACGGACCTTGCTCTCAAATCCGGAAGTGAACAGATGATGACGGTTCGCTTGCTTGATAATATCTTAATACAACCGTGATTTAACATTATATTTTGATATATATTAATTCTACATTATCAATTTGTCATTGGAATAATATTAATTTATGCTGATTGGAATTAAATTAAAGAGAACATACTGACAATGCCTAACGTTTGACTGAAGGTGGCACAGGAATGTGGAATTTATTGGGTCATTGTTTGCCATTTGCCGTTTTTTTACCCAAGTCATTCACAAACCGGCTATCCATGCCTGAAGTCAAAAATTCATACTTACATTATTTGCTAACTGGTATTCCCACCAGGTCATACTATCCTCTAACTATAGTATCAAACAAGCCCAGCTACACTGTTGTTAGACTATCGGTTTTGTTGTGAGAGAAAGTGAAAAGACTGGGCTAAGTCAAAATTAAGTGAGTGCAAGAAAAGACTTACGAATTTGTAGATGGAAGGTACAAGTGGGTTTCGAGTCCAGGATGGTTGTAAGTTACTAATAACCTATAGCGTGATCTTCCTCTAACAATCGAAGGAGCAAACAACGATAATTATGGTTGCATTGACTGTTCTTTGGAAAGATGGGAATGATACAGCCAATGATGTGAGACATATACTGTGTCATATCACTATATATACAGAGAGGGGAAGACCAAAAAGGAGGTGGTAGTATATAGAGAGCCTACCAACCTGTCTGCAATGTGAAAAGCAGGCCAAGACACTTAGCTTCATCGCGAAATAGCCCAATGATTTTAAGAGCCTTGCTTTCCACGGCATCAATAATGGCAAGGTGTGAGGCAGGGGCGCCAGCCCAAAGGCGAGAGCAGTACTCTTTCTGTGGCTACGAGTGAAGACCTTGTAGGTTGTCAAAAGTTCTGGTTGGCTAAGAAAAGGTCTTGCATGACAGAGGATGGCAGCTCGATGTCCAGTTGGCAGCTCGCTTTGGAAGCTGTCTTGGAAATATGGTCTGTCCAATAAATATCATGGCTGATGGTGAGGCCCAAAAGTTTCAGTGACTTAACCTCTTCAAGTGGTTTGTTTAGGAAGAAGTAGGTGGAAGGATTTGCCAGATGGTCCTTTCGGAGAGAGATAACGAGTGTGTGGGATTTGTCCAGGTTGAAAAACATATTCCAAGAGTTGGACCAGCTCCTGATTCTATCAAGGTATGCAGAGAGGGAAGAGGCTGTTGCCTGCCTGACTGAAGGATGAGATATGATACGGCAGAGGATGGAATCATCAGCAAAAATATAAGCAGAATTTTACAGGGAATCAGAAAGATAATTGATGAAGATGGGAGTCATGATGGCCAGTGGTCCCCCAGAAAAATGAATATAGTATGACCATGCATTTTGGCCATTTGGGATAGGTTGTACTTGTTTTGTATGACCATAATAAGCTGTGATGTTAGGGCTAAGATGCATGTGTATGTGTTAGACAAGCTTCGTTTGACCATTTGACTTAAATACACTGTATGCTTGCCTTTGTTCTGATGTTTTTTTTTACCTTTTTCAATAAAAATGAAGTGGGCGATTGTGTTTTTGTGGGGGACCACTGTTGTGTTTTGTCACAGACTGCTGGTTCCAACAAACACCAGGTGGGTTGACTCAGCTGATCATCCTTTTGGGGTTGGCAAAAGGAGTACCAGCTTACTAGGGATAAGCCAGTCAAGTATCCTGCATCAGAGTGGTGAACCGTCCAGGATTGTAACCCCCCCAGCAAATTACATTATTGGACACCATCAAGCAGGGTCTTCCATCAGCCATGTTGGAAAGCTCTTTAATGTGAGGATAGGAACCGCTTATGATCTCAGAAGTCGTTCTCAAGCCACTGGATAAATAAGTGAAATGCCAATACGTGGACATGCCAGATAACGACTCCTGCTCAGGGCCAATACATCCACATGACCCATCTAAGCAATCAGTTTGAAACTGATTGTTTGGAAATCAGAAAGTTTGTTACCTGATCAGAATAATGAAAACACTCCCTGGACCTCGATGCAGTGAATGCTGCCGGAGGTGGTTATACCTGATATTGAGATTGTTGTTTTCACGTTGAATCCCGATGTGAAAAGATACACGTGATGAGGTCAAAATAAAATGGACAAGTAATTCTCAACAATTATCTGCCAGAGGTTTGCACCTCATCTGTGTCCCATAAATAAATCCCAGCAACAACAATCACGTGTTCACTTTTTTTTTTTACGGCAGAGATTATATATGTTGCAAAGCTATTGTAAATTGATTAATATTGTCCTTTGCAACTCCCCCCACCCCATCACCTCCAATATAAGGGTACATTTAGAACCAGAAAAATGTGGATTTGAATGGCAATATTGTTTTCATCATAGATTATGCCTAACATTGTCCTGCTCGATCTATGCTTGTTACATCGACCTTTAATTGTCATATTTTACCATTTGATTGTTGTATCAGATGACAGACAGTAGAGCTGATGCATAATCTAAAGACATTTACAAGGAAGTACCAACAGAAAAATGGTATGTGACCCAATATTCTTATTCCATCGCACCAACCTAATGTTTGCATACAAGCAGGTCATTCATGAAAACTGTGAACAGACAAAAGAGGCACAAGTATCTACTAACATTTATCCAAAAAAAATAAAAATAAAAATAATAAAAATAGACCAAGCACACACAGGAAATTATAAAATAAACTCCCTCGTTCTCATTTCCATACCAGAACACTGCCAACAAAGATGGTGTCACATGTGCAATATAGAGATTGAATCAGGTTGCTCAGGTTGTCCACACCACACCTATTCAAATCCGGAGCTGTGAAAGGATTTTCTGCAAGTTGGATATTGTCACGGCAATCCATAGCAAGCCTGTAGATCACACAGAACTATGACATTTCATCCTGTCTTATAGCTCTATATAAATGTCACATGATTTCATGCAAATTAAAAGAAAATCTTATTTGAGGAGGGAGACGTTCTTTGTGCTCCACTGACTTAGCAGATTCAACTTCGATGTCACATTGGATAATGGAAAAATTATCTGACTAAAGACAAGTTTTGTCTTGCACGGTAGGTCATGAAAACCATCCTTTGAAAAGTGTAAAAGAACTTGTGCAGGCAAGTAATTAATTGGCGGATATTAAAGACCTCGGGACCCTTTGACAAATAGTAGGAAGGTTATCACTGACATCTCATATACCATGTGTTCTTCCTGTTCCTGTCCTGTTCATTTTCTATTAGTGTCCTTGTAATTAATGCTAAAGGAAAATGATGTCTATTAATGTGTTTGCCCTGCATTTAATTTATGTACAAGCTCCATTATGAACCGAAACCCACACCCCTCACTGGCTTTGCTCGTGTGGAGGGTGACTGTGCCACCCTTCCAGGACAAAAAACAACACCTGACTAAGGGCGGATGAGCCAACAGCTATCCAGTACACCCAATGGGGGTAGGAAAATGTATTTTTCTGCTTGGCCTAGTTACCCCCCTCCTGCACAGTGGTCCTGTGTGAAGCATTGTGATGAGTAACTTAAACTTAAACTGAAACAGGTTTCCTTGTTTCAAGGCTAGGTGAAGGTTTTTTTTCCAGTTTTTCCTCTTCTTTTTCTTTGTAGCCATTTCCAATTCAGTGGCTTTCAGGCTTGTTTAGGACCAACTCTAAAAAAAAAATACAAAAACCTATCACGGATGGGCGGACAGCCGGACGGAGAACCTGAAAACATAATGCCTCCAGTGACTTTGTCGGCAGAGGCATAAAAAAAGGAAATGGCACCAATTCTGACCTTTACTCACAGAGTAAAAACTGTGGAACTCCTGACTCACTTTATTGTGGCAGGTCTCATATAGCGAATCTTTAAAATTATTTTCAGTTATCATCTAGGTTTGGGAATTTCAAAGTCCACATTCATTTATTCATCATTGTTTATTAAGTTTTATTGTTTTTTAATGAAGGTGGTCTTTTGGCAGTGCATACATCTCTGCATGTTGCAAATTGACATTTTTGGGAACGGGCTATGAATTTTTACATTTTGGGGAAAATACCTGCAAAAGCTGCTGAAAGCATCCACTGCATTAATAAGGAAGGTATCCCTTTGAGATGGTGCAATTCCACCTGCCATCACTGAATGCTGCTGAAACATCATCATGGCAACTGGTTAAATACATGAGGCTTAGCTGATGATCAGAAAAACCAATACTTTGAGCTCTACAAAAATATTTGGTTGTTGTGTACCAATCAATGAAAAACAACACACAGGATCAAGTCATTTTCCAACTTAAACTAAACAATGGTATGTATTTTCTCCGGATCAAACAACTTCATTTTAATACCCTCTGTTGGTTGAAAAATCGGAAACTTTTCTCAAAGTGAGGGTTTATAACACAATTTCTTTACGAGTGTTTTAGTACAGTGCAATGTTAACGCTTGTAATGTTATGATTCTATATGGAACAAATTGTTTATGATATCCAAGTGTGCAATGTTTGTGGAGATTTATTTTTGTATACAAAGTCAGGGCTCGTGGAAGAGCTGTACCACATAATGGATCAGGATGCATCATGTTATTCTAAAAGTTGAGTTGAGTAAAATGGTGAAAAGTTATAATATTGCAATTGGATTTTATAAGCAATGTGGAAAAATCGCAAGAGTTTGAAAAAATTTCTAAAACATACTTCCGGATTTGCACACACTGAAAGAACCCTTGTATATTGTATGTAAAGAGTTAAATGGAGCAGTTTGGTCTATTGTATTGGGCTAATACTCGAAATAAAGGGTAATAGTTATGTGGTGGTAGGGGGATGGTTTCCGATGTGGGATGAAAAGGAGGGGAAATGGAGTTTGAAAGGGATGATGTGAAGTTGGGGTTTGGAGGCGAAAGGACGAGGAGAGGGGTTTGAGATTGAGGGACGAACGGGGGGATTCAGGTGAGGGAAATTTCCCATGGGATTTACAGGGTTTGAAAGGCAAAGATGGAAGGATCATGAGAAGTTACTGTTTGGAAGCTAAAGAGCGAAGGACCGCCGATGGATGGGTATCTGGAGTTAAAGAAGGGTCGAAAGATGGGTTGATAGACGAAGGGATTAAAAAACAATCCAATGATAGATTTTTGGACTTAAAGTTGGAAAGTCTGGACTCAGGACATTACTCGGGGAATGAAACATGCTCAACTGGCAATGCCATTTCCCTCCCCCATCCCTCTAAACCACGGATGGGACATCTATTCTACATACAAATTGAAGACGTATCTAATTCTGGGAACTATTAGGTGTCTCTGAATGCTTGGGGGTCCATTTCCAGGCCGCAACTATATTTACATTTAAATTAAAAAATGTTTTCTTTACTCTTGTGTAATCAGCGTTTTTCATCGGTCTGGGACCATGCATGACGCTTGGTATAATTATGGCTGTATTTATATTCAAAGCTTGTTATCATCAGCAAAAGTTGATGGGGGAAAATAACACATAAATTGAGCAGATGACTTTCGCCAAGTGGTGGTAGAGTTTTAATCATGAGTGATGCACATTTTACTCATTTGGAGGAAAGGTAACAAAAGACGAATGCCGACAACATCATAGCAGTGCTAATGGAAATTGGATAATGCTGAACACAAAATCAGCACACGAACGAACACTTTTCAAAGTATAGCCACATGAGGCTTTTCCCCATGTTTTCCCCATGGCTTTTTCCCATGTTTTCCCCATGTTCCCATGGCTTTTTCCCTTCCCATGGCTTTTTCCCATGATTATTTTATTTCCAAGTTCAACATTTAAATTTTAAAATATTTTGTATTAAAGTGAGATCAGTGTTGGTAATCGGTACAGACTGGTATGGTATCACGATCGTGGATCACCGTGTCGGTAATCGGTACAGGCCGGTATAGTATCACGATCGTGGATCACCGTGTCGGTAATTGGCACGGGTAGTATGGTATCACGATCGTGGATCACCGTGTCGGTAATCGGTACAGGCTGGTATCACTATCGTAGATCACTGTGTCGGTAATCGGTACAGGCTGGTATCACTATCATAGATCACCGTGTCGGTAATCGGTACAGGCTGGTATCAGGATCGTGGATTACCGTGTCGGTAATCGGTACAGGCTGGTATCACGATCGTGGATCACCGTGTCGGTAATCGGTACAGGCTGGTATCACGATCGTGGATCACTGTGTCGGTAATCGGTACAGGCTGGTATCACTATCGTAGATCACTGTGTCGGGAATCGGTACAGGCTGGTATCACGATCGTGGATCACCGTGTCGGTAATCGGTACAGGCTGGTATCACGATCGTGGATCACCGTGTCGGTAATCGGTACAGGCTGGTATCACGATCGTAGATCACTGTCGGTAATCGGTACAGGCTGGTATCACGATCGTGGATCACCGTGTCGGTAATCGGTACAGGCTGGTATCACGATCGTAGATCACCGTGTCGGTAATTGGTACAGGCTGGTATCACTATCGTAGATCACTGTCGGTAATCGGTACAGGCTGGTACCACGATCGTGGATCACAGTGTCGGTAATCGGCACAGGCTGGTATCACGATCGTGGATCACCGTGTCGGTAATCGGTACAGGCTGGTATCACAATCGTGGATCACCGTGTCGGTAATCGGAACAGACTGGTATCACGATCGTGGATCACCGTGTCGGTAATTGGCACAGGCTGGTACAGTATTACTATTGTAGATCACCGTGACGGTAATTGGCACAGGCTGGTATGGTATCACTATCGTAGATCACTGTGTCGGTAATCGGTACAGGCTGGTATCACAATCGTGGATCACCTGTCGGTAATCGGTACAGGCTGGTATCACTATCGTAGATCACTGTGTATGTCGGTAATCGGTACAGGCTGGTATCACGATCGTGGATCACCGTGTCGGTAATCGGTACAGGCTGGTACAGTATTACTTTTGTAGATCACCGTGTCGGTAATTGGCACAGGCTGGTATGGTACCACTATTGTAGATCACCGTGTCGGTAATCGGTACAGGCTGGTATCACTATCGTAGATCACCGTGTCGGTAATCGGTACAGGCTGGTATCACGATCGTTGATCACCGTGTCAGTAATTCGCACAGGCTGGTATCATGATCGTGGATCACCGTGTCGGTAATCGGGACAGGCTCGTATCAAGATCGTGGATCACCATGTCGCTAATCGGGACAGGCTGGTATCACGATCGTGGATCACCGTGTCGGTAATCGGGACAGGCTGGTATCACTATCGTAGATCACTGTGTCGGTAATCGGAACAGGCTTGTATCACGATCGTGGATCACGGTGTCGCTAATCGGTACAGCCTGGCATCACGATTGTGGATCACCGTGTCGGTAATCGGTACAGGCTGGTATCACGATCGTGGATCACCATGTCGGTAATCGGTACAGGCTGGTATCACGATCGTGGATCACCATGTCGCTAATCGGGACAGGCTGGTATCACGATCATGGATCACCGTGTCGGTAATCGGGACAGGCTGGTATCACTATCGTAGATCACTGTGTCGGTAATCGGTACAGGCTGGTATCACGATCGTGGATCACGGTGTCGCTAATCAGTACAGCCTGACATCACGATTGTGGATCACCGTGTCGGTAATCGGTACAGGCTGGTATCACGATCGTGGATCACCGTGTCAGTAATTCGCACAGGCTGGTATCATGATCGTGGATCACTGTGTGGGTAATCGGGACAGGCTCGTATCAAGATCGTGGATCACCGTGTCGCTAATCGGGACAGGCTGGTATCACGATCGTGGATCACCGTGTCGGTAATCGGGACAGGCTGGTATCACTATCGTAGATCACTATG
The DNA here is from genome assembly GCF_964187855.1 of Myxine glutinosa. Lineage (NCBI taxonomy): Eukaryota > Metazoa > Chordata > Myxini > Myxiniformes > Myxinidae > Myxine > Myxine glutinosa. The sequence goes on from NC_136270.1 coordinate 6,087,662, forward strand.
TCGGTAATCGGTACAGGCTGGTATCATGATCATGGATCACGGTGTCACTAATCGGTACAGCCTGGCATCACGATTGTGGATCACCATGTCGGTAATCGGTACAGGCTGGTATCACGATCGTGGATCACCATGTCGGTAATCGGTACAGGCTGGTATCACGATCGTGGATCACTGTGTCGGTAATCTGGACAGGCTGGTATCACTATTGTAGATCACTGTGTCGGTAATCGGTACAGGCTGGTATCACGATCGTGGATCACCATGTCGCTAATCGGTCCAGGCTGGCATCACGATTGTGGATCACCGTGTCGGTAATCGGTACAGGCTGGTATCACGATCGTGGATCACCGTGTCGGTAATCGGTTCAGGCTGGTATCACGATCGTGGATCACCGTGTCGCTAATCGGTACAGGCTGGTATCACGATTGTGGATCACCGTGTTGGTAATCGGTACATGCTGGTATCACGATCGTGGCTCACCGTGTCGGTGATCGGGACAGGCTGGTATCACGATCGTGGATCACCGTGTCGCTAATCGGTACAGGCTGGTATCACGATTGTGGATCACCGTGTCGGTAATCGGTACTGGCTGGTATCACGATCGTGGATCACCATGTCGCTGATCGGTACAGGCTGGTATCACGATTGTAGATCACCATGTCGGTAATCGGTACAGGCTGGTATCACAATCGTGGATCACTATGTCGGTAATCGACACAGTCTGGTATGGTGTCACTATCGTAGATCACTGTGTCGGTAATCGGTACAGGCTGGTATCACGATCGTGGATCACCGTGTCGGCAATCAGTACAGGCTGGTATCACTATCGTAGATCACTGTGTCGGTAATCGGTACAGGCTGGTATCACGATCGTGGATCACCATGTCGCTAATCGGTACAGGCTGGCATCACGATTGTAGATCACCGTGTCGGTAATCGGTACAGGCTGGTATCACTATCGTAGATCACTGTATCGGTAATCGGTACAGGTTGGTATCACTATCGTAGTTCACTGTGTCGGTAATTGGTACAGGCTGGTATCACGATCGTGGATCACTGTGTCTCTAGTCGGTACAGGCTGGCATCACGATTGTAGATCACCGTGTCGGTAATCGGTACAGGCTGGTATCACGATCGTGGATCACCGTGTCGGTAATCGGCACAGGCTGGTATGGTATCACTATCGTAGATCACTGTGTCGGTAATCGGTACAGGCTGGTATCACAATCGTGGATCACCGTGTCGGTAATCGGTACAGGCAGGTATAACTATCGTAAATCAATGTGTCGGTAATCGGTGCAGGCTGGGATTATGATCGTGGATCACCGTGTCCGTAATTGGCACAGGCTGGTATCACTATCGTAGATCACTGTCGGGAATCGGTACAGGCTGGTATCACAATCGTGGATCACCGTGTCGGTAATCGGTACAGGCTGGTATCACTATCGTAGATCACTGTGTGCGTCGGTAATCGGTACAGGCTGGTATCACGATCGTGGATCACCGTGTCGGTAATCGGTACAGGCTGGTACAGTATTACTATTGTAGATCACCGTGTCGGTAATTGGCACAGGCTGGTATGGTACCACTATTGCAGATCACCGTGTCGGTAATCGGTCCAGGCTGGTGTCACGATCGTGGATCACCGTGTCGCTAATCGGTACAGGCTGGTATCACGATCGTGGATTACCGTGTCGGTAATTGGTACAGGCTGGTATCACTATCGTAGATCACTGTGTCGGTAATCTGTACAGGCTGGTATCATGATCGTGGATCACAGTGTCAGTAATTGGCACAGGCTGGTATCACTATGTCGGTAATTGGCACAGGCTGGTAGTTTTACTATTGTAGATCACCGTGTCGGTAATCGGCATAGGCTGGTATCACTATCGGAGATCACTATGTCGGTAATTGGCACAGGCTGGTAGTTTTACTATTGTAGATCACCGTGTCGGTAATCGGCATAGGCTGGTATGGTATCACGATCGTGGATCACTGTCGGTAATTGGCACAGGCTGGTATGGTAACACTATCGGAGATCACAGTGTCGGTAATCGGTACAGGCTGGTATCACGATCGTGGATCACCGTGTCGGTAATCGGTACAGGCTGGTATCACGATCGTGGATCACCGTGTCAGTAATCGGTACAGGCTGGTATCACGATCGTGGATCACCGTGTCGGTAATCGGTACAGGCTGGTATCACGATCGTGGATCACCGTGTCGGTAATCGGTACAGGCTGGTATGGTAACACTATCGGAGATCACAGTGTCGGTAATCGGTACAGGCTGGTATCACGATCGTGGATCACCGTGTCGGTAATCGGTACAGGCTGGTATCACGATCGTGGATCACCGTGTCGGTAATCGGTACAGGCTGGTATCACGTTCGTGGATCACCGTGTCGGTAATCGGTACAGGCTGGTATCACGATCGTGGATCACCGTGTCGGTAATCGGTACAGGCTGGTATCACGATCGTGGATCACCGTGTCGGTAATCGGTACAGGCTGGTATGGTAACACTATCGGAGATCACAGTGTCGGTAATCGGTACAGGCTGGTATCACGATCGTGGATCACCGTGTCGGTAATCGGTACAGGCTGGTATCACGATCGTGGATCACCGTGTCGGTAATCGGTACAGGCTGGTATCACGTTTGTGGATCACCGTATTGGTAATCGACACAGGCCAGTATCACCATTGTGGATCACCGTGTTGTTAAATTGGCACAGCCTTTCTAACGCACAACTTATTCATAAAAAAATAACCACTTCCTTTAAAAACAACAATGAGTGCAAAGAAAAACATGATTGCTCAGGTGCTGAGGGTTAAACGTTAAAACCTTCTGTACCTACTTCCTGGTATGTCTTGACGTAATATGTTCCACTGTTTCCATGAGAAAGTCAATCAACTCACACCTGTTTGATGGAGATGGAAAATGCTGTCTCAGGTGTCGTTCTAGAATATCTCATAAATGCTCGATTGGGTTCAGATCTGGTGACTGAAAATGCCAGAACATATGGATAACATCAGTGTCATGCTCATCAACACAATGGGCGACCACACGTGCTCTGTGGATGGGAGCATTTGAAGGAGCCCGGGCTCCAGCATGAGACGGACAAAATGACGGGCAAGACACAGACTCGTCCGAGAAGATATTTATTCGTAAAACCAACTCGGGAACACTGAACACTCTGAAAAGCCCGTTTATCGGGCTGCCTTATAAAGCACAACCAGAAACCGAAACCGAAAGCCACGCCTCTCAGGCGAGGCGTGCTTCGGTGGTCACGTGATCAACAGGTGTAGCTGATTATACCCGCACGCGCGGCACGCTTTGGTGGTCACGTGACCAGCCACTCTGGTGCCGTGGTTCCCCGCCGGTGACGTCACCGGCTGGAGCAAGGAGATTCTGATGCAGGTCTCGCTTGGGGGACCCATGGGTCGCTGCACACGCCCCCCCAGAATGGACTTGATCCAGGAAGGTCAACCTGAGGGGGGTCCGGATGACCCGACCGAAACGACCCCTGGCCAGTCGCGGGGGGGGGGGGTCCGGGGGGGGGGGGTCCGGTGTGGTGGCGGGGGGGGGGGGGTCCGGTGTGGTGGCGGGTGGTCGGACGGGGGGTGCAGGCAGGGGGGGGTCCGGTGTGGTGGCGGGTGGTCGGACGGGGGGTGCAGGACGGGGGCCGGCCGAGGGGCCAGGCAAGTCCTCGGAGGAGGCTGCCGAGGTTCCTCGCGGGCCTCCCGAGGTTGCAGTTCGCAGGTGCAGTGCCGAGAAGGCTCGAGCGGTGCACGCGAAAAGCGGGTGGGCCAACCGAGGGGCTGGTCCAGGCCTCGGGGGAGGCTGCCGAGGTTCCTCGCGGGCCTCCCGAGGATGCAGGGTCGGAGAGGTAGTTGCGGTTGTAGTTGTAGGTGCGCGAGGGTGACGAAGCGGCCGTGCCGCGAACGTCAGTGCGCGCGAAGGTAACGAAGCAGCCGTTCCGCCAACGTCAGTGCGCGCGAAGGTGACGAAGCAGCCGTGCCTTCGGAGGGTCTTGGAATAGGTTCGCCCCTCCGGTCGTAGAGGAGGAGCCGAGCGCGGTGCGCGAACCTCATAGTCATGGCCGTCGTCGTTACCGAAACTCCGGCATGTCGAAGCCGCGTTCGAAACTGCGCCCAAAGCCGTGCGGGAGAAGCCGGCGTCACCAGCCGAGGTGGCTTCCCTGGCTAGGGCGTGCTTGCCGTGTCCGTTCGCAGCCCCCGCATCCGTGCGGGGGCAGTCGGGGTTGCGTGTTCAAATCACGTCGGGGTCACCAGTGAAGGAGCCCGGGCTCCAGCATGAGACGGACAAAATGACGGGCAAGACACAGACTCGTCCGAGAAGATATTTATTCGTAAAACCAACTCGGGAACACTGAACACTCTGAAAAGCCCGTTTATCGGGCTGCCTTATAAAGCACAACCAGAAACCGAAACCGAAACCGAAAGCCACGCCTCTCAGGCGAGGTGTGCTTCGGTGGTCACGTGATCAACAGGTGTAGCTGATTATACCCGCACGCGCGGCACGCTTTGGTGGTCACGTGACCAGCCACTCTGGCGCCGTGGTTCCCCGCCGGTGACGTCACCGGCTGGAGCAAGGAGATTCTGATGCAGGTCTCGCTTGGGGGACCCATGGGTCGCTACACATTGTCATCCTGGAAGCCACCCCTCCCGGCAGGAAAGAAATGCTGCAACATGGGTTGAAGATGATCACTCGGTACCATTAAGTAGCAATTGGCATTGACCTTGCCTTCTAAGGGATTGACTGCACCCAAACCATGCAAGGAAAATGCACCCCACATCATTATAGAACCACCAGAATCCTTCAATGTTGGAACTAAGCACTCAGGGCTGTGGAGTTCTTTCGGTTGGCACAACATGTGCACTCGTCCATTTGTCGAGAACATGGTGAAGGATGCTTCATTTGACCACATCACATTTCTCCTGGAGTAACGGGTGTAAAATGGATTAGTTATACCATTAATAGATGTTTAGCATAAGTGTATGGTTTCTGTGTGAAAACGATAAGAGCACGTGTCAAAGTTTGTTTAAGGAACGATAATCGTGACCCCATTCCCCACGGTAATATGTTTACAACCTTCCCCACTCTTCCCCCTCACAGTCTTTTTTATTTTTATTTTTTATTTTGGATACAAGATCGAGGCTCGTGAAAGAGCTAACATTAATCACACAATAAGTCAAACCGACACACAAAACACAAAAAATAAAGGGAGCGGCAGACAAGATGGGAAGAGAGGGAGAGAGGAGAGGGGGAAAGACACAAACACAACATTTGAGAGCAGGGACAATGGGAGAAATGTGGGAGGGGGAGGGCTTTGGGGGAGGTGGGAGAGGTATAAAATATATGAACACTGCAAGGACTTCCAGGAAAGAAGTTGGAATTAAAGAAAAGAAAAAAAAAAGTGTATCTGGGGTGAATTAGCGGGGGTAGAAAACATCAAGGTTTTGGATGGGGGAAGATAAGAGATGGTGGTGAACAGCTGTTTTAAAGACCTGGAGAGAGGAGTTGGATTGAAGGGAGTGGGGGAGTTTGTTCCAGAGGTGGGAGAAAAGGGGAATGAAAGAGTGCAGGTGAGCAGAGAACCTAGATTTTGGCAGTTTTTTTTTTTTTTTGTATACTCAATCGAGGCTCGTGAAAGAGCTAACATTTACTTCACAAACAAATCGACCAGACAAACAAAATACACAAAAAGAGGGAGCGGAAGACAAGATGGGGAGAAAAGGGGAAGCACACAAACACAACATCCGAGAGCAGGGAGATGTGTGGAAGGGAGAGGGCCCGGGGTGAGGAGGCATGGGAAGGGGGGGGGGGGGGAGGGAGAAGTATAAAGCACAAGGACACCAAGGACTTCCAGGACAGAAGTTGGTATTTCAAAAAGTGGAATTGGGGTGAAATTAGCGGGGGTAGAAAAGATCAAGGTTTTGGATGGAGGAAGATAAGAGATGGTGGTAAACAGCTGTTTTAAAGACTTGGAGGGTGGAGTGGGATTGAAGAGAGTGAGGGAGTTTGTTCCAGAGGTGGGAGAAAAGAGGAATGAAGGAGTGAAGGTGAGCAGAGAGTCTTGATTTTGGCAGTTTAACCAAAAGAGGGTTGCAGGCAGATCTTGTGCGACCTGTAGGAATATTTGCGGGACAGAGCCCAGAGCGAGCTGGGGGGGCAAGGCCAGAGAGGAGTCGGTAGAAGACGGAAAGACCACCAACCTGCCTGCGGTGAGTGAGTGAGAGGCCCTTGGAGTTAGCTTCATCGCGGGAGATTCCAATGATTCTGAATGCTTTGGTTTCAATAGCACGAAGGCGAGCTAGGTGTGAGGCAGGAGCACCAGCCCAGAGGGGAGAGCAGTATTCCATTGAGCTGCGGATGAAAGCCTTGTATGTGGTGAGGAGCTCAGGTGTGCCAAGGAAGGACTTCGCACGACAGAGGCTGCCCAGTCGGCGACTGGCTTTGGAGGCCAGATTTGAAATGTGGTTTTTCCAGGAAAGATCATGGCAGATAGTGAGACCCAAAAGCTTGAGTGACAGAACTTCTTGGAGAGGATTATTCAGAAAGTGGATGGGAGGGTTGTCCAGTCGGTCTTTTCGGAGAGACATCGTAAGAGTGTGAGATTTGTCAGGATTGAAAGACATGTTCCACTTGTTTGCCCAGTCTGTGATTTTGTCAAGGTCTGCAGAGAGTGAGGAGGCTGCAGACTGCCGATCTGAGGGATGAAGAATGGAGCGACAGAGAGTAGAGTCGTCAGCAAAGAGATAGAGAGGATTTTCAAGAGAGTCAGAGAGATCATTGATGAAGACCAGAAAAAGCACAGGGCCCAGAACACTGCCTTGGGGAACTCCAGCCTGAACAGGAAGAGGAGATGAGAGAAACCCATTCAGGGCCACACGTTGACTATGACTAGAGAGGAAGTCCGCCAGCCATGCGTGGAGATTTCCATGGATACCAAAAGAGGAGAGTTTGGTAAGCAGAGCGGGGTGCCAGACCGTATCGAAGGCACGTGATATGTCAAGGGAGACTGCTCTAATTTCCTGTTTGGCATTGAGGCCCTCCATCCATTGTTGAGAAAGCAGAAGCAGCATGTCCAGAGTGGAGTGTCCAGGTCTGAAACCAAATTGATGATCAGAGATCAAGCCATTGGAGAAGAGGAAAGATTTCATATCTGAAGCAATGATGGATTCCATGACTTTGCTGATAATTGAGAGAAGGCTGATTGGTCTGTAGTTGCTGGGATCTGTTTTTACACCTTTTTTGTGCAAAGCGGTGATGTTGGCAGATTTCCAAGCAGATGGAAGATGACCTTGAGCAAAAGAGAGGGTGAAGAGAACAGAGAGAGGGAGTGAAAGCGCGGAAGACAATGATTTTAGGACCCGTGGGCTGATGCCGTCAGGTCCAGTTGCAGAATCAGAGTCGAGGGTTGACAGAAACTTTTCCACCTTGTCAGGAGGAAAGGACACAGAGTCCAGGAGCAGCTGGGTATGACTGGGTACGGTGGGTACAGAGAGGGATGGGTTTGGGACACAAGATTTAGAGGCAAACACAGAGTTGAGGCATTCAGCTTTTTCACGTGCGGAGTCAGCCGTGTGGCCATTTAAGGTGAGGGAGGGGATGGAGGGGGAACAAACACCAGAAACAGATTTTACCAGATGCCACCAGGATTTGGAAGAGGGAGACAGATAACAGAGTTCGGTCCTGAGGACGGAGAGATATTGTTTCCTGGCTCTCCTGAGGGTGGACACACACTTGTTTCGGGCTTTGTGAAAGGAAATGAGATTTCTTTCCGTTGGATTTGCTTTCCAGGAGACGAAAGCAAGTTGTTTCTGGGCAATAGCCTCACCACAAGATTCCATGTACCATGGACGGGAGGAAGGGTATGACAACTGAAGACGAGAAGGGATAAATCTGTGCATGAGAGAGAGCAATTTACTTTGGAAGAACCATAAGAGGGCTGCAGGCAGATCTTGTGCGACCTGAAGGAATATTGGGGGGACAGAGCACAGAGAGAGCTGGGGGAGCAAGGCCGGAGAGGAGTCAGTAGAAGACAGAAAGACCACCAACCTGCCTGCGGTGAGTGAGTGAAAGGCCCTCGGAGTTAACTTCATCGCAGGAGATTCCAATGATTCTGAAAGCTTTGGTTTCAACAACGTGAAGCCGAGCTAGGTGTGAGGCAGGAGCACCAGCCCAGAGGGGGGGGGAACAGTATTCCATTGAGCTGCGGATGAAAGCCTTGTATGTGGTGAGGAGCTCAGGTGTGCCAAGGAAGGACTTCGCACGACGGAGGATGCCCAGTCGGCGACTGGCTTTGGAGGCCAGCTTGGAAATGTGGTTTTCCCAAGAAAGATCATGGCAGATAGTGAGACCCAAAAGCTTGAGCGACAGAACTTCTTGGAGAGGATTGTTGAGAAAGTAGATGGGAGGGTTTTCCAGTCAGTCCTTTCGGAGAGACATTATAAGAGTGTGTGGTTTGTCAGGATTGAAAGACATGTTCCACTTGTTTGACCAGTCTGTGATTTTTTCCAGGTCTGCAGAGAGTGAGGAGGCTGCAGACTGCCGATCGGAAGGTTGAGGAATGGAGCGGCAGATAGTGGAGTCATCAGCAAAGAGATATAGAGGATTTTCCAGAGAGTCGGAGAGATCATTGATGAAGACCAGAAATAGCACAGGGCCCAGAACACTTCCTTGGGGAACTCCAGCCAGAACAGGAAGGGGAGATGAGAGAAATCCATTCAGGGCCACACGTTGCCTTCGACCAGAGAGGAAGTCCGCAAGCCATGAGTGGAGATTTCCATGGATACCATAGGAGGAGAGTTTGGTGAGCAGAGCTGGGTGCCAGACCGTATCGAAGGCACGTGATATGTCAAGTGAGACAGCTCTGATTTCCTGTTTGGCATTGAGGACTTCCATCCATTGTTGAGACAGCAGAAGCAACATGTCGAGAGTAGAATGACCTGGACTGAATCCAAATTGATGATCAGAGATCAAGCCATTGGAGAAGAGGAAGCATTTGATATCCGAAGCAATGATGGATTCCATGACTTTGCTTATAATATTGGAAGCAGGCTGATTGGTCTGAAGTTGCAAGGATTTGTTTTTGCACCTTTTTTGTGTGAAGCGGTAATGTTAGCTAATAATTTCCAAGATGCTGGCAGATGACCTTGAGCAAAAGAGAGGGTGAAAAGAAAAGAGAGAGGGTGAGATAGAGCGGCAGAGCAGGATTTTAGGACCTGTGGGCTGATGCCGTCTGGTCCAGTTGCAGAATCAGAGTCGAGGTTTGACAGAAACTTCTCCACCTTGTCAGGAGAGAAGGACACAGAGTCCAGGAGCAGTTGGGTTCGACTGGGAAAGGTGGGAACACAGAGAGATGGGTTTGGGACACAAGATATTGAGGCAAACACAGAGTTGAGGCATTCGGCTTTGTCACATGCGGTGTCAACTGTGTCGCCATTTGAGGTAAGGGAGGGGATGGAGGGGGAACAAACACCAGAAACGGATTTGACCAGACGCCACCAGAATTTGGAGGAAGGAGACAGGTTTGAGAGTTCAATCTTGAGTGTGGAGAGATAGTGCTTCCTGGCACTCCTGAGGCTAGACACACACTTGTTCCGAGCTTGGTGGAAGGAACTGAGATTGCCTTCAGTTGGATTTGCCTTCCAAGAGGCAAAGGCAAGTTGTTTCAGGGCAACTGCCTCACCACAAGATTCAGTGTACCATGGATGGGAGGAAGGGTAAGACAACTGAAGACGAAATGGGATAAATCTGTGCATGAGAGAGAGCAGTTTGCTTTGGAAGAATTCCCAGGAAGAATTTATGTCAGAGGCAGTAGAGATGGGAGACCAGTCCAGATGATTGATGGCTGCTTGCAGACCGTGCCAGTCAGCCTGAGTGAAATGCCAGACTCGTCGGCGCTGAGGAGGCTCTCTGAGAATGGCCAGAGAGATGTCCACTTTAACAAGCACATGATCAGAAGAACCGATTGGAGCAGAAGAAGAGCAGCAGACATTTGCAGGGAAGTTAGTCATAACCAAGTCCAGAAGAGAAGATACTCCATTGACTGAGATCCGGGTTGGTAAATTGACAGATTGTGTCAGTCTCAATGAGTCGCAGAAGTCCTTTGCTGAGGTGCCATGGCTGGTGAGAGATGAATCCACACCCAGCCAGCTGGCATGATGACAGTTAAAGTCACCACATATGAGGAAGAGAGAGTTTGGATGAGTTGATAGAAGTTGGTCCATGTTGTCCGACAGTGAAATGTAAATGGAGTCATCACTGTTTGGAGGATGGTACAGAACACATATGAACAAAAGGTGGGAGCGGAGAGGAAGCCGTAGCCAGAGGTACTCCTGGGGGTGGGGTGGAGAGAGGGCAATGCAAGGAGAGTGAGGAAGAGAGTTTTTGATAAAGATAGCCACCCCTCCACCAGGACGAGGCTCAGGTCTATCATACCGGAGGAGGGAGTAACCAGGAAGAGATATTAAGGAATCAGAGACATCTTGAAGGAGGAAAGTTTCTGTTAAGCAGATCAAGTCTGGATTGTCAAAAGCAACCTGAATGGAGAGATCAATCAGGTTTGAGCGAAGGCCCCGGATGTTTGAGGTCCATACCGTTAATGAGGAGAGAGGGGGAGCATCAGGTGCAGGACAGGGGAGGGGAGGGGTAGGGTCAGATGAAGGATGAGAGGGGGAGGTAGGAAGAGCAGTTGATAGTGTGGCAGAGATTACAGAAGAGTTACAAGAAAGGGAAGGATGAGGAGGACGAAAGGTTTGATGGTGATGGGATGAGGCACAGTGAGGGGTTGTTTGAGGGGGGGCAGAGGAAGGTCGAAGGTTGGGGGAGGTGGAGGTATGAGATTGAAGGGAGACGAAGTGGGGAGGAGGCAGCTTTGAGAAGGAGGTGGGAGGAGGGAGAATTTGGGAGGGATGGTTTGGGGGTAGATTTGAAGGGGAGGGGTTGGGGGGGAGTATTGAATGGGAGGGGCAAGGGGGGAGTTTAGGAGGGGAGGGGCAAGGGGGAGATTTGTGGGGGAGGGGCAAGGGGGGATTTGGAGGGGAGGGGCAAGGGGGGAGTTTAGGAGGGGAGGGGCAAGGAGGGAGTTTAGGAGGGGAGGGGCAAGGGGGAAGATTTGGAGGGGAGGGGCAAGGGGGGAGATTTGGAGGGGAGGGGCAAGGAGGACGTTTAGAAAGTGGATGATTAATGAAAGATGAACATTTATAACAAATTGGATTTGTTGTGATTTTCAAGTTAGCGATCCGTTTAAGAATGATGGAGGAGGGGTGGAATGAATGAGAATTTAGAGCATGTAGTGAGAAAGAATTATAAGAGATTGAATATTTTTTTGAAATGGAATGAGTTGAAGAGGAAATTGAAAGGAGCCTTTTAAATAGGAAGAAAAACAGCATGTTGTAATAAACCACTGAATAAAACACTGAAGGGGAAAGTTTAAACATAATCAAACAGAACCGTGAAGAACAATCTTATATTCACAAAAATACCAACGGGGATAGGGAGCCGAGAGGGACACCACGAGTCACTTGAACAGGGCAGAAGGTGGAAGGCAAGGTGATAATGGGGGCGGGGCGGGACAGCGCACATGGACAGAGGCGCACGATGGAACAAAAGCACACGAGGAGAAAGGGAAATAAGAGTTTTTTTTTTAGTTTTTATGTTTTTTTAGTTTTTTAGTCTTTAATTGGTTTCCTACATAATCTGTCTTTGTGTACTTCCTTTAAGTGAACTGCTACCATCTCTTGTCTTCCCCCATCCAAAACCTTGATATTTTCTACCCCCCTTTAAAACACCCCAAATCCGCCTCTTTCAATCCCCAACTTCTTTCCTGAAATTCCTAGTAGTGAAATTCCTAGTAGTGTTCATTTGCTTTATACCGTGTACCCCTCCCTCCTCCCCCAGCCCTCCCTCTTCCACAGATCTACCGACGTCCTTGTTCTCCACTGTTGTTGTGCTTGAGTGCATCCCTCTCCCTCCCCCTCTTGTCTCCCGCTCCCTTCATTGTATGTTTTATGTGTCTGTGCATGTTTTCATGTTCAATGTGTTAGCTCTTACACGAGCCTTGATTCTGTATACAAAAAAATTTTTTTTTTTGAATAATTGCAGTCCATGTTCCTTATCCCCTTGTTCTTTCTATCCCTCATTACCTTGTTAATTAAACCTGTTTACCACCATTAGAGAGTCGACCTAGTGCACGGTTCGCAATTTGGAATTGTATGACCATGGCATTGAATTAAACTCGTGGCAGTTAGGAATTTGGCACAAGACCCTCTTTAGGAGGTTGCAAAATCACGGTAGATTTCACCGGGGTTCGCTCAGCCCCAAATCCTAATTAAACAGGGAAATAACCAAAGGTGGCAGACCTTGTTAGCAGTTCCGTACATTGGAAATCAATGGAAAGATCTGTTTGGCTTTCCTGGCGGACGACGTAGGGTCTCTGAGGACAATCTGTCACCAAATTGGTGATAATTCGGGTGGAAGATTTCCCCACGTATCCACCCCATCATCTACCATTACATTGGTTTGTCAGGATTGGGATTATCAGGACACTGGTCCGAATCCGGCGACCGTTACATTATTACAGTTTAGGTTTTTTTTTTTTTTGGGGGTATACAAGATCGAGGCTCGTGAAAGAGCTAACATTAATCACACAAAAAGTCAAACCGACACATAAAACACAAAATAAGGGGAGCGGTAGACAAGACGGGGAGAGAGGGGGAAGGACACAAACACAACATTTGAGAGCAGGGACATCGTGAGAACTGTGGGAGGGAGAGGGCTTGGGGGGAGGTAGGAGAGGTATAAAACATATCGACACTGCAAGGACTTCCAGGAAAGAAGTTGGAATTGGCGATGGCGATGCAAGTGGCACTGTCTATATGATAGTCAGCGATTTGATGCTCATCTCAATTTAACCTCTGAGGGCACAAGCCAACCATAAGTGGTCAACCTGCATACACTAGGTGGGGTAGCCAGAAAATAATAATCCCCTACTTGAAAGTCATTCGTGAGTCAGTTCAATATTGCTGGCAACCCTATGGTGACATGGCAATTCTGCTGAGAGAAGCTGGTTTCCACTGGATCGGGATCAAAACCTTCATTACTGCAGCTGTCAGGCGGGCCAAACCTTAACAACACTCTATAAGATTTCCAAAAAAGCAAAGTCCATTGAGGCAAACACCAGAACACACTAACCTTGCTGCCTGAAGCATGAGGGTAAGATGACATTGTCATGGCTTGTGCAAGACTTTCAAGCAAGCTGATCAGTTCTGAATAAGGTAATGGCACCACAGCATGGTCCTTCCTGCCCCACAAGCAAAGACAGAGCAAATTTTTTTTGATTTATACTTCAAACCGTTAAATCTGTGTGAAAGAAGTCCCCACCAAGCGCAGAGAGAAAACACAGTGTGTGTACATATATATATATATATATATATATATATATATATATATATATATATATATATATATATATATATATATATATATATATATATATATACAGGGTGAGTCAAAAGTAGCGCCTGATTTCTGTTTATATATATATATATATATATATATATATATATATATATATATATATATATATATATATATATATATTTCTGTCAGTTGTTTGTTTGTTTGATATTTGTATTAGTGTATAAAACGGTATAAATAAATGAATGACATGTTTATCTAACCATTTATTCGGGGGAAAATCATTAGGGAAGTGTACCAAGCTGTTTTACTTGCAATTTTCAAAGTGCCCTCCCTCGTGATCGATGCACAATTGCATCCGAGCAGGCACAAAGTGGCACACACACTTGCAGAGTTCGATATCAATTTCCTCAAACTTTGCAGTGATTTGAGCCTTCAATTCCTGAATGGTACGAGGCTTTTCACGATAAACAAGGTCTTTCATGAGCCCCCAAAGAAGGAAATCTGGAGCTGTAAGGTCTGAGGAGCGTGCCGGCCACTCGATCGGACCGCGGCGGCCGATCCACTTTCCGGGGAAGTTTTCATCAAACCACTGACGAACATGACGTCCATAATGAGGTGAAGCTCCATCTTGCTGGAAATAACAGTCCTGATCTTGTACCCTGGGCCAAAAGAAGGTTTGCAGCATATCCAGGTAAATTTCTGCAGTGACAGATCCCTCAAAGAAAAAGGGTCCAATTATCCCTAATGGGGATATGGCTGCCCAAACTGTCACGCCAGGTAAATTTACCTCCTTCTCAACTGTCACTCTTGGGTTCTCCGCAGCCCAGTAGACACAATTGTGTCTGTTAATTGTGCCGTTAAGCTTAAAACATGCCTCATCTGACCACCAGATGTTGTCTAGCATTGTGTCCTCTTCGTCAAGTTTAGCGAAGAACTTTTCGCAAAAGTGAAGACGCCGGTCGTCATCTCCATCATGAAAGGCATGCAGTAAGCGTGGAATGTAAGGTTTCCAGTTTTTCTGGTGAAGGATATGGATAACACTTGATTGGCTCACTTCCAACTCTGCAGATAAACGGCGAGTTGACTTTTGCGGACTTTGTTCCAGTCTCCTGATGGCTTCTTCAGCCTTAGCTACATTCGTTGCCGTTTTTGGACGACCGGACTTCTTTGCAGTGGCTACCGACCTTGTTGCTTCAAATTTCTCGACAATCAATCGTATGTTTCTTCCCTGGGGTGGGTTAATATCGAATTCCTGTGCCAAACGGCGTGCCGCCATCGTTGGTTGTTCATAACATTTGTAGTAATGTTTCACGGCCGCAATGCGTTGATTCATTGAAAGGTAAATCATGGTTCAATTTGGTGCAACTTCAGTAACTTTCCAAACTCTCAGCAATAACCTGCAAAACAAAAACAAAAATAAATAAATTAAGAAAATTAATAATCTGCAAGACAATTATTAACAACATGACATCCCAGAAAGAATCTGACAGTTGAAAAAACAGAAATCGGGAGCGGGCGCTACTTTTGATTCACCCTGTATATATATACAGTCACGTGAAAAAGTAAGTACACCCCATGTAAAGTTTTGACTTTTTCAACATATTTCAACATACAGCTATTTGATCTTCATTTCAACAATATTGAGAGATAAAGGTGACATAATATAACAAATATCATGAAACATTTACATTTTGTAGTCCATTGGATAATTTAAATAAACATAAATGCAAATTTCGCATGTGGAAAAAGTAAGTACACCCTTGGCTCTAATAGGTGGTATTGCCCCCCTTTGGCAGAAACAACCTGAAGTAGGCGTTTCTTATAACTGTCTACCAGTCTCTGACATCGACTGGGAGAAATTTTTGCCCACTCCTCCATGCAGAATTCTTCCACCTGTGCGATGTTTGAGGGGTTTCTTGCATGCACCGCTCGTTTCAAATCCCCCCACAACATCTCGATGGGATTTAGATCCGGGCTTTGACTTGGCCATTCCAGAACCCTCCATTTCTTTCTTTTCAGCCATTCCTTGGTGGATTTACTGGTATGTTCAGGGTCATTGCCATGTTGCAAGGTCCACCTTCGGTTGAGCTTCAACTTTCCGACAGATGGCCTCACATTATCCTCAAGCACCCTCTGATACAATGAAGAATTCATAGTGGATTCTATGATGGTGAGCTGCCCAGGCCCTGATGCAGCAAAGCTGCCCCAAACCATAATATTTCCACGACCATGCTTTACAGTTTGTATCAGGTTCTTGTGGTCAAATGCTGTCTTTGGTTTTCGCCAAACATGTCTTCTGGTACTGTGGCCAAATAGCTCTACCTTTGACTCATCTGTCCAGAGCACATTGCTCCATAAGTGCTGGTCTTTGCCGAGGTGTTCATTGGCAAACTTTAGTCTTGCCCTGATGTTCTTTCTGGACAGCAAAGGTTTCCTCCTGGCACACCTCCCATGTAGATCAAATTTGTGGAGCCTCTTTCTAATGGTAGACTCGTGCACTTTGACATCAACAGTGGCAAGAGCTACCTGTAGGTCCCGTGATGTCATTCAGGGGTTCTTAGAGACTTCTTTCAGCATCTTGCGGTCTGCTCTCGGGCTGAACTTGCTGGGGTGGCCTGGCCTGAACAAGTTGGCAGTTGTTTGGAATCTTCTCCACTTGTAGATGATCTTCCAGACAGTCGAATGATTGATTTCAAATTGTTTGGAGATCTTTTTAAATCCCTTCCCAGACTCGTAGGCATATATAACCTTCTTTCTGAAGGCCTCAGGGAGCTCTTTTGATCTAGGCATGTTTACGCTGCACACTTCAACAACAAAGAGCAAACCAAACTAAATGTCTGAGGTTTAAATAAGGCAGGTTCCTCCAAGATCCTCTCTAACGATGTTCTAATCATTTGCACCTGAGCTGGTGCACCTGATTCTAATTTTAGGTATTTGAAGTAGTGATAAATGTAGGGGTGTACTTACTTTTTCCACATGCGAAATTTGCATTTATGTTTATTTAAATTATACAGTGGACTACAAAATGTAAATGTTTCATGATATTTGTTATATTATATTACCTTTATCTATCAATATTGCTGAAATGAAGATCAAATAGCTGTATGTTGAAATATGTCGAAAAAGTCAAAACTTTACATGGGGTGTACTTACTTTTTCACATGACTGTATATATATATATATATATATATATATATATATATACAGACTTGGCATTTAATATGGAATATTTTTTTTGTGGGGGTGAACTTACTTTTCAAGATGTCTTAAAACCAAAAGTTCATTGGAATTATGTTGAAATTATTCTAGATTTTGTTAATGTGACCTTTAAAAGAAACAAAAACCACATTTGACATTTCGAAACAAATAAATTGATCCTTGAAAGTGATGTAAACTGATATCAAACTCAATTCATGGACAGTACTGTGTTAAACTTCTGGACGTTTTCCAGAAGTATCTCTTTATTTTGCACATTAGCCAAATTTTTTTTTAACAAAAACAAAAGTTAAATTACGACTGGGATTACGGACAGTAAAATTACAGTTCAGTACTTCGTGTAACCCCCACGAGCATTCAGGAGAGCACGTACACGTTGAGGCATGCTGTTCACTGGATTTGCCAAGGTTTGGACAGGAATCGCTTGCCATGCAGTTCCAATAGCCTGCTGCAATTCACGCACAGAGGCAGGCTGCTGGTCCAAGTTGTCGATTTGACGCGTTAATTCGGCCCACAAGTTCTCTATCGGATTCATATCCGGGGACATGGCAGGCCACTCCATATGCTCTACACCACGGTCAGCAAGAAAGTGTTGGATCATGCGAGCACGATGAGGCCGTGCATTGTCATCTTGGAAGACAAAGTTTCCTCGAAAGGCTGCACGAACAAATGGAAGCAATGTTTCTTCCAGAATGGCCCTGTGCTTGAACTGGTTCAGGTTTCCATTCAGAACAACCAGGTCAGTTTTGCCCCCTGCATGAAAAGCAGCCCAAACGGTCACCCCACCACCTCCAGCTTGGACTCTTGGCACTATACAATCCTCGTTGTAGGCTTCATGCACTTGTCTGCGCACTCGGACGCGGCCATCTTGACGATAGACCAGAAATCTAGACTCGTCACTGAAGATCACGTGATTCCAGTGTCCTGGCTGCCATTGACGGTGCTTTCTGGCCCCCTGCAATCGGCGCTGGCGGTGTTGTCTGGTCAGACGTGGCTTTCTCAGGGGACGCCTGGCATGATAGCCTGCTTGAACCAGTCGTTGGTCGACTAGCCTTCTGAATACAGGCACATTTGTCAGTTGCTGCCACTCAGCCCTAAGCCGATTTGCTGACTTGGTACGGACATTGCGGACTAACCGGTACAGCTGGCGATCATCCCGCCTTGTGGTTCTGTGGGGACGTCCTGGCCTCGGTATTGGAGTAGGGACACCCCTCTGAGCATTTCGTTTAAGGATCTTTGACACCTGACCTTGAGTGATGCCATACTGCCAAGCAATAGCACGCTGTTTCATGCCGGAATTTCATAAAGCCACCACTAAATGACAAACAGCATTGTCGAGTTGACGGACCATCTCCAGGGGAAGCGGCAATAACTTTTGTAGATATGCAGCAGTTGTTTTCCATTAATACAGAACGCAACAACCCTTATATACCCGATTGTGAAGCCAATCGTCAAATGTACCTGTCCGTACATTTTGTCACGCCACCTGTGATATAATCCTGTTATTGACTTCTTGCTGCGACAGACAATCAGTGACATGGTTCTTTTAACAAAGAAATCACCGAAGCGTAAAAGAAACTCACCAGATTGATATACCGAGTTCAGAAATTAAACCCAAGTCAAGAAAAAAAAAAATTCCATATTAAATGCCAAGTCTGTATATATATATATATATATATATATATATATATATATATATATATATATATATATATATATATATATATGTAAAATAGTATTAAAATGTTTTTATATTGAAAATTTTACATTGAAACGGTGTAGGTTGGTTGTATTTTTTTTTTTTTTTGTTACGATTATTATTACTTATTTTGTGTATATGAGTGAGTGGGTGAGGGTGTGTGTTATTACATGAATGAATTTTTGCATGAGTGTGTGTTTTTGTATGTTGAGTGGTGTATGTTGTAAGGGTAGGTGGTTGGTTGGTGTTGTGTGTGTATGTGTGTAGGTATGTGTGTATGTGTGTGTATGGGTGTGTATGTGTGTGTATGAATGATCTGGTGTGTTTTGTTGGTGAGTTGTGAAGGGTATAAAGGTGGGTGTTTGAGTGTTCCACAATGTTTGTTTGGTGCTGTGGATTCTGGATGTGGAGGTGTTGTTGTTGTTGTCTGCGTTCGCACTGGCTGGGGGTGGGGGTATGTACGCATCCAGGTGTAGTTGCTGCATGTGGATGTGTATGTGCCCCTGCTGGCCCACCTTAGCTGACCGTATCGAGGTTGAAGGGCCGAAACGGGATGATGCTGAGGACGAGGACCCAGTCAGTGCGGCACACTTGTGACCAGGTGTGTTTTGAGCTTATATATACATACATACATACATATATATATATATATATATATATATATATATATATATATAATATATATATATATAATATATATATATATAAAAAATAGTATTAAAATGTTTTTATCTTGAAAATTCACATACACAGCTTTGACAGTCCAAATTACTATCCTCATGAGCATCAGTTGGGGGAAAGACTTTTCAACTCTTCATTAACCAATTTGAGAAAAATATTGAATTAAACAATTTTTTCCCCTTGCTGTTTGAGCAGGTATGGTGCCATGCATGCACAAACAAAAGCTCAACGTGAAAGATCTGCATTTCAGAATGATCAGTATGACTTTTCGTTTTCCATGAAGCAGCGTTCATCTTCAGCCACTACTCACCGAAGGAAGGCAGAAACTGCCCGTGCAGCCTGGCTGGAAACATCAAGTCCTTGGACAACCACCCCAGCCTTGAGCACATTGATAGCCTTTTTGTATAATGTACAACCAGGAAACAGCTGCAGGCCTGCTGGTTGTCTAGCATGGAGTAGTGGAAGATGGAAGGCGGTGAGTGGAAGGCGGCAAAAGACAAAGACAATAACTAATGATGTGCAGTATTACTGAGCATTGTGGCTTCAAAAAATCACTGTAAGGAGCACGAGAGCAAATGCCATTCTCTAACTCACAACTTACCTGTGAAATATTTCCCAAATCAGGCAAAAACCTTCTCTCTGAGCCTCAGTGTTGGTTAATGCAAGCAGATGGCACATGCTTTGAAGCAAAACTTCCATTCCTGCATCAATGAAAACAACAACAAAACAAAAAAAAAATTCCAGTCATTCGTGAGTCCATTCAGTTTGTGCGAGAGCACAATAAACAATCTTATCAGCTATGTCCTCTATGGTGTTAGACTCCGAAAGTAGAAAGTTTTAAAGTGCTGTTTAAAAGTTTTATTGGTGGAATAACAATAAAGTAAAAGGTTTATGGTTTGCACCATGTGTTGGCTCTTAAAATAACTATTTTTACTCTTTATTAATAAGTTAATCAGGGAAGTTGAGCAACAACAGTCAATTTCTTGTCTTGACATCGTCATTATTAAGTCTCCTAATGGCAAGCCCTGTCACAAAGTATACAGGAAACTAACTCACATGGACCGCTACCTCAACTACCACTCTTTTCATCATCCTTCAACTATCCAATCGGTGAGCAGTACTCTTATTCGTTGCGCTTATGCGCAACTATTAGAACTACGCCACATCACAACTGCCTTTAAATTAAATGGTTATCCCACCCACAAGGTCATCACTAAACCACCAAATGCTTGTGAGCCAACACTGGAAGCTTGAGCATGCGTTATTCTCCCCTTCATTGAATGTACATTACACCACATTCAGCGAGTTCTCAAGACTGCCAACATAGCAATGTGACATCGCTCGACACACAAGCTCAAATGTATTATTCACACACATAAGGACGGAAGGCATCCTAACCACCATCAAGGTGTTTACCGCATCCCTTGTGAATGCGGTAAGGTTTACATTGGTGAAACTGTCAGGACTTTCACCACTAGACGGAAAGAACATCAAGCAATCATGCACAGACTTATTAATCATCACATGATATGGTCAGATAGCAAACTTCTCACATCCATCAGCCACTGGCACACAAGAAGAATCAGAGAAGCTATGGAGATGCATCTATATCACACGGCCCTCCAATAAAACAGGCTACCCAGGAGCGATATCTGGCTCTCACTCATTAACAAGCAGACACCTACCAACATAGGTATCAACACATTGAGGACAATGGACCATGATGAGCAAAACTACACCAGCAAATCAGCAACACACAATAACCAACCAATCAACACCCCACAACCACCAGCCAATGGGGGGTGTGCAGTTCTTATAAACTCTGCATCCCACTCGTTCCAGTTACTTCCTCTTGTCAATGGGCAGAGCATGCTGCCCAAAACGTTGAGGCCTACTTTTCTTATACTTTGCAGTTATTTTTTAAAGAATGAATAATAAAAAAGCTCTTTTAAGAGCCAACACATGGTGCAAACTATAAACCTTTTCCTTTATAGAAAGTTATTCTCGAGTAAGATGTGATGAGGAATTTCTTTTATTCCATCACTGTCACCATCATACAAACTGTATCCAAAGGAAATGGCTCAAGTTCCGATGCATTCTGCTAGTATTATTGAAGATTCTGACAACTCATCAAGTCCATTACATTGCTATTATTGCACAAGCACAGATATCAGGTTATGATGGATAACGACTATAAAAAAAAATGTTCATATCAATATCCAATGTTTATTTTTAATTAGAGAGTCATGGAATCTCAAACTATCTCTATAAATATTCTCAAGTGGTTGCGTGTTTGTTTGTATGTTATTCTTTCATCGCCAAACTGTAGCATCTAGAGGCTGCAAATTTTGGGTGTAGGAACTTCAGAATCTAGGCAAGGTTTTAAGCTACCCACCCCCCACAAATAAATTATCTGTATGTATATTCATGTAGTTCTGAAAATCGTGGAACAAAAACAGCCAGGCCAATCTCCAACTGATTTTGCATAAGTACTAGGGGTACTCAGGTTTAAGTCGAGGGTGCCAGAAAAATTGGTTTGCCATCTCTCCCAGCAGAAAATATTATTACGTGCAATTAATTGCCATTATATTGCAATTGTTTTTGGGGTTGAATTTGAGACACTTGGAATTAGACCACATAATCCGTGGAAATTATCAACCAAAGGTTGTTTATAGTCCTGGAGCATTTATCATTGCAATTCTGTACTGTGTAAGAAACTACCATATTTTACATGCAGATGCAATTTAACTAAAGTATACCAAAGTACTCCAATTGGTATTTATAATTTTTGCCACATAATTCATACAACTGATCGACTGCAATTTGATTAGGGTTATATCATACTCCAGGGTGTTTCAAAATAATCAGTGGAGTAGAAACTTAACACCTCTTGTGCAAAAAGAGAAGTCTTTCAGAGAAAGGTATTTATTGACAAATACTGTACAACAAAGACATGGTGAGTATCTCACTTGAGCAAGTCAAAGATACCTGCAAGTATACAAGCATATATTATAATTTTTAAGATCACCAAACACATGAAACAACTATTTTTTGAGTGCTCTTAATTTTGAAACACCCTGTGGCCTGTATATATAATTTGGTGTGTGTGTGTGTGTGTGTGTGTTCTGGTTGTTGTTCTTGAGGCGTACCCGGGGAGGTTTTAGATATCAAAAAAAATTCATAGTCGCGGGGTTTGGGAAGGGGAACCCAAATTCTCTATGTAAATGTGTATTGTGTAGTGCCGCTCTAGGTGGGAGTCCATTCCAAGTTCCAGGTCGTTCTAAAATACTGTACACCATTTCTCATTGTTATAGTACTGTATATTGAAAACGATAATCATCATATATGTGGGGGGAATGCGTTGAACCATGCCCGTCTCTGTTTGTGGGATGAAATGCATTGACATTTGGTGGTTTTCCTCAGGGTATATATTGGAACGTTCTACCAAGCTGGGATGGCAAACCCCAACTTGTGTATTTACTTTTACATGAAAGTGGGGAATTATCATAAGAAAGCCATAAACATCATATATGCGGGTCAATTAATCATACGTGCCAATGTATTCCTGCTCTGCTGAACAAAATAACTTGAAAACTGGATTTTATTGGGAAAATTTTATCAAACCCCTGGAAGTTGTAGAAATCATTCTAACATGGCCCAATTATCTGTGTTGTAGTATAATGAAAACGAGTCATCATCGCAAAGCTTGTGGACCATGAGTTATACATTGCCTGCGGTTGACTCTGCTCTTTCCTGTTTGTTTCACAATTGGCAGTGTTTAATTTGCTTTTGTTGCTTAGATGTTCCTTTTATGTCAAAATTGATAATCCCATCCACATAAACATCAATTAACATTTATTTTCTTCTTCAAATACAATACAAAATATTAACAGACGGTGGTGTTAATCCCAAAAAGCGAATTTCTTGTGTTGGCAGTTGGCACACCGTAGCAAATTCACAAAATTACAAATAACAGTACAATCAAATTATATAAACAATGCCAAGAGTAAAAATAATACCATAATACAGTACAACACCAAATTTGAATGGCACTCTGTGGAGTGCATCCTCCGCCAGGCTGAACAGTTTATGTTTTCAATCACACTGATAGGCCATATCTGCATCAAGATCTTAACCAATATCCAATTAGCTTCTTCTTGTCACCTAACTAACTCATCCACCACATTTTGTCATAAGCAGTCAAAAATGTCAACTTTTTGAAATATCATGCTGTACAGTATATCATGTTTTTGGTCCTATCTCTCAATGGGGAAGAATAACTTTTAAAATTGTCGTATGTGGATCTTCACCAAATGTAATCAATTCACCAAAATCGAATCAATCAATGTCACACACCCAACCTGTCCACCAAATTGAGTCTGAATCAGTCCCTCGGTTTTTGAGATATTCTGCTCAGACAGACAAACAGACAGGGCTGAAAACACAACCTCCGTCACCGAAAATAAAGATGCCCCCCCCCCTCCCATTCTGCCACTCCCTCCTCCCTCCCCCCCCCCCCCCCCCCACCCCACTCCACCCATTCCCACCTTGCAGATCCCGTAGGGAGCCAGTGTTTCTAGTTCGCTCAAATTATCTTGACCATTTGGAAAATTGCATGTTAACTCTGTGTAAGGATAAACCTTTTTGGACCAAGTTGGTCAAAGTGTCCACATTCAATGTTGTTTTGCGTCGGGTGTTAATTATGCTTGCAAGTTCTCATTATTTAATCTACAATGAGTGTCTTTAGGGCCAAGGGACACATTTTGATAACTTTCCAGATGAACTGCAAGTCCTGGAATAATGAGGTCCTGAGATCCTGTAAAGTTCTCCAACTTCATCCTACATATGAAAGTGAGATAGAGCTTGAGGAATAATGCTGTCTTGTCGGAAAATGAAACAGACAAACAGTCATCTAACTGTCGATATTTAATTAAGTTGGGACATGCGCTCATTTATTATTACTTTCTGACTCCATTATTGGGATGCATCTTACAGAGAATTTGACATTTGTCAACATGTCTGATTATACCATGTACAACAAACACCATTACCATAGATCGTGTGACAGCGTGTGTAGAACAAATGTTCTTCCTTAAATGTCGACAGGCAGCAGTAAATGGACCAAATGAGCAGCTCATCAGTAGTGAATAAGGTTTCAAAAAGAAATTCTGCAGAAAAAGAAGTAAATCAGTTCAATAATTCACAATTTTACAACAAATCATGTATACAGAAAAGCAAGAACTAGGACTTCATATTAGTCTAGTAGGAAGACTAGGTCCCTCTGCACCCCCGGAGATATACTTCTAATCAGTGTTTCTAGATTGGAAAAAATGTGTAGAAAATGACTAACTATGGCCCCAAGCTGAAAAGATGTCCCACATACCATTTTTATGCAAATTACTGCTGCAAATTTTATGCAAAATTATGTAAATTTTATGCAAATTTTTGATGAGGAGTAGAGTTGAGGGGTCTTTGAGGGCTTCATCGAGGTGCTCTCGGTTGCAAGACTGGGTCATTCTGAGAAGCACAGCAGGGTCAGAGATCATGATGTTCTCCTCCTCAGTGAATCTCTCCATCAACAGCCTCTCCATTGCCTCACACACTGTTTTGAGGCAAAAGAGGGACTTTGCGTAGGCCTTTCCACTGAGAACACCTTTGAGAGATCCACTTGTTACTAGTTGTGCCTCAAAGAGAATCTCTGCATATCCAGAACCACGCATCTTGTGTCCAGTGAGCATCCCGATGTAGTTCATGGATGTGTGGAAGGGTCCAATCGTTACTACATGACTAGCAAATTCATTTGGCCAGCGCCAGATGATGGGAAGGGCTTTCATGCAGACACCCAGATCAAATGTATTCAGGACCCATCTCTGACCCACCTCAGCAGTTGCTGCCTCGGAACGCTTCAGTAGCTCACGAACAACTGCGTTGTCTGTGATCGGTCTGTGCCTGGTGCCTGCATGGCATGGCAATGGCCTGCAGCCTGTGCCTGGGCTAGGGGGTTTCACCTCTGCAACTGGTTCTCCCCCACCCAGCAAATCAACAGTCGACTACTGCACGCCTATCCACCAACCGATCACAGACAACGCAGTTGTTCGTGAGCTACTGAAGCGTTCCGAGGCAGCAACTGCTGAGGTGGGTCAGAGATGGGTCCTGAATACATTTGATCTGGGTGTCTGCATGAAAGCCCTTCCCATCATCTGGCGCTGGCCAAATGAATTTGCTAGTCATGTAGTAACGATTGGACCCTTCCACACATCCATGAACTACATCGGGATGCTCACTGGACACAAGATGCGTGGTTCTGGATATGCAGAGATTCTCTTTGAGGCACAACTAGTAACAAGTGGATCTCTCAAAGGTGTTCTCAGTGGAAAGGCCTACGCAAAGTCCCTCTTTTGCCTCAAAACAGTGTGTGAGGCAATGGAGAGGCTGTTGATGGAGAGATTCACTGAGGAGGAGAACATCATGATCTCTGACCCTGCTGTGCTTCTCAGAATGACCCAGTCTTGCAACCGAGAGCACCTCGATGAAGCCCTCAAAGACCCCTCAACTCTACTCCTCATCAAAAATTTGCATAAAATTTACATAATTTTGCATAAAATTTGCAGCAGTAATTTGCATAAACATGGTATGTGGGACATTTTTTCAGCTTGGGGCCATAGCTAGTCATTTTCTACACATTTTTTCCAATCTAGAAACACTGATTAGAAGTATATCTCCGGGGGGTGCAGAGGGACCTAGTCTTCCTACTAGACTATATAAGGTGGCAGGATAGCTCAGAGGTAATACACTTGCCTTTGAACCGTCTCATCTGTGTTTGATTCCAGATATGACTATAAACTGTTACCCTGGTGTATAGCAGGCAGGTCGTTGCAATAAACAATACACCGTCCATCGGGTGGGACAATAGGGTGGAGACCAGTCTGCTCGTAGCATTGGTTACTGGTACGTGGTGAAGATCCCATGGTGTCGTTTTGCATAGAGTATGTGATTGTGCTGACCAAATTACAATTTCCTATCCAAATCAAATATGGAGCTCACACGGCCAACATCAAGGTACTGTCAGTGTGCCAAACTTTGGACAAACTACTGGAATTACACTGCACGTAATATTTGGTTGTGTCATTGTCCTTCAATAGAGCAAACAAAACAAAACACACACACACACATACACACACACACACACACACACACACACACACACACAACTTCCAAAAACAGGTGCGATTAGAAGATGTCATGCACCAAACCAAAACAGAAATGAATACTGCCCTAACTATTGCAAAAAAAGACAAAATAAAAATACAAGATGAAATGCAAGCAGATATATACTGAAAACTGGGAGAAAGACAAAACAACAGGGGGAAAAAAAAAAGTTGGACAGATTGGGGATAGACGAAGAAGGATCACTGGAATGGCTAAGAAGAGGTCAGCTCAACTGGGACAGAGAACGAATCATTCTTAATGCCCAAGACCAAGGACACTACACCAATGGCTTTAAGAAGACGGCAGGACTGAATCAATTGGACAAATGTAGTTTCTGCAAGGTAGAAACTGAAAGAACGAGTCACCTTCAATCAGGATGTAAAAAACTGCCATACACCCAAATGTCAGAGCAGCTGTACACCCAAAAGGCACAACAAGGTATGTAGAGTAATCTACTGGCATATCTGCAGAAATTTCAATATCCCAGTTCCACAAAACACATGGAAACATTAACCAAAAGCAATCAATGAAGACAAGGACGTAATGCTCACATATGACCTGATGATCCCATCGAGCGTGAACATGGAAAACAAAGCACTGCGACTAGACATAGTACTCAAGAACAAAAAGGAAAAGACTGCATCGCTGATTGAGATATCAGTACGCAGCGATATTGGCTTAAATAATGCAGAAATCAACAAAAGGTCAAATACAAAGACCTCAAGAATGAAGTGAAAAGATCCTGGAAGCTAAAGAGCGCCGAAATGGTACCAGTGATAGTTGGAGCAAAGGGAATGATAAAGAAGAACCTTACAGAGATCTTAAAAACCATCCCTGGGAACATTTCCACAAACGAACTACAGTTGGAGGCTGTACGGGGCTCAGTGATGATCCTGAAAAGAGCCTTTGGAACAAAACTGAGAATAACACAACTTAGCCCATGAATCGCAATCCTTCACCGGAGCGGGGGTGGATACTTTGAGTCCGGGAAGGACTCCGTTCCACATTCTAAAACTCAAATTATGGAGATAACAACCAACGACACACACACACACACACACACACACACACACACACACACACACACACACACACACACACACACACACACACACACACACACACACACACTTTAACACTATGCAGATAACACTCAATGCTGACGACTTGCTTCCTGCCTGGTGGCCTTACCTGGTAGGTCAGCTTGCAGGAATGGGAGAGCATACTGGGCAGGGCGGTGAGATATCACAGTGCTGATACACTGCACGGCGGCTATCTTGAGGTTCCCTTCACCGCAAAGGAGAAACTGCATGGACATGGAGGTGCAATATATTTGTATGAAATCACAGGTTAGGTTGACCTTTCTAACGATTATTTCAAGTCAAAAACTACCATCCGAATGTAACTACAGTAATACCTCACTTCGCACTCAGCATGCGTTCTTGGAAAAAGAGAGCTCTGATCGAAAATGTGCTAAAAGGTGTCATCATACCATTGTTTACATGGAGTTGCGTTCCTGAAAGCGTTATTTCTTACGCATGAGCGGTATACAGGGGCTCCATTGGGGTATCGCTAATAATGAGAATAATGGAGAAGGTAAACATATTGTTCTATGAATAAAAAGAATTTTTTTCTATTTTTATTTTTTAATTCAATAAAATAATTTATTTTTATTATAATAACATCAGTAAGTATAAAACAAAAACATAAAATATGTACAAACATCAATAAATTAATAATTTCCATCACTCCTACTCTGCTACTCCTACATGGCAACAGTGGGAATCGAGGTGGGAGGAATCTCATTCTGCTGCAAAAGGAAGTCGGAGCAAACAGTGCTGATTATCTCAGAACATGTGCATATCGTACAAACAATGTCGACAGGTGCGTTTGCGAGCGCTACATGTTATGGATCTTCTTCATTTATATTTTTTAGGAAAAATTTTCTTCAGGACAAAGAGTTCTATGACACATCAGCATTTTACGGGGCAGCGTTAAGCGAGGTACAGTATATGTTTTATATATTATATTTCAAAGTTACGAGAGTGCTGGGATTTTGTTCTTACATTGTTTATCTAATCTCACACCCATATGTTGCACATATACTTAAGTTAATGGGGGGGTTTCAAGTACGACTGGGTTAATAGTGGGGATTGATCAATGCTGCCTACGAGAAGGGACTTGCTGGATACTATAATCAACTTTTTCGTTCAGATTTTAATGTCCATTGGTCTGAACACAAGACAAATAAAGAGCTCTAATGTTCTCTTCTAAGGCTCTGGGTTAAAATTATAAGAAGTCATCTCAGGATTGCGGAGGTAGCACAAAAATTATAATAAACACCGTCACCACAAAAACGACCCGTTTCCAAAGTTCTACTCTGGACACCTAAACATGTAAGGCTGAAGTGGGACAGTCCAGCTCTCAACTACATGAACATGTTGAAAAAGGATACGGGCCTGGAGACAGAAGAATTGAACACAGCAATGCTTGATCGCGAGGACTGGAAGCTGAGGATCAATGTCATCCGAGTTCAGCCTAACAGGCAACTTAAGAAGAATATTAAACAGAGTGTGCTACTGAAGCTTTATATGATGCACGACATGTTGTTAAGCCTTCTTTGATAAACTATTCTTTAAATCGTGACATCGCATGACCTACAACTTGGCGCCAGAGTGCTTACCCATTCAAATTTTACATGACCTCAGGTGTTAAACTAAATGGACATCATGCGTCTGCACGCACTGCTAGCAGGTGTTCTAGTCTGGAAACTGCAGCTCAGCTATGAAAATCATCACTGAAATTCAGGGTTTTTTATTGGCGACTCGTGTATTGAATCTGCCATAAATGTTTGAGTAATCATTCCATGTTTGAGCAATTCCTCCCAGAGCAATAATTCCAGCCTGTTTGCATCTCATGTATTGTTCAGATTTCCAATGACAAAGCAAAAAGATTGGATGGAACTGAGAGGGCAATCACCTTTTGGTGGAAGGACATGAAGCCAGGTACATTTTGACTGCCCAGTGATCCTAAATCACTACCACCACTGTGCTGTTCAGGACCAATGTAAGTTGTGAGCTTTAACTAGCAAAGAACACATGCATCCTTCAGGATGGGTTAATTCCCCCACTTTTATGATGTCTATGGCATATTTAATTACCTCCACCACTGAAGATGGACGGAAGTTACAGTGCCTTCAGAAAGCATTCACACCCCTTGACTTTTTTCACATTTTGTTCTGTTATAGCCTGAATTTAAAATGGATTAAATTGAGATTTTTTGCCACTGATCTACACATAATACCCCATAATGTCAAAGTGGAATTTTGTTTTTTAGAAATTTTTACAAAATAATTAAAAATGAAGCCAGGTACATTTTGCCTGCCTAGTGATCCGAGATTGCAACCAACACGGTGCTGATCAGGCTCATTTTAAGTCTCAGTGCTACGCAGTGTATGAAATACACACTAAAAGCTTGTGAAGTTTTATAATACGTATTGTAAAAAGCATATGCCTAGTTCTCGAATTGTTACGTTATTAAAATAAATTGACATCAATGTCCCTTGTTTACATTAATATGTGGCAGAAACAAATCTAGGAAACCTAATCATATCAAAAGGGAATGCTTAACGTTCAAGGAAAAACGGAGTGAGCATAAACTAGTTAAAGCAATCGGTGTTATGAATCCTTAATAACAACAACAACAACATGCATTTTAAGGCCATTTTCCCTGCAAGAGCGGGGGTTAGCCTTGCGGTCCCCATGACAATCATGACGATATGAATCCTTAAGGAGGACAAAATAAAATGCAATCAACAACAAAGAAGAGTAATGCATCTCTGGCTGCTCAAAATACTGCATCGTCAGTGAGACATCCCCAGTGTGTGCAAAAGATTCACGCTGACAAGAGGAAGTAAATAACAGATTGATTGTCCCACAATGTAAAGCAATAGTGTGTCATGTGAAACAGGTTAAAACTAGAACACTCTTCGACATCAAGACGAATATGCCTCCACCCACATTATTAGATCTTTATAATACTTGTATCAAGTTTGAATTAAATCTATTCAGCTGTTCTAAAGTTATCACATTTTTTACCTGAAATGACCTCTGACCTTTGGCCTCTTGACCCCTAAATTTAATCAGTTCATGTTTACATCATTATACATACGTGTACAAAGTTTTAATTTAAATCCCTTCAGTTGTTCACAAGTTATCACATTTTTACCTGACATGACCTCTGACCTTTGACCTCTTGACCACAAAATTTTATCAGTTAACCTCTACACCATTATACATATCTGTACAAAGTTTGAATTAAATCCCTTTAGCCGTTCTCAAGTTATAGACCTATTACAGACTTTGACCTTTGACCACAAAATCGAATCAGTTAATCTTTACATCATTATACATACCTGTACCAAGTTAGAATTAGATCACTTTATCCGTTCTCAAGTTATAGACCTATTACAGACATTGACCTTTGACCTCTTGACCTCAAAATCGAATCCGTTCATCTTTACATCATTCTACTTAAATGTACCAAATTTGGTCAGAATGTCATCACTGGTTCACAGGTTATCGCAGTAACAGGATTTTTACCTCTGACCTTTGACCTCGTGACCTCAAAATCTAATCAGTTCATCTTTACCTCCTTATACATGCAGATACCTGCACCAAGTTTGACGAAGATCCATTCAGCCGTTCTCAAGTTATCGTGGTAACGAAAACCTATCACTCACGGAAGGACGGACAGCCGGACGGACAACCTGAAAACATAATGCCTCCGAGGACGGACAGCCGGACGGACAACCTGAACACATAATGCCTCCGTCGACTTCGTTGGCGGAGGAATAAAAACAAGAAAGCACACAATGGCAATAAATACCCAGTATTACCATAACCTTTCTGCAATACCTCTTGCCCTTGAATCCCACAACAGGACTCTTTCAAGACCATCAAGTCTCTAGAATAAGGAAGCAACACTACAATAAGGCGCTACACAATTTTAAAAGAATTAGTTGTGTACATGCACAAACAGGCAAGATAAACGGTTCGGCCATTCAGAAAATAATAACATGTGAACTCCAATCTGCTTGTGTTTCCATTTACTCACCTTCTTTAGAAGCAGTGGCAGCGATGGAGCACCTGGAGAAATGGGAAATGTTAAACAGAGAATGGAAAATAACCTTTTGATATTTCATTGGCTGATAAAGATTGCACTCTTTGCAGATTGATATATGTATATACAGTCATGTGAAAAAGTAAGTACACCCCATGTAAAGTTTTGACTTTTTCAACATATTTCAACATACAGCTATTTGATCTTCATTTCAACAATATTGATAGATAAAGGTGATATAATATAACAAATATCATGAAACATTTACATTTTGTGGTCCATTGTATAATTTAAATAAACATAAATGCAAATTTCGCATGTGGAAAAAGTAAGTACACCCTTGGCTCTAATAGGTGGTGTTGCCCCCTTTGGTAGAAACAACCTCAAGTAGGCGTTTCTTATAACTGTCTACCAGTCTCTGACATCGACTGGGAGAAATATTTGCCCACTCGTCCGTGCAGAATTCTTTCAGCTGTGCGATGTTTGAGGGGTTTCTTGCATGCACAGCTCGTTTCAAATCCCACCACAACATCTCGATGAGATTTAGATCCAGGCTTTGACTGAGCCATTTCAGAACCCTCCATTTCTTTCTTTTCAGCCATTCCTTGGTGGATTCACTGGTATGTTTAGGGTCATTGTCATGTTGCAAGGTCCACCTTCGGTTGAGCTTCAACTTTTCCGACAGATGGCCTCACATTATCCTCAAGCACCCTCTGGTACAATGAAGAATTCATCGTGGATTCCATGATGGTGAGCTGCCCAGGCCCTGATGCAGCAAAGCTGCCCCAAACCATAATATTTCCACCACCATGCTTTACAATTGGTATCAGGTACTTGTGGTCAAATGCTGTCTTTGGTTTTCACCAAACATGTCTTCTGGTACTGTGGCCAAATAGCTCTACTTTTGACTCATCTGTCCAGAGCACATTGTTCCAGAAGTGCTGGTCTTTGCCTCGGTGTTCATTGGCAAACTTTAGTCTTGCCCTGATGTTCTTTTTGGACAGCAAAGGTTTCCTCCTGGCACACCTCCCATGTAGATCAAATTTGTGCAGCCTCTTTCTAATGGTAGACTCGTGCACTTTGACATCAACAGTGGCAAGAGCTACCTGTAGGTCCCGTGATGACATTCTGGGGTTCTTAGAGACTTCTTTCAGCATCTTGCGGTCTGCTCTCGGGCTGAACTTGCTGGGGCGGCCTGGCCTGAACAAGTTGGCAGTTGTTTGGAATCTTCTCCACTTGAAGATGATCTTCCGTACAGTCGAATGATTGATTTCAAATTGTTTGGAGATCTTTTTAAATCCCTTCCCAGACTCGTAGGCATCTATAACCTTCTTTCTGAAGACCTCAGAGAGCTCTTTTGATCTAGGCATGGTGATGCCGCACACTTCAACAACAAAGAGTAAACCAAACTAAATGTCTCAGGTTTAAATAAGACAGGCTCCTCCAAGATCCTCTCAAACGATGTTCTAATCATTTGCACCTGAGCTGGTGCACCTGATTCTAATTTTAGGTATTTGAAGTAGTGATAAATGTAGGGGTGTACTTACTTTTTCCACATGCGAAATTTGCATTTATGTTTATTTAAATTATACAATGGACTACAAAATGTAAATGTTTCATGATATTTGTTATATTATATCACCTTTATCTATCAATATTGTTGAAATGAAGATCAAATAGCTGTATGTTGAAATATGTTGAAAAAGTAAAAACTTTACATGGGGTGTACTTACTTTTTCACGTGACTGTATATATATATCGTCATATCGTAACATATCGTGGAACCTGTCATATATCACAATAGCCATGCTCTTCCTTTACATTTTCAATTCAGTGTGTAACACAAACAAACCAATTGTTAAAATGACCATCAAATATCGAAAGCATCGGCGTTACGTCTCTTCCAACAAAACGGTACATACCCAACCCCTGTGGGGTATAATCTAGATTACAGTAGATCTTCCCTCAGTTCTATAAGTAAAAATTACCTTATGGATGTCTGGATTCCTCCAAATGTCCTTGTTTCATGTCATAAATAGCATTAGCGACTGTTTAAAAAGCTAATCATATCTGTTTGTGATTTATAATATTTTACAAGCCCGGCTCCGCTGCTGTTAGACTTTCAGTCTTGTTTTCCTATGAAGGGTTCCTCTTTTGCCTGAAACATCAGCTTTTCCTTGCTTTCCATGTCGGTTTGCAAACTTAAA
The DNA here is from genome assembly GCF_964187855.1 of Myxine glutinosa. NCBI lineage: Eukaryota > Metazoa > Chordata > Myxini > Myxiniformes > Myxinidae > Myxine > Myxine glutinosa. The sequence continues at coordinate 6,121,247 of NC_136270.1, forward strand.
TTGCCAAACAATTGTCCTGCCTGAACACCAACACAAACAGATACTGATCTTCATGCAGACTAGTTTACCATTTTATTTTGAGTCTACTGCAACCACCAGCCTCAATAATTTCACCAAGGAACTGCAACAACAAATTGAAAGTTTCTTTGAACCTTTTTATGATCCAGTACTCCGACTAACCACACATATTTCTTCCAATATGAGGTTTTGCAGTCCAGTTAACATTATCAGTTGGTGCTTATAGTCAAAATTAAGATTGAGGAACTCAACTCCAAACTATTTTCATGGAAATTAAGATCAATAAACTTCATCAGTTCATTGTGACTCCTGTCACTGATACACCACAAGAACCTCACAATACATTTGTTGTGATTCCATACAACTTACTGTTTCTGAGGTAAAAAAATAAATCAGTCCTCAGCGGGCTGGAAAGATAGCCTAGACTCTAGAGGTTATGCTCACTCACCTTTGAGCTGTCTTACCTAGGTTTGAATCTCGGCCCAGCTATAAACTGTGACCCTCCAGTTTCATGTGTGCTGAACGCATGGACGTGTGTGCTTTCTCTTTGATGGACATTAGACCTGGGTGTTCCGTCTGCCAACATTAGTTGGAATTTAAGAATCCCACGGTGTCCTTCGTAAGGAGTTGGCGAGCTATCGCCAGCACCCTGGCCAAATTCCAAATTCAAGTCTACAGGGGCACTGTAACAGTGATACCACCACAACCCTGCAAAAAATTGTTGCTAACCTGATTAAACTTTGCGTGGGTATATCTTTGACTTAAACATAAGAATATCAATATTTACTTTAAATGTGATCACCTGCATCAGCCTTTTGGGATTTCGGAAAAGAAGCTGAGTCCATCAGAGATGACACAAACTCGTCAATGTGGAGCAATTTCCTCAGAAAGCCTAACAGATGTGAGGGAGTGGAAAAAACCTAAATCAGAAAAGTGAATAATAAAACACAACAAAGAGGAAAGGGAAAAACAATATTATATTACATAACACACCCGAGGAGTTTTGGAAAAGGCAAAATAAAAAAATCACACCACTTAAAGGACCAGGCAAACCCCGATTTCATGATACCTAAGGAGGAAATGATTTGTTTTAACTTTAAAACCAAACTGTACTCCTACTGGTAGCATACAAGTTGACAAAACGTCAAATCATGTAGCAGAGTAACCTGAAGAAACTAGAGCAATTCGACTGCATCGCCAATATGCCTCCGCGTAGTCCCTGTCCATGACAATGGGTAGATGCCCTCGTTGACTGTCCTAAAAATAAACAAGTTTGATTTAAATCCATGCAGCTGTTCTCAAGTATCACATTTTTACCAGACATGACTGGTTTCACATCAATGGGTGAAGCGGTTTCGGAGAAGTGTTTTTTAAATATCGGCTTTCAAGCTAATATGGCTGCCAAACCACGTGACATTAAGAAAATCCCTTTTTAAGGCCATTTTCCCTGCTACAGCGGGGGGTTGGCCTTGCGGACCGCATGACAATCATCATGGTTCCCTTTTTGAGGCAATGTTTTTATGGCCAAATGGCCTTCCTGACGCCAATCCTTTAGTCACCTCTTACGACACGCAGGGATACGGTGTACCTATTCTAACCCGGGGCACACACCGGCACATTCATCCCAGCAAGCTGGTACTCAATTTGCCGACCTCGGAAGGATGGCAGGCTAAGTCAACCCCCCTGCTGTTAATTCAACGATCGACCGGGATTCAAACTCAGGATCTTAGGATCCCAAGCCGGCACCCTAACCGCTAAGCCAACACGTGACATATGACATCAAAAATGTAAACTCTGCATCTGTATGGGTAGGGGATCAGGTTTGTTAAGTTTTGTGTTGATTAGATAAGGTTCGTTCTTTTTTTATCCAAGGTGGCTGTCAAACCATATGACCTATGATGTCATAATTTTCAAACAATATCCAGCAATGGTGTCAGGTGACATCTGTACAGTTACACATCAATAGAGTAAGCGGTTTCTGAGATATAATTTTTAAATATTTTCCTTCAATACAATATGGCTGCCACACCAAGTGACTGATGACGTTTTTGTGATCAACTTATAATCATCATGCCTAATTGATGACACACGTAAAGTTTTGAGTCGATCGCTTCGGTGATTTGGGAGATGTTTTTTGGAGGTTTTAGGTTAAATCCAATATGGCTGTCAAACCATGTGACCTTTGATGTCATAAATTTAATATTTCAATACAAATTGGTCATAGATCATCATGTGCACGCAATTTAAGATTTTTAGGATAAGGCATTCGATTAAAACATTTATGGCTGGTATACCACTTCACCGATGACATCATCATTATCATGCTTTTGTTCCCCATTGAGAGTACTTGACAATGTGACAAGTTTCAAATGTTTCCATCCAGCGGTTTCCGAGAAATATTTTTTTAATTATTTGCATTTCATCCAAGATGGCTGCCATACCATATGACGTATGACGTCACAATTCTCAGAAAAACATTCTACATGGGTGTCACTCATACCCTGAAAGTTTTGGATAAATAGGACATGTGGTTACTGGGAAAAACGAGGTTTAGCCCACACGAACGGACGTATGTACATACGGATGGACAACCCAAACACATAATGCATCTTGCCACCTTCGGGGGCGGAAGCATTAAAAAGTCAAACCCATAAAACTACATGCCATTGAGTAAAAACAATGTAAGTGCAAAGCACATTGGTGCAAGTACAATGCATAACTGTGGCTGGGAGGTTACTTCAACAAGATCACTTGCTACACGGCCTCAGCTTGCCAAGATAGACAGGTCATTGTGTTTAGCGAGAAGCACACTCCCCTCCTACATGACAAAATGTCGGCCCAGTTGGGATAAATCGCTTTACAAGGACCTTTTTTCTCTCTCAAAGAAAGGAAGGGCAACGTTGAATTGACAGTGGGGCAGCAGAGAAAGAATTGGGCACAACCAGTAAGGAAATCAATGAACATGAAAGGAAGAGAGAGAGAACGAGAAGGGGAGGAAATGCTGAAACAAGCAAGTCAGAGGAGGGTTGGGTTAGGAAGGGTTCATGGGTGTAATAAATATCATGGGGCAGGATGGGGAATGATTTGAGGTGGTGGTGCACTGCCTGCTTGGAGCCCTGGTGAGAAAAGTAGAAAATAATGGGTTCTGGAAGATGGTTCCATAGACAGGAGAAGCAAGGAACAAAGGAGTTGAGGTGTGCAAGTCAGCCAGAAATTTGGAAGTTTAACTAGAAGAGGGTTAGAGGAAGAACGTGTGCATCCTTGAGTCGTTGGAGGAAGGTCAGAGGATAAAGAACAGAGGCGGACAAAAATAGACCATTGACCTACCTTCGATGTAAAAGCCTCCTCATCTGTTTAGCATCATTTAACTTAATGTTGCACTTTCTAGGAACACATCCACAACGTGTAAACTTGCTGAAGTGTGTTTAAAATTAACAATTTTATGCAGTTCAATTTATCTCAGAGAAAATATCACACTTTGAAAAAAAAAAATCATTTATGCAATTCAATGGCTTAAAACATAGATAAGTCATTTCTGAGTACAAGTTGAGTATCTTTACAATAATTCACCAAATGTCCGTCCATCTGTCCGTTCGAAGGTACCGCAAAAACGGCTCAACCGATCGCAACAATATTTTGGGTGGGTATACTTGGGACCCCCTGGAGTAAAATAGGCTATATTGTTTTTCCAATTTTTCCAAGTTTTCCAATTTTCCAGTTTTTCCAAACACGATGGAATAATATTTACCAATATGAACAGTGATGTGGCTTTTATTGAAATTCTACAAATACTGTTTAGATTTTGATGAAAATTACGAACCTGCAGCAAATCCGGAAGTGGACAGATGACGGCAATGCGTGGGTTTGATAATATCCCAATACAACCGTCATTCATTCGTAATGTTAAATCGTTAAACGTTAATCGTGTTAATCTTTTTGTTAAAGTATCAATTGATGATTGGAATTGAGTGAATACAATTACGATTTTGAATTCGTAATTGTGTTCACCCAACCGTACGGAACTTCACATCAGGATTTAAATATTTGTTTATGTCACGAATGTTGTTAAAAGTTTATTTTTTATATTAATGTTATTTAATTTGTGATTGGAGTTATGCTGTTTGGAATGAAAAAGGAGATATCGAGTTCAAGTGAATGACAGAATGCTGTGATGGTTTCTACTTTCTAAACGTGAATTCGCGGATCGCCATATGCAGATTCGCCATTGACTGGGTATGGAACAAACGTACCCGTTTGTTTGCGAATGGGTACGTTTTTCATGGAAGTCCTTCACGAACTTGCTGTCCATATCTGACGTGTGACTGAGGGTGCTACAGGAATGTGGAATTTATTGGTTTCATGCTTTAGCATTCGCCGTTTCTGCATTGTCTGTTTGCCTCTGGCCTCCCACCCATGCGTATCACGGGTACCTCACTAGTACTCAAAATAGAGCGATTAAAATATCCCCAAATATCGTACTTTTATTTCATAATTTAAAAAATGTTTTTGCCTAAAACGCTCCCCGGCAGTCACTGATGAACCTCTGAAAATCTGACGAACATCCATTCAGCCATCTCTAAGAAAAATGGCGACACACACAGACACCCAAACAAACGGCTCTCTTATGGTATTGTTACGTGGTCCCCTCGGTGACTACCTGGTCTCGGTGACCCCCGGACCGTGAGAGGACCTTCGCCAGCAAGTAGTATTATATATATGCGCTTTCGCAACGCAATCCCTATGAATTCCATCCAAGAGAAACTGATGTGCAATGATATATTTCCAGGGTAAGGATATCATACGATTTCAATGTTACAATCACGGATATGCCCCGAGCAATCAACACAAACAACCATCAACAATTCCCAATCCACAATCAATTCCCTATATGATTAAGATGGCCATCTTATATATGTGTGTCCACTTCTGTACTCACGACCCCCTTTTGGTCTCTGCCCCTCACAATGTCTCTGGGCCCCTCCTGACCGAGATGCTGGTCGGCGTCGCCGCACTCGGGCGGTTGAACGAACCCCGGGTGGACGTTTTTCCACCGGGCAGGTATCGTACCAGGCACCGCGGCTGCAGCCCCTCGTGGCCACGCGAAGCGGGTACGGTAGAGCAAGCCAAAAGCCCCACGCCGCTTGCAAGGCGTGTTAGGCCCCAACGTCCGACCCGTACGCGTCTGTTTAGACGGTGCCGCGAACGGTGCCAGACGCGGGGTCGATGCACGGCCCCACGTCAACTTGACGTCTCCACCGGGTAGGTACACGTCCCGGTAACTCCTCTCGCCAGACGGGCTTCGGAACGCCGCTTTTCCACGCAGCGCAAGGTCGATCCCACCTTTCGTCGGAGCGGGGCGAGGAAGAAGAATCATCGCTTTTTTCCCTCGTGTCTTTTCTTCTTCCGTTTCCGGTCACTTCCGTTTCCGGACACTTTTTCAGAAGGGCTCCTGACCCTCCAACCACAACAACCCTTAATCTACTACACATGGATAAGCAACCCTGAATGGTAATTCACATACATTCACATAAATGTGTAACACTCCCCCCCTTCAAGAAAGAAAGTTCGAACCCAGCGAAAACTTTCTTTGCCGGCCAATTTGGAGAAACCAACCAGATAACTCAACCCCCCCCCCCCCCCCCCCAGATTAACTCAATCTGGACAAAGCGTCCGCCACGACATTGTCCCGGCCCCGTACATGTTCAATTTCCAAGTTGAACCCCTGCAAAGCCAAACTCCATCTCATCAACCTCTGATTTTTATTTTTCATTCTTTGAATGAAGGTTAAGGGGTTGTGATCCGTAAAGACCTTTATGGGAAAGGACGTGATTCCTAAATACACCTCATAATGTTGAAGCCCTAGCAGGAGAGCCAGGGTCTCTTTCTCCACGGTGGCATAATTTGCCTGATGTTTATTGAACTTTTTGGAGTAGTAGCACACGGGGTGGTCCACCCCATCCTCATCTTCCTGTAACAAGACCGCTCCAGCCCCCACATCGCTTGCATCTACGGCCAACTTGAAAGGTGCCTGAAAGTCCGGAGCGGTTAGGACCGGAGAGCTCATTAGTATCGCTTTAACATGGGCAAAGGCCGCCTGACATTTGCCATCCCAAACGAATGGGGTCTCCTTTCTCAACAAACTCGTTAAAGGGGCTACCACATCCGAAAAATTCTTACAGAACCGCCGGTGCCACCCCGCCATACCTAAGAATCTCATCAGCTCTTTCTTCCCCTTTGGGACTTGGAAGCGATCGATAGCTTCTACCTTGGCGGTCACTGGTTGTACTTGACCCTGCCCTACTACATGGCCGAGGAACACTACCTGTGCTCTTACAAATTCACTCTTGGCTAAGTTGATGGTCAGACCTGCCTCGGACATCGTCTGAAAAAATGCATGGATTTGCTTAATGTGGTCTTCCATGGTCATGGTGTGGATGATTACATCATCCAGATATGCCTCCACCCCCTCCAGGTCTGCAATGAGCCTATTAATCAGTCGTTGAAATGTAGCCGGCCCGTTCTTCAACCCAAAAGGGAGGACCTTGTACTGATATAACCCATTCGGAGTGACCAAAGCTGAGATTTCTTTGGCTCTATCGGTAAGAGGGATCTGCCAATACCCTTTCAGCAAGTCAAATTTGGTAACAAATTTAGCTGGGCCTATTCGATCAATACAGTCGTCAATCCTCGGGAGCGGATAGGAGTCGGTCTTGGTCACTGCATTCACCCGTTTTAAATCTGTACAACACCGGAAGCTGCCATCGGGTTTCGGAACCAACACACATGGGGAGCTCCATTCACTGTTGCTTGGTTCGATGATGTCATTGTCCAACATATATTGCATCTCCTTCCGAAGATACTCCATCTTCACCGGGTTCATCCGATAGGGGTGTTGTTTCACTGGAGTGGCCTCCCCCACCTCGATATCATGATATACTAAGTCCGTACGACCAGGTACATCTGTGAACAAATGTTTAAATTCGAACATTAGGCTGGACAGTTGTCCTTGCTGTTCCCTTGTTAAGTGACCTAACTTCTCATCCAAATGACTCAACACTTCGGTGTTCGTCAATTTGGGGCAGGCCTGGTCATCCAAGTTATCAAACTTCACACCGGCGTTTCCGTCCATTTTCACCGGTACGACCGGTGAGACAGGAACTACGTCTTCCACCGGTTCCCTCTCATGATATTTCTTCAGTCGGTTGACATGACACAACTGTCGCTTTTTTCGTCGGTCGGGAGTGGTCACCACGTAGTCTGTCTCATTCACCCTCTCCTCCACTGCATAAGGACCGAAATATCTAGCCTGGAGGGGCTGACCTGGAACGGGCAGCAATACTAACACCCGGTCCTGAGGACTGAAATTCCTTATCTGCGAGGTCTTGTCATGTCTCTCCTTCATTTTCCCCTGGGCCCTTCTCAAGTTCCGTCGTGCCACCTCACACGCCTTTGCCAATCGGTGTTTCACTGTGGACACATACTCCACCATCGGTGTCCGGGACTCCTGTAGTAACCACTGTTCTTTCACCAATTTCAACGGTCCCCGCACTGCGTGTCCAAACACCAGTTCAAACGGACTGAATCCCAAGGAATCCTGCACGGACTCCCTCGCCGCAAACAACAATAGGGGTATCCCTTCATCCCAATCCTTGGCACATTCAAAACAATACGTTCGGATCATATTCTTTAAAGTCTGGTGAAACCTTTCCAGGGCCCCTTGGCTCTCGGGATGGTAGGCGCTGGATCTTACTTGTTCCACCCCCAACAGGTGTACCACTTGCTGGAACAGTGTGGACATGAAATTGGACCCCTGATCCGATTGGATGATCTTAGGTAGACCAACCCAAGTGAAAAATTTAATCAAGGCCTTTGCAATAACTGCCGCCGTTATTTTCCTCAGAGGCACTGCCTCGGGGAACCTGGTGGACGCACACATGATGGTCAGTAAGTATTGATGTCCAGCTTTGGTTTTGGGTAAAGGGCCCACACAGTCCACAATGACTCGGCTGAATGGCTCTTCAAAAGCTGGAATTGGCTTTAACAGGGCGGGTGGGATTTTTTGATTCGGCTTTCCCACCAGCTGACAAGAATGGCAGGACTTGCAGAACTCCGCCACATCCCGTCGCAGTCCCGGCCAGAAAAAATGTACCAATATCCTGTCACAGGTCTTGTTCACTCCCAGGTGCCCGGCCCAAGGGGTCTCATGTGCCAAACTCAAGATCTCCTTCCGGTACAGCGGTGGCACCACAATCTGATAGTGAACTTTCCACTCATCGTCTGCGGGCACCTCCGGGGGCCTCCATTTCCTCATTAGGGTTTCCCCCTTCATGAAATACCCCACAGGTATCTTCGTAGCCTCTTCTTCCGTAACGGCTTTCTCAATTAACCTCTGGATCTCCGAGTCTTCGTGTTGTTCTTCCACTAGTCTCCTTCGGACCAGCGCGGTTTGCTCCACTTCGTTCTCCGCGGTCTCCGACGGACACTCCACGTCCCCTTGCGTTCCAGACGCTACCATTTCTCGAAATTCCTGGGAATCCCTCCCCTGGTTATTTCCCTTTTCCGAGTTGTCTTCCCGTACCTCTAAGGGTTCCAACTCCCCCTCTCTTTCTTCCTCCTTCTCTTCCGCGTGCTTTCTACCCATAGCCCGAGTCACTGCACAGGATGGAAAGATACCCGGAATCTCCATCTCTAACCGAGTGGTGTTATTTTTCTTACTGGGCTTGTCCACCATTATTGGATTACCCGAAACTCGCCCCCCGGCCAAATCATTCCCGATAATAAAAGAGATTCCCTCCACAGGAAGGGTGGCTTGTAAGCCTACGGTGACCGGCCCGGATACCAACTCAGAACTCAACTGGATGACATGAAGCGGAGCTTTAACATAGCCCCCGACCCCCTGTAAAAGCACACTAACCCCAGTTGCCGTCTTCTCCGACAATGGCAAAATGCCCTCCAGCATCAACGATTGGTGGGCTCCTGTGTCCCTCAATACCCTAACTGGCTTCTGGTTACTCGGGTCGCCATCCAGCGACACGAACCCCTCTGAAATGAAATGTTTGTAGCCCTCCTGAACAAGGTTCTCCCGGGACGCCGTACCTTTGACAGGGGAATCTTCCCCCAGCTCTGCTCTCCAAGAATGATTTCTCACACTTGCCAGTGCATTCGGAGTCGCACTAGACTGATTCCGTTCCGGGTTCTCCCTTTTCCGGAGGTAACATTGGGACATCAAGTGTCCAGTTTTATGGCAAAAAGCACAAGTAGGCCCGGGGGAGAACCTCGGGGTCGGCCTTGAGCCCCCCGAAAAATAAGTTTGTCTTGGGCCCGTAGCCCTCGGATTTCTAACAGTTGGGGTATCATAGTTGTCCCCATAATCATCTCGAGGCCGCCGCCATGTAAGGTCGTTCTCCGCACCGGGGGTTCCATAACTCCCCTGCTGAAGTCTAGGCGAGGAGTTAGGTTTGTGGGCCCCTATTCGGTGGGTTAAGGCATAATCATCTGCCATGGTGGCTGCGTCCCACAACTTTGGTACTTTCTTTTCCTGCAGGTACACTTTGATGTCCTCGTGGACACACTGCTGGAATTCCTCCACCAGGATCAAGTCCCGCAATGTTTCGAAGTCTTTCCCGACTCCTTTTGACTCACACCACCGATCAAACATGTTTTCTTTCACTCTGGCAAACTCCACATGGGTCTCACTCTCCCTCTTCCTGGCATTCCTGAATTTTTGCCTGTAAGCTTCCGGAACCAACTCATAGGCTTTGAGGATGTGCTTCTTGAGTACCTCATAATCTGCACATTGGTCCATTGGTAGCGCCGAATAAATTTCCTGAGCTTTCCCCACCAGCACACTTTGCACGAGTATGGTCCAGGCCTCCTCCGGCCAGTTTAATTGTCGAGCCACTTTCTCAAAGTGTGGAAAAAATTTCGCGACTTCCTTTTCACTGAACGGTGGAACCAGCCTCACATGTCTGCCCACATCCCAGGTTTTCTGGTTAGGTGTCGACCCCGTCAGCAAGGGTGGTGCCTCTCCCCGTTCTCTCATTAACTCCAGCTCCTTGAATTTGATTTCTTGCTGAAGCTCCATGTCACGTTCCTTTAATTCCCTTTCCGCTTTTCTCTCCTCTGCTTCGAGGTCCCTTGCAGCTCTCCTCTCCTCTGCTTTTCTCCCTTCTAACCTTTCCTGGAGTTCTCGTTCCACTCTCCTTTCCTCTGCTTGTTTCTCTTCTCTCCTCTCTTCTGCTTTCCTTTCTGCTTCTGCTCTTTCCTTTTCTGCTTTCCTTTCTTCTTCTGCTCTTTCCTTTTCTGCTTTCCTTTCTTCTTCTGCTAACCTTTCCTGGAGTTCTCGTTCCACTCTCCTTTCCTCTGCTTGTTTCTCTTCTCTCCTCTCTTCTGCTTTCCTTTCTTCTTCTGCTCTTTCCTTTTTTGCTTTCCTTTCTTATTCTGCTCTTTCCTTTTCTGCTTTCCTTTCTTCTTCTGCTCTTTCCTTTTCTGCTTTCCTTTCTTCTTCTTTAATCCGTTCCTGGCTCCGTAGTTGCAACTCCAGTTTCCGGAGCTCAACGTCTTCTGGTTCTTCGGGTAGCCACTGCCAGGCTAACTCGTCCCATGTTCCTAATCCCACCATAGATTGTATCACCGTGGCCTGCAACTCTGCCTTCCTCAAATTAGTTCGGACCTCCAAGTTAAAATGTTTGGCCAATTTCAAGAGGTCCGACTTTAGTAACGCTCGGAACTGTGCCTCACTCGGTGTTACCGCAAAGTTCTGTGCCACAAACGCCATGGTGACTATCGTTAACACCTGTTAACCTTCACCCAAGACTTTACCCCAATTTCCCCAAAAATTTTCCAATTAATACTTAATTAATAAATTTTAATTAATAAAAATATTATTTTATTATTTTATACAAATACACTTTTAGATCCCGGACGGGCCCCCAATTCTGTTACGTGGTCCCCTCGGTGACTACCTGGTCTCGGTGACCCCCGGACCGTGAGAGGACCTTCGCCAGCAAGTAGTATTATATATATGCGCTTTCGCAACGCAATCCCTATGAATTCCACCCAAGAGAAACTGATGTGCAATGATATATTTCCAGGGTAAGGATATCATACGATTTCAATGTTACAATCACGGATATGCCCCGAGCAATCAACACAAACAACCATCAACAATTCCCAATCCACAATCAATTCCCTATATGATTAAGATGGCCATCTTATATATGTGTGTCCACTTCTGTACTCACGACCCCCTTTTGGTCTCTGCCCCTCACAATGTCTCTGGGCCCCTCCTGACCGAGATGCTGGTCGGCGTCGCCGCACTCGGGCGGTTGAACGAACCCCGGGTGGACGTTTTTCCACCGGGCAGGTATCGTACCAGGCACCGCGGCTGCAGCCCCTCGTGGCCACGCGAAGCGGGTACGGTAGAGCAAGCCAAAAGCCCCACGCCGCTTGCAAGGCGTGTTAGGCCCCAACGTCCGACCCGTACGCGTCTGTTTAGACGGTGCCGCGAACGGTGCCAGACGCGGGGTCGATGCACGGCCCCACGTCAACTTGACGTCTCCACCGGGTAGGTACACGTCCCGGTAACTCCTCTCGCCAGACGGGCTTCGGAACGCCGCTTTTCCACGCAGCGCAAGGTCGATCCCACCTTTCGTCGGAGCGGGGCGAGGAAGAAGAATCGTCGCTTTTTTCCCTCGTGTCTTTTCTTCTTCCGTTTCCGGTCACTTCCGTTTCCGGACACTTTTTCAGAAGGGCTCCTGACCCTCCAACCACAACAACCCTTAATCTACTACACATGGATAAGCAACCCTGAATGGTAATTCACATACATTCACATAAATGTGTAACAGTATAGATACTGTTTGTAGTTACACGGGTCACATGCTTTCAGGATTGAAATGTTTGTAGTGACATTTCTCAGCTTTGCCAGTGATTCCAAATCTATTGCGCTCCGTTGGCACGTTCAATAAAGTGTGGTCCAAGAGTAAATAGCAGACCTTTTTCTGCACGTTAAGAGTAGAGCACTGCCTTTTGCTCAGTAATGAGATCAACTATCTTTGGTGCTGAAACACATTCAGCTCCCGAAGTGTGTGTATGCCTCCGAGACTTCACCAAAGCAATGTGATGTGTATGGACTATGAGCATCCCTCCATAATACTGTACTTTCATCCCATTGTTTTTGTGATGACATATCTTGCAATATTGTAAAAACAAAATACTGTGTCTAATCACAAAAACACAGTAAAATATCTGATTGATATATGTATGCGTTCAGGTGACATGCAGTAAAACAGATAATGCACGCATTTTTGATTCGTTTTGCAGTTTTACAGATGTAATGGAATAAGTGGCTAATGACAGTTTACATTTCAAAATTTCCCAAATTTTGTGGTGGTTCTCAAAAAGTATCAAACATTTTTCAAAACTGATGCGTAGTTTTTACAGTATAAAAATTTTAGGCATTGGCATGTACTAATCGTTCAGCTATTTTCTTTCATACACGACTACACAGGCTCGGTGGCCTGAAAACTGGAAAGTGCACCGTTCAGTCATCCACAATGACTTGTAATACAAATACAGTACTTAGTCATGCATTTTGGTCAAGAAGGATCCTTTTTATTGAGAAAAAAAGAAAAGATTCCTACCCCATTGTCTTTCAGAAAAAAATTCCAGTCTCCCAGATGGAAAACTTGGACCCATACTTTAAAAGAGGGGTAGCTACAATCCATACAAACTTACCAAGGCCATTAACTTTGAGCTGACGTTGCTGAGCAAAGGACAAAGCCTTGGGAAGCAGGAGGCAGAGTTTTGAGACAAGTCCAGAAGCGTCACAGTGAAACGATCCTCTCAGCCCAAATAAATGGGAAAGGATAGAGCATAGCAGAGCCCGTAGTGATTCATCAGGATAGGCCAGACCACAACAGAGTTGTTGCAGCAAGTTAGCTGTAAAACATGGCGTCAAATGAGCTAAAATTGGGGTACTAACGATGGCAGACAATCAAATAATATTAGCAATGCTTCTTCAAAATTCCTGGAACAAAGGTTCACAAGAAAGAGGTCAAGAAAATACACAAAATACACACATGATCAAAAAAGACCTGCATAACAATTTCCTTGAAACTTGAGTACAAAGCCACTGTCTGTGCAACTGCATCTGGTATTTCTCAAAGTGTTAAAAAGTACCTTGATAGCACACAAACTGGCCACAGACAGTCGGATGGTGGTTAAGGAGATGGCCAAGCAAAACGAGAAATGGCTGGATCTCTTTGAAGTTTGTAGCTCCCAGAACCTGCAGAAGTGTTATTTCCATTTAGCATAGAAACTAAAGTACATGTGGAGTTATATTTTCACAAACTGACAACCCCAACTTTGACTCCCCTCCTTTCACCTTCTCTCCTCTCAACTGATCCATCTTTCACCTCCATAAATGACTATTACAATATAATGGGTTGGCCTGTCTGGTGTTCCCATCTGAATACTTGCCTCATGAATCTGCAACCCAAAGTTAAAATTCCATAACCTATGCAGATTTATCTATGGTCCCTAATGTCCTTGTCCCAAGATTCCTGTTTAGAGCATCTGATAATATATACATATTCACATTAAGAAATCGTTATGGATGCTAAAGTATCTATCATCATGCGTCCTGGTAACATGTTAACATTTTTTGATGAAAGGTTGAGTAAAATGGGGAAATGTATGGACTGCAGGTCTGGTCAATAAAATTAGAATAATGTGGCGAGAACTGGGCATGTGCTTAATAAATCGATTAAAATGAGCAAGTGCTCAATGTTTCTTTGACCACTGACATCTAAAGACAGATTAACTTTGCGTTAGTGCACTGGGGTCTTTGCGGACCCCAATTCTTTTATAAACCACCTCATCTACAGACGGCAACACTGACGCTATTGAGTTTGCCAGTATCTTCCTGAAAATGCAAATAGAGTGTGCACCTAGATAATCTCAGTTCTACCACAGATGGCTGGAGAGCAACAAGCACATCCAAAGAGGCTTGGGATCCAAAAAGAGGATCCCAGTGCATTAATCTAAGAGTATTATTCGTGTTTCAAATCTTTCTCTTCTTTGTTACTTATACAATGTTATCAGAGTTTTTAGAGGATATACATGCAAAAAATAATAATAATAAATTGGATATAGAATCGAGGCTCGTGGAAGAGCTAAAACATTGAACATGAAAACATGCACAGACACATAAAACATACAATGAAGGGAGCGGGAGACAAGAGAGGGATGCACACAAGCACAACAACAGTGGAGAACAAGGACGTCGGTAGATCTGTGGAAGGGGGAGGGCTGGGGAGGAGAGAGGGGTACACGGTATAAAGCAAATGAACACTACTATGAATTTCACAACTAGGAATTTCAGGAAAGAAGTTGGGGATTGAAAGAGATGGATTTGGGGTGTTTTAACGGGGGTAGAAAAGATCAAGGTTTTGGATGGGGGAACAAAAGAGATGGTGGTGAACAGCTCTTTTAAAGACCTGGAGGGAGGAGAGGGATTGAAGAGAGTGTGGGAGCTTGTTCCAGAGGCGAGAGAAAAGAGGAATGAAAGAGAGTTTTCAGAGTTTTTAGAGGATATACATGCAAAAAATAATAATAATAAATTGGATATAGAATCGAGGCTCGTGGAAGAGCTAAAACATTGAACATGAAAACATGCACAGACACATAAAACATACAATGAAGGGAGCGGGAGACAAGAGAGGGATGCACACAAGCACAACAACAGTGGAGAACAAGGACGTCGGTAGATCTGTGGAAGGGGGAGGGCTGGGGAGGAGAGAGGGGTACACGGTATAAAGCAAATGAACACTACTATGAATTTCACAACTAGGAATTTCAGGAAAGAAGTTGGGGATTGAAAGAGATGGATTTGGGGTGTTTTAACGGGGGTAGAAAAGATCAAGGTTTTGGATGGGGGAACAAAAGAGATGGTGGTGAACAGCTCTTTTAAAGACCTGGAGGGAGGAGAGGGATTGAAGAGAGTGTGGGAGCTTGTTCCAGAGGCGAGAGAAAAGAGGAATGAAAGAGTGAAGGTGAGCAGAAAGTCTTGATTTTGGCAGTTTCACCAGAAGAGGGTTGCTGGCAGATTTTGTGCATCCTGCAGGAATATTTGGGGGCCAGAGCACAGACAGAGCAGGGGGACCAAGGCCGGAGAGGAGTCGGTAGAAGACAGAGAGACCACCTACCTGCCTGCGGTGAGAGAGAGAAAGGATCTCAGAATCAGCTTCATCATGGGAGATACCAATGATTCCGAATGCTTTGGTTTCAACCGCGTGAAGCCGAGCTCGTTGTGAGGCAGGAGCACCAGCCCAGAGGGGAGAGCAGTATTCCATCGAGCTGCGGATGAAAGCTTTGTATGTGGTGACTTGACTTGCTTTGGAAGCCAGCTGGGAAATGTGGTTTTCCCAGGAAAGATCAAGGCAGATAGTGAGACCCAAAAGATTGAGTGACAGAACTTCTTCAAGAGGATTGTTCAGAAAGTAGATGGGAGGGTTGTCCAGACGGTATTTTTGCAGAGACAAAGTGAGAGTGTGAGATTTGTCAGGATTGAAAGACATGTTCCAATTGTTTGACCAGTTTGTGATTTTGTGCAGGTCTGCAGAGAGTGAAGAGGCTGCAGACTGCCGATCTAAGGGTTGAGACATAGAGCGGCCGAGAGTGGAGTCATCAGCAAAGAGATATAAGAGGATTTTCCAGAGAGTCAGAGAGATCATTAATGAAGACAAGAAAAAGCACAGGGCCCAGAACACTGCCTTGAGGAAATCCAGCCTGAACGGGAAGGGGAGATGAGAGAATTCCATTCAGGGCCACACGTTGACTGCGACCAGTGAGGAAGTCTGCAAGCAATGCATGGAGGTGTCCATGGATACTATAAGAGGAGAGTTTGGTGAGCAGGGCAGGGTAACAGACCGTATCGAAGGCACGTGATATGTCAAGGGAGACAGCTCTGATTTTCTGTTTGGCATTGAGGACATCCATCCATTGTTGAGACAGCAGAAGCAGCATGTCCAGAGTAGAATGACCTGGTCTGAATCCAAATTGATGATCAGAGATCAAGCCATTGGAGAAGACGAAGGATTTTATATCTGAAGCGATGATTGATTCCACGACCTTGCTGATTATTTGGAGCAGGCTGATTGGTCTGTAGTTGCAAGGACCTGTTTTAGCATATTTTTGGTGTAAAGCAGTAATGTTGGCTGATTTCCAAGCAGATGGCAGATGACCTTGAGCAAAAGAGAGCGTGAAGAGAACAGACAGAGGGTGAGATACACTACCGATCAAAAGTTTTAGAACACCTCAATTTTTCCAGTTTTTATTGAAATTTACGCAGTTTAATGTCTCAATGTACTCTGAAATTAAGCAGAGAACAAATAAACAATTGGAGATAAAAAAGAAATCATAGAATCATTTTGTTTAACAAAATTTTATTTAAAATTTTGACTCAGCCAAAGTAGCCACCTTTTGCAGATATAACCGCCGAACACACTCGTGGCATTCTTTCTACAATGGAAATTAAATATTGTTCGGTAAGTTCTTCCCAACACTGTTGCAGAAGTTCCCACAAATGTGTTGCACTTGTAGGTTGCTTTGCTTTCACCCTTCTGTCCAGTTCATCCCAAACCAGCTCAATGGGGTTTACGTCTGGAGACTGTGCTGGCCATTCCATGATTTGAAGTCTACCGTCTTGTTCTTTTCCTCGAAGGTAGTTTTGACATGTCTTGGAGGTGTGTTTAGGGTCATTATCTTGCTGTAGGATGAACCCCTGACCAACTAGGCGTATACCAGAGGGTATTGCATGGCGCTGCAAAATGCTGTGGTACTGTGGTAGCCCTTTTGGTTCAGGGTGCCAGTCACTCTGTGCAAGTCGCCGACTCTGGATCCAGCAAAAGAGCCCCAGACCATCACGCTTCCTCCTCCATGTTTGACAGTTGGTGTCACACACTGAGGAACCATCCTTTCGCCTACTCGATGGCGTACAAAAACCCTGCGTGATGAACCAAAGATTTTAAATTTTGAATCATCGGTCCATAAGACCTTCTTCCAGTCTTCAGTCATCCACTGGCAGTGCGTTATGGCCCAGGCAAGCCTCTTTGTCTTATTTTGCCATCTTAGCAATGGCTTTCTTACTGCCCCTCAACCTGTCAAACCTGCAGCTCAAAGTCTTCTCTTCACAGTTGAAACTGAGACTTGCTTACTTCGACCAGTGTTAAGCTGTGCTTGAAGCTGTTGTCCTGTGAGCCGCCTATCACGCAAGCTGCTGACTCTCAGAAACTTGTCTTCTGATTCTGTTGTGGCTTTGGGTCTGACAGACCTCTTCCTGTCAGAGTTTCCTCCAGTTTCCAATATACTACTTCCTGCAGTGCAATATTGTCCAAATAATGCTTCACAGGGTGTCATAACAGTCTGTTCCAATACTGCTTTGAAACAGACTGTGGGTTTGTAATCAAGTAATCAGCAGAGGTTGGGACACCTGTAGGAATTGTTTGCATCAACTTTCAATGGTTAATTTACTTATATTGCTGCAGAACAGCTGTAAGTTATTGACCCATTACTTGTTCCCTGAAGAAGGCCTTTCTTTACAATATAACTGTGCAATTTACATTATTTTCCCGTTTTTGCTAACCTAAACTTTTTTTTAAACCTCGAGCTGTTTACTGCTTACCTTTGTACCATTTCAGGTTATTCACTGGACATTAAACTGCGTAAATTTCAATAAAAACTGGAAAAATTGAGGTGTTCTAAAACGTTTGACTGGTAGTGCAGAGCGGCAGAGCAGAATTTTAGGACCCGTGGGCTGATGCCGTCTGGTCCAGTTGCAGAATCAGAGTCGAGGTTTGACAGAGACTTCTCCACCTTTTCTTTTTTTTTTTTTTTTTTCGTATACTGAATCGAGGCTCGTGAAAGAGCTGACAACCACGAGGGAAAGACAGCACAGGGGGACCACGAGGGAAAGACAGCACAGGGGGACCATGAGGGAAAGACAGTACAGTGGGACCACGAGGGAAAGACAGCACAGGGGGACCATGAGGGAAAGACAGCACAGGGGGACCACGAGGGAATGACAGTACAGGGGGACCACGAGGGAAAGACAGTACAGGGGGACCACGAGGGAAAAACAGCACTGGGGGACCACGAGGGAAAGACAGCACAGGGGGACCATGAGGGAAAGACAGCACAGGGGGACCACGAGGGAAAGACAGTACAGGGGGACCATGAGGGAAAGACAGCACAGGGGGACAACGAGGGAAAGACAGCACAGGGGGACCACGAGGGAAAGACAGCACAGGGGGACCACGAGGGAAAGACAGCACAGGGGGACCACGCGGGAAAGACAGCACAGGGGGACCACGAGGGAAAGACAGCACAGAGGGACCACGAGGGAAAGACAGTACAGGGGGACCACGAGGGAAAGACAGCACAGGGGGACCACGAGGGAAAGACAGCACAGGGGGACCACGAAGGAAAGACAGTACAGGGGGACCACGAGGGAAAGACAGCACAGGGGGACCATGAGGGAAAGACAGCACAGGGGGACCACGAGGGAAAGACAGTACAGGGGGACCATGAGGGAAAGACAGTACAGGGGGACCACGAGGGAAAAACAGCACAGGGGGACCACGAGGGAAAGACAGCACAGGGGGACCACGAGGGAAAGACAGCACAGGGGGACCACGAGGGAAAGACAGTACAGGGGGACCACGAGGGAAAGACAGCACAGGGGGACCACGAGGGAAAGACAGCACAGGGGGACCACGAGGGAAAGACAGCACAGGGGGACCACGAGGGAAAGACAGCACAGGGGGACCACGAGGGAAAGACAGCACAGGGGGACCACGAGGGAAAGACAGCACAGGGGGACCGCGAGGGAAAGACAGCACAGGGGGACCGCGAGGGAAAGACAGCACAGGGGGACCGCGAGGGAAAGACAGCACAGGGGGACCACGAGGGAAAGGCAGCACATGGGGACGACGAGGGAAAGACAGCACAGAGGGAAGGAGAGCAGGACACAGCGTCCAGGAGCAGCTGCGTTTGACTGGGTAAGGTGGGTACAGAGAGAGATGGGTTCAGGACACAAGATTTTGAGACAAACACAGAGTTGAGGCATTCGGCTTTTTCACGTGCAATGTCAGCTGTGTAGCCATTTGAGATAAGGGAGGGGATGGAAGGGGAACAAACACCAGAAACAGCTTTCACTGGATGCCACCAGGATTTGGAGGAGGGAGACAGGTTTGAGAGTTCAGTCTTGAGAGTAGAGAGATATTGTTTCCTGGTTCTCCTGAGGGTAGACACACACTTGTTCCGAGCTTTGTGAAAGGAACCGAGATTGCCAACAGTTGGATTAGCCTTCCATGAGGCGAAGGCAAGTTGTTTCATGGCAACTGCCTCACCACAAGCTTCAGTGTACCATGGACGGGAGGAAGGGTATGACAACTAAAGACGAGATGGAATAAATCTGTGCATGAGAGAGAGCAGTTTACTTTGGAAGAATTCCCAGGAAGAGTTGATGTCAGAGGCAGTAGAGATGGGAGACCAGTCCAGATCATTGTTGGCTGCTTGAAGACCATGCCAGTCGGCCTGAGTGAAATGCCAAACTCGTCGATGCTGAGGAGGCTCTCTGAGAATGGCCAGAGATGTCCACTTTAACAAGCAAATGATCAGAAGAACCCATTGGAGCAGAAGAAGAGCAGCAGACATTCGCAGGGAAGTTAGTCATAACCAAGTCGAGAAGAGAAGATGGTCCGTTGACTGAGATCCGGGTCTGGAAATTGACAGATTGTGTCAGTCCCAGTGAGTCGCAGAAGTACTTTGCTGAGGTGCCATGGCTGGTGAGAGAGGTACCCACACCCAGCCAGCTGGCATGATGACAGTTGAAATCACCACATATGAGGAAGAGAGATTTGGGATGAGTGGATAGAAGTTGGTCCATGTTGTCAGACAGGGAGATGTAAATGGAGTCATCACTGTTTGGAGCACAACACACATATGAACAAAAGGTGGGAGTGGAGGGGAAGCCATAGCCAGAGGTACTCCTGTGGATGGGTTGGAGAGAGGGCAGTGCAGGGAGAGTGAGGAAGAGAGTTTTTGATAAAGACAGCAACCCCACCACCAGAATGAGGCTCAGGTCTATCATACCAGAGGAGGGAGTAACCAGGAAGAGATATTAAGGAATCAGAGACATCTTGAAGGAGGAAAGTTTCTGTTAAGCAGATTAAGTCTGGTTTGTCAGAAGCAACCTGTATGGAGAGATCAATCAGGTTTGAGCGAAGGTCCCAGATGTTTGAGGTCCATACCATTAAGGAAGAGGGAGGGGGAGCATTGGGTACAGGACAGGACAGGGGAGGGGTAGGGTAAGATGAGATGAGGGGTGAGAGGGGGAGGTAGGGAGAGCTGATGATAGTGTGTCAGAGATTGCAGAAAAGTTAGGAGAAAGGGAAGGATGAGGAGGACAATAGGTTTGATGGTGATAGGATGAGGCACAGTGAGGTGTTGTTTGAGGGGAGCAGAGCAAAGTAGAAAGTTGGAGGAGGTGGAGGTATGAGATGGAAGGGAGAGGAAGTGGGGAGGAGGCAGCGTTGAGGAAGAGAGGAGGGGAGGAGGGGGGAGAATTGAAGAAGGTGGTGAGGGGGGAGATTAGAAGGGGAGGGGTGTGGGGGGGAGTTTTGAAGGGGAGGGGGGAGTTTTGAAGGGGAGAGGTGAGGGGGGAGTATTGAAGGGGAGGGGTGAGGGGAGAGTTTTGAAGGGGAGTCCAAATCAAAAATAATGCAATATGCTTATCAAACATTTGTGCTTTTTCAGATTGAAGATGGCTGACATTTGGAGGCGAAGGGTGGGAGAGAAGGGGAGAGCAGGAAAGTGGGGAGACGGAGGGAAGAGAGGGAGGCAAGGGTGATGGGAGGGGGAGGGGAGTGGGGAGGTGAAGGAGAGGGAGGAGAAGGGGAGGGAAGGGGGAAGGGGAGGGGAAAGGGTAGGGGAATGGATAGGGGAGGGGATGGAGGAGTATGGGGGGTGGGTGGGGAGGGGAGGAGGGAAGGAAGGGGGGAGGAAAGTGTGAGGACCCCAAAGACCCTTAAGACCCCAAAGATCCCTAAGAACTTTGAAGACCCCAAAGACCCTCTAAGGCCTTTAAGATGCCGAAGGCCCTTAATATCTCGAAGACCCTTAAGACTTTGCAGAACTTTAGAATCCAAACACCCTGTAAACACCCAAACACCCTTTAGACCTGGAAGACCCATAAGACCCCAAAGACCCTTTAAGACCCCTTCCCAAACCAGCATCGCCTTAACTCACCTTTTAAATAAACCCAAACCAGCATCACCTCAATTGCAATCCTTCCAATTATTTTGCTTTCATAACTCGGGGATTATCAATCAGAGATTTCTCGGCTGCGGAAGCTTTGACATTGATCCTGCTGGTTAATTTGTTGCGGTAACCTATAGTTCTATACATCAAAGAATAAACACCACACGCAGCACCAACACAGGCACGTGGGTGTGAGTTTGAAGAAGAAGAAGAATTATCTGCTTGAGTTTGAATAAAGGCAAGGCATACTTGAGTTGAGCGGACAAAATGGCGGAATTAAGACTCCAAGCAGCGCCACCTGAATATGCAGGCTGACCTAAAGTAATCCCGTTAAATTAAGACCCCAAGCAGAGCGATTTGAATGCAGGCTGACCAAAGGTAAGTCTGTTCGCGTAAATTATTTTTAAAAACACGCCCCCTCCCACCCCCCCAAAACAGTCATGCAATCCCTTGGAGTTCCCTTAGTATGCATGCAGTGTTTGGAGCTGCTAGGTTTCATGGTTTTGGAGGAGACTATCGCAAGCACGCACACACACACACACACACACACACACACACACACACACACACACACACACACACACACACACTGCCTTTTATTATTACAGATATTAGTGACAAACACAAACATGCACATCAGTGATGAAATAATGAAATATACTAAGCAGGCCAGGGCAAAAGACAGACATTGGTGAAATGAAAGCTTTTCTGGGGCTGGTTTTGTTGGCAGGGTTTTTTCAGAGCAACAGAATGAATCAGGAGGATCTTTGGAAGGTAGATGCGACAGATGTGTATGTTTCAGAGCAACATGGTCATTGCAGCGTTTCAGGTTTCTCCTTGTTAGCCTCAGATTTGATGACAAAACAACTCACCCTGAATACAGATTAGTTGATAAACTAACCCCTATTAAAGAACGTTATGGATTAAAATGTATTTTTTTTGGTTATAAAGGAAAATCAGTTATCGATTTTGGATATTTTTCATTGACCCCTTCTTAACACTATCAAAACATGAAAATAAGATAAATATTCTATGTATTCCTTCACTAGATTGTTGAATTACATGTACACATAGATAAATTAACAATTAATTCTGAAAATATAATAAAAATGATTTTTACTATTTAGGGTCCAGCTGGACCCCAGTGCACCAATGGTGTTCAAATTGTTGTGGGGTTAAACAAGATTATCTTGGAAAATGTAAAAAGATGCCGAAATTTTACATCTAATAAAAATCAGTGGCTAGTTGTATACTAGATAAACGTGTTAATATATTTCAATAGATGACATTTCATGTTGACATCTATTTACAGTAAATTCAGTTCATTTCTCATAAAGATTGTAAGGTCTCCTGATGCATGTGTGCAAGTACAGTCTAGGAAGCGTGAAGGAAGCGCTGCATCTCTGCAACAAGGAACGCAGTCGTCAAGGGGCAAGGCAAGGGGCAAGGCACATGATGGAAAGTCACAG
Source organism: Myxine glutinosa (assembly GCF_964187855.1). NCBI lineage: Eukaryota > Metazoa > Chordata > Myxini > Myxiniformes > Myxinidae > Myxine > Myxine glutinosa. The sequence goes on from NC_136270.1 coordinate 6,144,058, forward strand.
TCAGATAATCGCCAGACAAATTGGCTGTTCGCGATCCACAGTATCTCACATCTTTAAAGAGATTCACACCAGGCATGGTGTCGCATAATGCAGAAATAATTGTAGATGGAAGCGGATCACCATGTCAAGAGATGACAGGAAGTTGTCCGATATGGCAAAGAAGAACCAGTTGCAATCTACCAAAAACCTTGCTCGCAGGTGGATCCTTGCTCGCAGATTACAATCTACCAATATTGAGGCACTCTTTACCCCTTACCCCTCACCCCCAGATATTAGAAGATTTAGCACAAGTATAGCACATCTAGGCAATTACATCTCAAATGCTGTAAGCCAATGCTGTGCATTCTCACAAGTGTAACTAACTATATATTCTGACCTGTTTGTTTATACACTTCAGTAAAGAGAGCACAAGCTCATCCCACTGCAAGGCGATGCTCAGCTGTGCAAGGACTGGAAAGAAAAATAAAAAATTACAAGTTAAAGAGTATCCTGCTTACAAGCTAAAAGTAGCAAATTCAGCTGCTAATTTAATTTCAGGTCTGTAAAAGATTATTTATGGGGGTAGGGAAGAGAACACCGTAGGGAAGGTAGAATTGTATAGACATAGCATGGACCGTGTGACGCGTAGGAGAATTTTTATGCACATAAGTAGGGAAAATGTAGCTTAAGATGGTGTTTCAATGTTCATCACATGAGGGATGATGACGTATTAATTAGTAGTAGGGTTTAAGGTTAATTTCCCCAGTGCGTGAATTCCCTCTGTGGCCAACCCTTAAATTATAGCAATCCCGGCCAAGATAAGCCTGCCCTATGGACACGATATATGGCAAAAACCCGCATAGGAGAGGCGGGCCTACATGATGCAAGGGGCGTGGGGAACACCGTAGGAAGCCACGCCGCTGGAGTGACGCGGCCCGGTGATGTAAGAGAGTGGGAGGGAGAAGAAGGCGGTTCTGCGATCGGGAGGAGGACGTTTTGTTTTCGCCCAGGAGAGCTTGAAGCTTTTGCTTTGTCGGCAGCAATTAAAAGAGGCGTTTTCGTGTTGGCTGATAAGGGAGCAGGAGGCCGCGTATGCTTCCCCAGACAATGGAAGAGAAAGGGGGCCATCTTTGTGACTCGCCTCATGCCAGTGGGGTTTCCGACACGCGGAGCAGCCACCATTTTGAGTGCTTCCCACGCGGGTGGTGCAAGACACCACCGGCTGCCAACATCCCAAATGGACCCAGTTGAGCAAGCTAAGTGCCGGCCAAAGATAATTATTATTTTCTTATTTTTCCCCCTGTTCGTGTTTTGTGAGTCCATCTGTGAGGTACCTCAGTTAGGAATTTATTTACCTAAGTTTAATTTCCGACATTTTCAGTTCCTCCGGAGTGCCTCCGGAGGTATGTACAGGTATGTACAGTCCGTATGTACAGTGCCTCCGGAGGCAGAATGCTTCTCAGTGATCGATCTGTGTTCCGCCTTCTTTAGCGTCCCCATGCATCCGGAGTTCCGGACTCTCAGTTTTTGTTTGCATTTACATATGAGGGTCAACAGTATACGTGGACAGCATTACCCCAAGTGTTTTGCGATAGTCCGACGTTGTTTTCGAGGGCATTGCAACAAGACTTGGCGGACGTGGTGCTGCCGGCACAATCGACATTGATTCAGTACGTTGACGACTTGCTAATCTGCTCTACCACCAAGGAGGGATGTTTGACGGACACAGTCGCATTATTAACGGCGCTTGGGGAAAAGGGCCACAAACTTAATAAGGATAAGTTACAGTTCTGTGAGCCCAGTGTAGTTTACTTGGGCCACACCCTGAGAAAGGGAGAGAGGGAACTCACCAGGGAACGCACCGAGGCGGTTTGAGACATCCCTAAGCCGTGGACGAAACGTCAAATGCGCCAGTTCCTCGGGACAGTGGGATATTGTCGGGAATGGATAGCCGATTTTGCACCCGTCTCGCGATCCTTGCAGGATGCGGTGCTCAAAGATGCACCTGTGCAGGTGGAGTGGACCGAAGAACGATTACATAGCTTCGAGTACCTCAAAAAGGCTTTAGCAGATGCTCCAGCATTAGGACTCCCGGACTATGATAAGGCATTTGTACTTTATGTGCATGAAAGAGAGGGGTTTGCCAAAGTAGTGCTGACCCAGGGACATGGTTCAAAGATGCGACCGGTGGCATATGATAGTTAACGGTTAGACGCGGTAGCCCGAGGATTGCCGACGTGTCTCAAATCCGTGGCGCGGGCAGCATGGACGGTTGAGCGCACAGAAGCAGTCGTGCTGGGACACCAGCTTATCCTCCGAGCACCCCATAGTGTACAGGCAATTCTATTGCAGGCACGGATGCAGCATTTATTGACAAATCGGACTTTGAAGTATGAAATTACACTGATAAATGCAAATAACATCATGATTGAGAGATGCACAACCCTCAATCCAGCATCCCTACTGCCGACACAAGACGATGGCGACGCACACAACTGCCATGAGGTAGTACCTGCTACTATGGCTTCACGCGCTGACATGCGAGATGTTGCTTTTGACAACGCAGACCTCGTACTGTACACAGACGGATCGGCTGCACGGAGCCCGGACGGTACAATGCGAGCAGGCTACGCAGTGTGCATGGACCACGAGGTGGCGACACAAGTACGGCTACCGGGCACATTCTCAGTGCAGAAGGCGGAGCTGTGTGCGCTGATCGTGGCATGTAAAATAGCAAAAAAGAGAAAGGTGAATATTTTCACCGACTCAGCATACGCTTGGAGTGTAGCACACGATACATGGGCCATTTGGAAAATGAGCGGTTTCCTCACCTCAGCCGGCACTCCGGTGAAAAACGGTGAGTTGATAGCGGAATTGATGGAAGCCTTGCAGCTTCCATCAGAAATAGCTATCATTAAGTGTAAAGCCCACACCAAGGCAACGGATAATGTCACAAAGGGGAACGCTAGCGCAGACATAGCAACTAAACATGCAGCTGGATTACCAGCAGTGCATCAGATTCCTCAGCGCCTACAGAAGGTGTCTGCAGAGGTTCCCACGGTACAGGATGTTATTGCCCTCCAGGAAGCAGTAACCAGAGAGGAACAAGCAGCATGGACAAAAGCCAGCTGTGAAAAACTGACAGACACCAGACTATGGGTGCGACAGGGTAAGGTGGTAGGCTCCAAAGGCCTATTGCCTTGGCTTGCTCGTCTGGCGCATGGCCATGGCCATACAAGCAAAGGGGGGATCGTAAGTACAGTGTGTAGGACATGGTATGCACCAGGTTTTACGGTGGTGGCGGAGCGGCTCTGCCGCAGGTGCATGACATGCCAGGTAACTAACGTCGGTAGGGTTCCGCCGCAGATAAAGGGGGAGGGGCTCATCCAACCCCCTGGGGGCCAGGTGTACACATCCAGCTCGATTTTATGTTTTTCAATTTTTCTATTTATATATATTGATACGGTTTTGAGATTTGTACATATGACATCATTAAAGGCTAACGGTTTGCCCCCCATAGTTAGTCCACAAGCAACACGTAGGCCCACTTAGAGTATTAGTTATGTCATAGTATGTGTGAGTATAGGCCATTTCCCTAGTAACATCTGTGTTGTGTAAAGCCATGAGTTTAGGTCCTTTCATTTTTGCGCCACCCTCCCAATTCGATCTATGGGCATAATTGATCCCACGCCCCATTTGGCTGATCCCTCAATTCTGTTACGCTTTGGGCTACCCGCAGCAATTTGTTACGCTTTGGCTGCCAGCAGCATTCGCTGCCCTTTGTTCACTCGAACTAGTCAAGTAACACGAGGTAGGCCTAAGAGGGAGGAGCGCGGGGTCGAGGTGGGGCGGCGTCAAGGAGCACGTCAGAGGCGATGACAGTAAGGGCCACCAGCCAACCAGGGCTCTAAGGGCATGGGGTGATCGGGCGTGGTAAGGGCGCGTCTGGCAAATGCTAGAAGGTTCGCGGGGCGTGGATATAAAAGCCTTTGCACAAAGCCCTTGAACAGGACTCGCATGAAAGGACTTGCCAGAGAACCTATGCACGAGAGGAAGGAACTGTATCGACAAAACTGCAGTGAGGACTTGCACGAGAGAAGAGGGCTGGTTGAGAGCACTTCTTTGTGTGAACACTTCGAGGCTTAGCGCTGTATTAAACTATTACGTATGCAGCCACGCGAGTGAACGCGGCAATAGCCGCCAGTGTAACCACCAGAGCCCAGCCCCTACCGTTCGCCCCGTGTTATCCCGTGCACGCCAACGACACGTGGAGAGCTCCTGCCGTCTCTATTCATCTACTTCGCGGTGCGAGCTGGGGACCGGAGAGAGAGCTGCCCGGACGCCATCCCTGGACGCGCTGGTGACCATCAACCTGTTCATCTGCAATCCCCGTGTGAGTATCTGTGTGTGAGACGGGCCCGTTTGTCTGGGGTATTAAGTTAAGACTGTTCTTAAGGATTGCACTGTGTCTTCTTCTTCTCATCATTGTACATAGTGTGAATAAATTCTGTTCTTCCTTTCTTCCCAATTCGACCGCTTCTGTGATTTCCATCATTGGGTAAGCGTGGCACGAATAAGAACCGCTTGGATCGGGGTCTAATAATTGCTAACGGCTCGGATCATGGGTTCACTACCGCTCGGCGTATCCACCAACACCCGTGATTCGGGTGAGGCTTATCTCCTCGTTTCAGGGCAGCGCTAGTACTTAGGTAATAGCGAATCTGGTCCTACAACCCTATTTAGCGCTGCCCAGAAAGGACGTCATAGGCCTCGGGTCGCGCCTGGTCAGTCAAAGACAAGGGGACTAATCCCCCCTTGGTAAGGGGAGAAGGCTGGCGCAGAGATCCGCAACAATATTTTATATTTTTTAATTTTATATTTTACTCAACAGAGTGGCACTTGACTTACTTTTAGCGGAAAGGGGGAGGGGGGGAGGTTTGCGGAATTGTTGAAGGTAGATGTTGTGTGTGGATTCCAGACCCATCGCGGGGAGTGCAGGCAGCCATCAAGGAGATGAGGGAGATAAGTACCAATTTGAAAGATGAAGGATTGGACAGAGAGAAGTGGAGAATAGGCGCCTGGTTGGAAAGCATCTTGGGAGGATGAGGAGCAAAGATAGTTCACTGGCTGATGATCACCGTGGGACTCCTAATAACGATCATTCTTGTGATTGGGTGCTTGAAGGTATTGATCCGTGTGTATCAGTAGGTTTTGTGAGGCAGGTGCAGGTGAACAACACATGGTGGCCCGGGAATCGGAGGAAGATGGATAAGGCATCCCCGGACGAGAACTGCCACTCCATTCACCCCTGTACGAGAACGGTGCGAGGGTTCAAGATCTGCCACCTTCCTCTTTCTAATCCGCCTTGCCCTCAACCCTTGACCCAAATTTAGCTAAATCTTGCACAGCTGGTACAATAGACTAAATTCAAGAGTTAACTACACAAACCATGCGGGAGGTGGAAGCAGTTCTGGAGCGAGCCTACGGTCTGGACGTGAAACGATAGTGAGTGGCGAAGATTGTGCAACGTCCTGCTTGAATTATAAAGGGGAAAGCCTCAATAAAGGGAAGCCTGGAAGTCCTAGCTGTGTCCATGTGGTTTTTACCTCTCCCACCCCACCCCCCTTCCCACACCCCCTCCCCCAAGCCCTCTCCCTCCCACAGATCTCCCGATGTCCGTGCTCTCAAATGTTGTACTTGTGTGCTCCCCCCTCTCTCCTCATCTTGTCTCCCGCTCCCTTAATTATGTCTTATGTGTCCATTTGTGTTTTTTTGTCATAGATGTTAGCTCTTACACGAGCCTCGATTTTGTATGCAAAAAAAAAGGGGGGGGCTGGTGTTTTCAATAAAGGCGTTGCTGGTTGCCACCGTATTTCAAAGTATTACACTGCCTTTTACAACCAAAAAGCTTTATTAACACTTCACTTCAACTGAGGAATAAAGGCAGAGGCCTGCTACAAATCTGAGACTTGCTTTACACTTGTAATGTAATTTTAAAAGCCCCTGCCTATTTAATGGGGATTTGGTTGTTTTTGCTTTTGTGTATGGGAGACTGTTCTACCCACATGCTTTAAAATGACTTTGCTTTCAAACTTTGCAATCTTTTAATATTTTATGCTGTGGAATAATCATTTATATATATTTGGTATAACCACTTTGTTTAGAAATTGTTGCCCTAAAACGGAAGTTCTCTCTTTCTCTTTCTCTCTAGGTCTACAAAGCCTTTAAGGGGAACGGCACCATAGAGGTATTTGCCTATCGTTTGCGATCCACCGACCCCGCTTCATAGAGGAGGGGCTTGGATCACCCCATTGCACGAGTGAGTTCTCTTGACGGAAGAGGGGTTCTTCACTTACTCTATGGGGTACAAGGTAAATCGCGAATAACGGACAAATACTTTTATGAAATCCCTCGTGGTACATGGGTGATAAGAAATCTCTTCATTTAAGGTGTTTATTAAAGGGGGCACATTGTAGGGGATATCATCAAGTCCCTATCCTGATGGGGGCAGCAGTGTTCCAGGCTGTTAGACACTGTGGCCTATTTCCCTGGTGGCTGGTATCTGACTTTGAGAAACTGTTGACACAATATTATCCCATGTTTGGCCTTGGCAAAACATTCTTTCCGAATGAGGCTTATCCTGCGCTGTCAACTTTGTATAGTTTCTCTTTGGGGCGGCAGTCTGTGTCTTTGGGAATGGATAGACACAGAATGTTGTTTTGAGTTCCTTGGTCCTGGAGGGAAGTATATTAAGCCGACTACGGGTTGTGGCTCGCTGAGATGTTGGGGCCGGCTTTGGAGGACCATGATGTCACTGTGATGTTACATATGGTGTTTCTAGCTTACACACCATGCCAACATCTTCCATGCATGTATTCTTATCTATAATAAACCTCTTGTACACTGTCCAAGTTCGACAAGGTGCTTATTGAGGGGAAAGGGATTGAAACCCGCAACATAATTGCGGTGTGATTTTTCTCTTTGTTCTTATAACATTCACCCGGCCAGCCATGCAATCAGCACATTGCCACAACCACACCATAATCACCGCCAGTAATCAGACATGACGACCCTGCCCAGCAGTCTCGATGGGCGTCAAGAATGGCCGTGAGGTCACGCACCGAATGAGGATTGGTTGAGGAATGATGGGGTGATTGAATCACGCTTGGTGATTGGTTAGAGAGTGACGTCATCGTGGAACATTTGCGAGCTGGAGCAAAACGGGACACGTCCCGCCATTCTGTGTGTCTGTGTCTCTCTGTGTGTCTCTCTGTGTGTCTCTCTGTGTGTCTCTCTGTGTGTCTCTCTGTGTGTCTCTCTGTGTGTCTCTCTGTGTGTCTCTCTGTGTGTCTCTCTGTGTGTCTCTCTGTGTGTCTC